>NC_063333.1:149036137-149129233 GCF_021869965.1 Rhincodon typus | reverse complement strand
GCTCAGTGGTTAGCACTGCTGCCTCACAGCACCAGGGACCCAGGTTCGATTCCACCCTCGGGCAATTGTCTGAATGGAGTTTGAACAGTCTCCCCGTGTCTGTGTGGGCTTCCACTGGGTGCTCCTGTTTCCTCCCACAGTCCAAAGATGTGCAAGTTAAGTGGATTGGTCATGCTAAATTGCCCAGAGTGTTCAGGCTAGATGGGTTATCTATGGGAATTGCAGGGATACGGTAGTGGGGTAGATCTGGGTGGGATGCTCTTCAGGTGTTGACTCAAATGGGTCAAAAGACTTGCTTCAACACTGTAGGGATTCTAATCAGCGAAGGGATTTTGGACAGGGCAAAACGAAGGAGTTAGTTTAGACAAACACAGAGAATGCTGGAGAAACTCAGCAGGTCTGACAGCACTTGAAGAGAAAACAGATTAAACACTTTGGATCCAGTTCCCCTTCTTCAAAGCTGAGAATCAGTCTAGACATGAAACGTTAACTCTGTTTCTCGCTGAACAGGTGCTGCCAAACCTGTTGAGTTTCTCTAACATTCTCTGTGCTTGTTTCAGATTTCCAGTATCTAAGGTATTTTGTCTTTACCATAACACTGACCATGGTTTGAAGTTCAGTTACATACACTCCAGGCTGCTTTTAATGGGATTGGGTTGGATGTTCATTGCCTTTGAGCCTGGAGTTTCCTCCTCTCAGACATGATTTGAGGATCTGGAGAGGACAGGTCTGGAGGAGGAGTGGAAGGATAGATATGTGTCTGGCTCAGTCAGTGACTTATTCACTCATCCACTCGTTAATCTGCTCACAGGCTGCTCTGCCCACTGCCCCATACACTAACCTCATCCACACACTCTGTAAACACACAATGACATACCCCCATCCTCCACCGCTCAATCAGACCCCTCAAGTGCCACAAAGAACCCCTCAGAAGGCCCATTTTTTTTGTCCATGGGTTATCTGTTAGACAACCCTGTTCTTATATTCATAAAACCCAGTGTAACATTTTTTTTGTTGGTCAGCATTGTCCGTAGTCAGTAAAGTTAATAGTCTGTAATATCTCAGCTCAGTGATGCTGCCGGTCAGTAAAGTTAGTCATATCTGTGATCAGTGATCATCACCAATACCTTTTCCTCAGTTTGATGTTTTCAGAATTCAATTCTGGACATGTTAAAAATTGTTTCATGGGCTGTTGCCATCATTGGCTAGTCCAGCATTTATTGTTCATTTTTAATTATGCTTGAATATCTGTTGGTGGTCATATTATTGTCTCAGTGGTAAGTAACATAGATTAAATGGTGAGGATTCCATTGATTTGAATCAGTCATACAGCTCAGACCATAATTTGCAATTACAGGTAACTATCAGAGAGCCACAGAATTATTACAAAACATGTGGAGGCTTTGAATCTTATCTGTGCAAATTTATACATACTTTATATGGTCATAATTTGTATGAATTTGGAGTCTAACTTGGTTATTCTGATCTGCACATAACAGTGGTCATAAATCTGAGACAGATTTTTTTTTGTTAAGCAATGGTATGAAGGGCTGCGTGCCAAAGGCAGGTAGAGGGAGTTAGGCCACAGATCAGCCATGATCTCATTGAATATAGAACTGGCTCAGGAGGGGATGAATGGCTTATTCCTGTTCCTATATTCTTATGGTCATTTGGTTTCATCCTGGTTTTTTATTTCAAATAATATCAGCACGATGGGTCACTTTCTTCACTCACAATAGTCCTCATTGTCATAACAACAGCTGTTTGCAAGGCAGTTCCAGGATTTTGACCTGGTGACAGTGAAGGAATGGTGATATAGTTCTAAGTTGTGGGTTTACAAGGTGCTATTGAGGAAGGGGAGGTGAGTTGTTGACATACATTTGTGAATGGTAAACACTGCTACCACGATCCAGAGACAGTGGATGGATTGTCCATCCAGTAGTTCAGGTAGGGATTCAGCAGATTTGTTGGAGTCATCACCTCTTTCTACCTGAGCATGTGTGAGACGGTCTCTTACGTGCAGAGGTAGACGTGGAGGGAAAATCGTGCTTGCTGGAACTGTCTTCTACTTTCTTCCATTTAACAGCTGTTAAAGACAAGTTCACGTCAAGCTTGAATGGTGTTGACCAGATTGACAATAAAATAATTTAGATCCTCTCTTGCCTCTTGGCTTTTTGTGAGGACTTTTGACTTCTGAGTTTTTTTTTGAAAAGAAAACCTCCCCCGTCTCATTGGGTACCATGATGATAAGGTGATAATGTTCAGCCAATTCCTTATATTCTCTGGAGTTGAGGTGGGTTCCATGGTCACATATTATTCCCTCAGTCAATCTTTGCTGAGTGAACAGGAGTCAGGCAACTGAGCCGATTGTTGTTAGCCGTCAAGTCTTTCATCTTTTGGATTAAAGGTAACTTTAAGTAGCTCAAGCTGTGTGATCCTTATTCTCTTCAAAAACACATAATGTTGACTTCAAAATAGTGGATATTATACATTTCAATGGCTTGCCCTGAGTTGAAGGAGGTTTGAGTTGACACACAGATGAATGAGAGACCGTGGAGATGGAGAGGCTGTGAATGATACGTTGTGATGGGCATGAGTCAGACAGCCTAACAGCATCTCAAATAACTAGACTGAAGTCCTATAGAACCAAGGCAGGCCATTTAACAAGGGTGCTTTTATAATCATGAGCTCGGGTCACCAGGCCCAGTCCAATCCTATTCCTGCATTCCTGGACTGAAAAGGTGATCTTTATACTGAGGTGGGCCTGGAGAGATTTCCTGACTTGAGTTACTCACCTCGTAGCAAAACTCCAGACCCTACAATAACCTACACATCTGCTTTACACATTGCAAAGTTGCTGGACATTAAAATCCAGCAAGGTGTAAAGGGGTGTAGAGCTGGATTTTAATATCCAGCAACTTTGATGCAATGTGTAAAGCAGATGTGTAGGTTATTGTAGGGTCTGGAGTTTGATCAGTCAGTTTCCCATTGGACAGCTGTGATTCAAATGAACTATTTTGAAACCCATCAAGACAAATATTGCATCAATAAAACAGCTAAATTTGTG
The DNA here is from genome assembly GCF_021869965.1 of Rhincodon typus. Classification (NCBI taxonomy): domain Eukaryota; kingdom Metazoa; phylum Chordata; class Chondrichthyes; order Orectolobiformes; family Rhincodontidae; genus Rhincodon; species Rhincodon typus. The sequence goes on along the minus strand of NC_063333.1, from coordinate 149,126,166 downwards.
TCTGCAGGTGATTAAGGTGAAAAGATACAGAACTGAAATATCTGCTCTCGGCTACAGGACAAATACCACAATCCTTGGCTTTTCAAAACCAGTTGCACAACTGAGAAAATAAATTGGACTGAATTCTGAGATTAAGTAAAGGTAAATCTTCATTCGGTTGCATATTTAAAATTATTAGTTTCATCCTTTATAAAGCTAAACCCATGATCGATTTTCAAGTTGAATGATTTTATTTTAATTCCATCGTGGGTATTTTCTTGAAGGTGATAAAAACCCTACTATTAGTCTCCTTTCCAAAAAGTATGTTGAAATTATATATTACCACCTGGAGATCACTCACTCAAGTGTCACTATGACACTTCTTGGAAATCCTGAACTGAGATTCAGGGACTTCAATGGCTCTGAGATAATTTGACATAAACACTTGCCACTCCTTCAGTGAGCAACACAGGTGTAATGTTTGTCTATCATTCTCTTTTCTCAGACAGTGACTGAATCACACTGTACTTTTCATTCTTAGATCAGATGCCCAACATGTACAATCTCCTATTTGTATTTCTTTCTGGAAATACTCTCTCTCTCTTGTTGATAGAAAGAAAATTGTCACTGTATCATCGTTGAGAACACAACTACAGATACTTACCAATCATAGAGTTACAGAGTCATTCGGCATGGAAACAGACCCTTTGATCCAAATAATCCATGCTGACCATGATCCCAAACTAAACTAGTCCCATTTGCCTGCATTTGCCTCATATCCCTCCTAACATTTCCTATTCATGTACCCATCAAAATGTCTTTTAAACGTTGTAACTGTACCTGCATCCACCACTTCCTCTGTCAGTTCATTTTAGACACAAACCACTCTCTGTGTAAAAAAAAGTTGCCCCTCTTGGCCTTTTTAAAGCTTTCTCCTCTCACCTTAAAAATATTCCCCCCTGGTTTTGAACTCCCCTACACTAGAGAAAATACCCTTGCTATTCACCTTATCTGTGGCCCTAATGATTTTATAAATCTCAAGAAGGTCACCCATAAACTTCCTACACTCCAGTGAAAAAAGCCCAAGACTATTTTTATAACTCAAACCCAGCACATTCAGAAATATTGTTACAATTGTCTGGAGCGGCTGGGACTAGCACCCAGGCCTCCTGGCCCAGAGGTAGGGACGTTACCACTGTTCCAAGTGACAGAAAGAGGAAATGTGATACTTTAGTTTATAATTTGGATAAGAGTGACGGGGAAGTGGCCATCAGTGGAATTGAAATCAAGCTGTGCAGAAAAATCTCCAAATTGTTAATTTGGAGATTTCAATGCTTCCAACATCAGATTTTCACACTCTTTGTTTTCAAATTCCTTTACATCCTGCATCAAGTCACCCTTACTGAGAAGTGAAATTATAATTGCTGTTATTATTCCATTCAGACTGAGCTCATTTTCCTTCCTTAATTTTGGGTAAATGCTTAATCAACTGAGAGATCCCTTGAAATCATTCGGAATGAGTCCAAGTTTCACCATTTCATTGTTCAACAAATTAGTGCAGCTACAAGATGTGTCTCTGGGCATTCTTCACCTGTCTTCTATATAATCAACATTTTCAACAAACACTGAAGCTAAAATGACCGACCTTTAAAACAATGTTGCATCAAATTAATAACAAAAATCACTTTAGGCTGCACAATCGTAATCTGAGCTAAAGTAAACCAGTGAATGTGCAAGGAAAGCGAAGGAAACAGTACAAAGCAAAAGCATCAAGGACAGACAGGACAACTTGACATACAAAAGCATAACCTGCCAATTACCATTGTGGCAACTTCAATTCCTGCGCACATACACACTTGTCACAGATCATTTCAGACATAGTCAAATGTTGTACCTATGAATGATTAGCTGCAATTTGAACTTGAGGAACTGACAGAGTCCTTTATTTTTATGACATTCTTATGTCCTCAATGCAGACAAAATGTCACTCTGTTAAGCACCCCATTAGAACAGCTTTACCATGCTTGAGGTCTATTGAGGGACAGGAACCAGAACATTTCATGCTTATGTTGATAATTCTTGACTGTTCTCAGCCTTAATCTATCAGCAGAATCAATCACATACTCTCTGTGGAATATAGGAATGAATTCTTCATTTAAAAATGATATGAGGCTGCAGTGGACTGTCACAAATGCTTTATTTAATGGATCCAAGAAAATAGCGTCACACTTTTCCGCAAAAATATTTGTGCTAGTTTGATTAACAAACGCAGAAAAAAAACCTCCAGAGAAATTATTCATGATTTTACTTGCTGCATTTTTAATATTTTATTCCAAAACATAATGCTTTTCCACCTGAGAAATGTCATCAGCATTTCTGTCAATAAAACTAGACAGTAGCAGATCTAATGTAGTATTATTAACTATGGTCTAATAATTGTACATAAAGTAGACTGCAGTGAAAATGTTATTTGGATATGTAAATTACATTTGTTTCGTAAGTGACTCTGATTTGTTCATATGAGTTAGCTGTTCGCTAAACATGAAGTTGGCTGCTCATTTGCAAATGTGCCCAAAACAGAGCCAAGCCTTCACTTACAGCACTTATATCTGAGTCTGGAATTCTGAGTAGTGCTGAGAATGGGAGTGCTACAATTGACCATATTTGGAAGACAGAAGACAACCTAACCATAAATAATTCCTAAAATTGATCATTACCAACAAATCCCAATGCGAGAGGAAGACAAACACACTGCACTTCTATTGAACGCTTCCTCTGATCAATGTAGTGGTTTTAACAGACTTGGACTGGACTTCTAAGATTTTGCTACAGAATCAGTTATTTTTTGATGTGATTCGGTGTTATTCTTCAAACTTGGTTGCCTAAATACAGAGAAGCAAAAAGTTTACAGAGTGTCCATTTAACCCATCCTGATCATGCATGAAGATTGAAAACCAAATGATATCCACAATTATTGCTCATAATTGAGTTTTTTTTTATAAGGTATAAAACTATTGTTTGTCTGGAATTTATCAAATCATGTGGTCAGATCATATTCTTGATTACTTCTTCAAACCACTTGATGAAAGAAATAGGTAAATATTATAATGGGTAATATTTGGTTGCAATATAATTTGTAATTAAACCTTGGTTTTCAATATCTATAAGCAATTTTAAAAATTATGTTCAACATGCTGGTTAAACATGTGTGAATTTTCATTCTCAATCTGGGAGCTCAGAGTTAGGACAATCCATGGATCTTCATATCTGACCTGGGAGGAAGTTTCTGGGGTTGGCTGTCACAGGGATAATGCTAGGTTTTCTATGAATCCTGATAGGCAGAGGTTCAGTACAGATGCTGCTAGTTTCTAAACTTAATACATCATCACTCCAGCCCTCAGCCATCACAAGCCCTGCTGGGTATGTACAGCATTTTCTCTTTTTACTTCAGATTATTACAATTATATTTCTGGTATTAAATCAAAACATCAGGTTCAACAAATCACCTTCTGTCACCTGCATTAACCTTAATCTCTCAAAAATAAAAATGAACACTTTAAAAAATTGCTTTGTAACCATGCTTAATTCAAATGAGGTTTAAAAGATTAACTGTGAACTTGTTCTGTGAAACAAACATAAAATAATTATCAGTATAATTATGTATTTCTCATTGCCACAGCGAGGATTCTACTGGTGGTGCTTCACAGTGCATGCATCCTGGAAATTATGGGGATAAGCTACAAGTCAACTCCAAGGTGTTCCTCCGACAAATATTTTTTTCCCTCATTTAACAAGCTGTAAAGAATATCAACTCAAATTATAATCCTTTGAAGGATACTGTGCTTTTCAAGTTAAAAGCATGAACATATGCCATGTGGGTGTTGCTGGCCAGACCTACCCATCCTTAATTTCCAGAGGGCAGTTAAGGGTTAAGCATGTTGCTGTGGGTCTGGAGTCACATATGGGTAAGGATAGCAAATTTCCTCCTCTCAAGATGGGTCACACTGGTCACCATTCGGCTACCCTTTTGTTCCAGAATTTTATTGAATTTAAATGTCACTATCAACCATGGTGAGATTTGAACCCATGTCCTTAGAACATCAGCCTATGCGATTTTAGATTATGAGCTCAGTAACATTGCCAGTACACCACTGCTTCCCCAGGGCCCTTGGATTTAGGAGGAGTAGCCCATTCAACCCATCATGCCTGCTCCAACCCTTGTCGCTTCATGTGAACTCGTTTTAATAACCCAGGTCTGATGATCTGATTAAATACTGCCACTACACAGTATAACATTGCAAGAGGTTATAATCTTGGAGTATTATTATCTTTTGAACACAGAAAGATATTCAGATGCAACCCTTAGCCAAGAAGTGAAGCAAAGTAATTCCGGCCTGATAATTCCAGCAAGCCGTGTCTGCACACGTTATAACTGGGTCTGCAACTGTCGAAGAGGAGCTTTAAGCACACCCACTGATACATTTACATGAAGCTACATGCGGCATGGACCCCTTTAGATCAGGAAATGTGGCTCAAGCTGATTTGCCAAGGCTGCACTGGTGAAAATGTTACCAGGGTGTACTCCTTTAGAGAAAGATGACAAACTAAGATACCATCTGCATGTTCAAGTGGATAACAAGGATGATTTGAAGAACAGCAAAGCATTCTTCTTGGAAAACATTTTTCATTCAAGTATTAGCACTTAACAAAAACAAATTAACTGATGATTGATATTTTATGGGCTTGTTAGAAACTGTGGTGTATCAATAATTGAGTCTATCCCCCACCAAACAATAGTGTCAGTTTTGCAAAACATTATGCACTGATGTTAGTTACCACTGAAACAGAGGTTTCTATTTTCATATATTCTTGGGTGTATTTGGAGAACAGGGCATGTGTAAGAAACTTCTTTGTCTGGTTGTTGATTTTTAAAAATGAATTGACGGAATGTGATGTCATCATTTATTAACCGCTCCTACTTTCCCATGAGGTGGTAGTTGGTAGCCACTTTTTCCAATGTGACAGAATGTCTTGCAAGGTCATTTCAGAAGGGACGAAATAATCAACCACATTGTAGTGAATGGTGATTATTCTTTGTCCCACTCATAACAAATTTAGCTTATTTATTTCTGCTCTCAGTTGTTGCTGCAGTGCCAACATAAGGCAATGTCACATCGAATCTTAAATGTCCAAGACTTTTCTTTAACATGCTACCACTTTTTAAATTATGTCTTTTACCTAAAGATAGAAAAATCATCAAGAATAATTCCTTGAGTTATTCAGTCAAAATATCTCTTCTTTCTTTGTTAAACATTAGAATGTTGAACATACTAAATGGATGAGACAAATAGTTTAGAGTAGTCAAAAGGAAACTAGTGCAGTAGGTGAGAGAAAAGGCAATGGAAAGATAAGCTGAAAGACTAAGATGACAGTGATAGAATGGGAGGAAACAACAACAGAATCGAACAATGGGGCTGAATGGCCTGTTTCTGGTGCTGTATACTTATCTTTGTACATTCAGATCAGTTGAAGAAAAAGTATTAAAAACTCATAGCACAAGATAACATTTTGGAAAGAGTATCAGTTTTCCTATTCCTGCCTGTTTTGTTTGCTAACCCTTCTGCCATCCTTTTACAAACAACCTGACTGGCACCGTGACTGTCCCCTCAGCTTTTGTATTGTTCTCATTGTTAGTATCAGCTTCGTCCGTGCTGTTGCCAAACTTTCTTGACTGTATAGACATGGTTGTGCTCCAACAAGCCATTCACAAATGTGAGCTTTATCTTAGGCTTAAGTTCATTAGATAGGGATTGGAAGCAAGTACCAAGCTGCCCTAAGGTTCTGTGTCCATCATGCACCCTTCTACTGCTCTGACAATGAGGATCACTGAACTCAGTAGAAATGAGAGACTAAAATTGAGACTTTCCCGATTTGTGTCAATTTCCGGGAAGAAAATTCCCTGGAGAGATCATAGAATGGGAAAGGAATTATTGATTCTTCTCCATGCAATATCAATCTTTTGAATGGAAAATTATAAAATAAACCTTATCATTTCCAAGATGGTCAAGTATATCTTTCTTTCCAATCCGTTTCTGATGAAGGGTCTAGGCCCGAAACGTCAGCCTTCCTGCTACTATGATGCTGCTTGGCCTGCTGTGTTCATCCAGCTCTACACCTTGTTATCTCATTGTAACTGTGAAGGTGCCTTTAAAATTATATGCACTTTGCTTCAAGGAGATCGTCTTGAAATAAAAGGTATAGTTTTAATCAAGGCATCATTCAAATATTCAAATGTCCATTCCTCAGAGATAAGAATACCCATTCCCTTCATGTTTGTAAACTGAGGAGTCATGCCCTAGCCAATTAGGTTTGGGCTGTTTGCTGAGAATTCAGTTTGTATGGGAGTTTCTAACCAAATGAACATTGTACAATATAATACCCATAATTGATACTGCAACTAGTAGCTAATTATTCCATTAAAAGATGCAGTTGACTGAAGGTTTACTCTGTATCTAATTAAAACTTTCCTGGGTCAGGCAGGGAGATGGTTTATGAATATATAACAAACTATTTCAGTTCATTTGAGAAGCCCAGGTTAATGAACATTACAAATAGTGTGGAATCCCAGAGAGATTCCAAACAGACAGAAGGCAATAACACACCAAAGTTAAAAGTCTGTAAGTTTTCAGGGTTATGAAAACAAAATGCAAACGATTAAATTTTGAGCAAGTTAAGGCATTGTGTGGAGCAATTTGATTTGTGCAAGATTCCAGCACCAGAATTTGAGAGAATGATACAAATACCTGCAGTTGACAACATGAGGCTTGTTGAAATTGAGTGCCTCAAATGTTTTTGACAATTTTTTGAGATGGTATTCAGTTTTTATTCAGGTGTAAATCCCCATCCTGTCACTACTAAATGAATGGTTAAAACTCCAAATTATTCTTTAAGGAATAACTCTCCTAACCAAAATTTGTAGCTAAAATGTCTCTCAGATATCTCCCAACAGAAATCAAACTAGAGAACTCCCAGGTCATTATCACAACAGGTTCTACGCAGCAATGTCTGGTAGTCTGTGGTTGGGAGCTACCATCAATCCTACCTTCTAAACTGAGTAATTATCAGTGTTAGAGGAGAAACCATCAGAGAGTCTTAATAAAAAGACACACTATCATACATGGTTTATTGCATTATAGCAATAAGTACAATTAACATTGACTAGTTACACATAATTGGAACTCTCAAGAGCCAGAGATGATACTCCTGTTTTAATCAGGACACCACATAAGACTGCCCAATTCACCACAGAAAGATTTTGCTACATAATCAGATTAGGTGGACCTCATGCACCTTCAGCATTAACACTTTCAGGACAGTGACCGGAGACAAAAGCTTCCCTTAAATATTTTGATTTTGAAACTTAATATTTAAAACTCACGCATATCTTTATTTTTACATTCACCATGAGTGCATTTCTCCCCAAGGCTCTTCCTTCAAAAATACAAACACTCTATACAGTTCTTCCAGGACTCATCCCCCCAGACCTGGAAGCTCTGTACATCTGTGGCTCAAGGTCTGTTGACTTTGATCTTGATTGGCCTGTGAGCCATTTCTCTGCTGAAGGGTCTTTCATTTCCTGGATGTCCTCCTGGGAAATGTCATCCCTGTAGATTTTCTGTCACCTTATCCAGAGGGATCATCATCTTCTCAATTTCCTTCACAGAAGAACTCTTCCCTGTCGATTCAAGCAGTCACCCTATAACTTTTCCGGTCAGGAATTTCATGGTAGATGGCTGTTCTCTTGAAGCAAGGATTTTTTTTTCCTTGTGAAGTGCTGGATGTTCAGAGCAGGCTGTTGGTAACCATGTGATTTATCTGCAGGTGTCAGTCTGCTTTCGATGGAGAACTGACCAGTTTAACTTCATTTTGTTTAAGAAAATCATTAATCTTGAGCTCTGATTCATCTGTCTTGATGTTTATAAAGTATCAGAAAGAAGCAAGTCATTACCCAATTAGATTAGAATCTTCCACAGGATTTATACAGAACAGGCAATCTCTCCTGAGGTTTAATGGGTTATGTGATAGTCTGTACTGAGTTCTCTAATTACAATAATGACATTAAGCCAAAACAATTTTAGAATATCACTTCTAAAGTATTACATGAAATAAAACATCATGAATCACTTGCTGAACACCAATGTATTCCAGGTAAAACAGTACATACGAACTCAAAACCACCAGTGTATGCAGTTTTAGTCTCAAGGGCATCAAGTGAAGGTTGACCTGACTGATTCCTGGGATGGCAGGATTGATAGAAGAATGAAGAGGGATTCCATTGAAACATAAAATTCTGACAAATTAGATACAGCGATAATGTTTTTCCTTGGCCGTGAATTTTTGAATAAGTGGCCATGGTCTCGGGATACAGAATTATCCATTCAGAGTGAGATTAGAAATTTCTTCTTCAGAACGTGGTGAAACTATGGAATTCTCTACCACAGAAGGCTGTGGAGGTCAATTCATTAAATATATTTAAGAAAGAAAATAGATTTCTCAAGGTTAAAGGTGTTAAGGGGAGAGTGCAAGAGTATGGTATTGAGAGAGAGGATTAGCCATGCTTACATGGAATCACAGATTAAGCTTATTAGGCAAAATGCCTACTCCTCCTCTGGTTTTCTATGTTTCTCTAACCTAGAAACCTTATCTAACAACACAGGAACAGAATGCATAGCACAGCCAGGATATGCTGCAGTTTCTGCTATTCAAGCTTCTTTCCATCCTTTCTCAGTAGAGTCCAATCACATAGCCTCAGTTCTCCCTCATATGGTTAATGTGCTCTCCTTAAACACATATGCACTCATCCCTTCAACAATGCCTTGCGGTCACATGCTCCACGTTTTCAGTACTGTCTTGGTGAGGAAGTTGCTGTGAAATACTCTGTCAGACATTTTGCTAACATATTATGTCAATGGTTTCTCTGCCAGAAGGGGAAAATACTCTATTAAAAATTATAATAATTTTAAAGACATCTATTTATTCATCTTTCCACCTTGTCCTTTCAGGGAAAATAGATACAGATAGACTTCACTTGGCCAACAAGTATAACCCCAGCTTTCTTATAATCTTTGCCAATCTTTGTGTGCACCCTGCTCAGAACCTCTACATACTCTATAAAATCAATACAATGCTCCGAGTCTGGTCTAACCAAGAGTTGATACAAAATTACACATTTTGCACTGTTTACATATCATTTATGGAAATGAAGTTTTGGAATGATTCGAAATCTGTGCATATTTATAAGCTATATTTGAGGTTTCGCACAATAGAAGTATTCTTAATGACGGCCATCTGTGTCCTCACCAATTTGACAGCCATTATCATTAGGCCAGGAATACATTAACTTGCAAGTGCAAGTGAAAAGGGTCATGGATATAAAAGCCAGCACTCCTTGATCTCTTATGTTGAAAGACTTCTTGGTAATTGCACTTTCTTTACAACGTACAAAGGCATCTGTGCAGAATCTCCAGGTGCCTAGAGTGTTATTGGATGTAATGGAATTCGACAGGACATATAACGATGCAGATGGTTTCAAGTCAAAGAAAGACAGGGCAGCTGGTGCAATGAAGCCTCTCTGACGACTGCAGTATGCAGAAGCATTGATATGGTCAGACACCTGAAGCAATTAAACCAGCTGTTAGATCCAGTGATCTGTTCACACATGGCCATCCCAACTGACCTCCTTCCTCAGAAATCAAACGTAATTAGAGAAAATGTCATAAAGGATCGAATATTATTTACTCTTTTCTCCGGCCTCGGGTCTAGAGAACTTCCAGTCCCCTCAACCCGTTGGGCATTAAAGCTGATTTTCAGCAGGATGAGGCAGAAACTCTGGCCCTGGATCAAAACTGGTTTCCATCAGTAAAGAGACAACAAAACAGAAGCAGTTCCAGGAAAATCTCTGATTAAGTTTTGAACAGAAAATTGAAAGAAACGTCAAAATGATGTAACAAAGTTCGGGAGAAAATCAGGACATTTCTTCCACAATAAGAGATCAATTTAGCGAATCCTTAAAAAGACATGGATTAATCAGGGACAGGCAACATGGGTTTGTAAATACAGTCACGCTTGGCTAATCTAACTGAACTATTTGAAGAAATCACAGACAGGGTAAAGAAAGGGATGTGGCAAATGAATACACAATTTTCAGAGGCCTTTTGATAAGATGTTTCATTAAAGAATGTATCTGTGTGAACAGTGAATACAAAGCAGCCAGCAGTTGAAATGATGGTTGGTTAGTGATTAGGAGGTGGGAACCTTGGGGATCAATGAGTTACAAAAACTTACGGTGCTGCAGTTTTGGTTTTTAATTTATATAAACGAAGTAGACAAAGGCAATGATAAAGTAATTCGCAGAAGAAGCAACAATAGCATACAATCTTGAAAAATAGGAGCAGGACCTGATCTTTTTGCCACTCAAACTTGATCTGTGCCAGCTCTACTTCTCTTTAGTACAGGCTCCTCATAGCCTCAACTATCCAATATTTCAAAAACCTGACTACTTCCTCCTTAAATACATTCAGTGATCTAGCAGTGATCTAGACTCCACAATTCTTTGGGGTAGTGAATTCTTGACATTAAGTATCTTTTTCTTAAATTCATTCACTGGGTGAGGGCATCACAGGCCAGGCCAGCGTTTATTGCCCATCCCTAATTACCCAGAGGGCAGTTATGAGTCAAAAACATTGCTGTGGGTCTGGAGTCACATGTAGGCCAGACAAGGTAAGGACAGCGGTTTCCTTCCCTAAAGGACACTAGTGAACCAGATTTTTTTTCCCACCAATAGACAATCACAGTCACCATGAGGCTGTTAATTCCAGATATTTATTGAATTAAAATTCCACCATCTGCCATGCCAGGATTTGTACTAGGTCCCCAGAACATCACCAGGGTTGCTGGATTAATAGTCTAGCAATAAGACAACTAGGCCATCATCTCCCCTTTGGGTGAAGAAGTTCCCTCAGTTTTAAAAGAGTGTCCCTTTACTCTGTAACTAAGTTCCCTAGCTCAGGATTCTCACGCAAGTGGGAACATGAGCAGATCCTGTGGTGAGCAAGTGGAGATTGCAACATGCTGTCTGGGAGTGAGCAGGTGGAGGATGTGGTTCAGTCGAGGTTTTCAAGTGGGAAGAGAATTGTCTGAGAAGGACAATTGTGCAGGATTAGACAGAAAAGGGAACAGAATTGCACCAAAAGATACAGGGTAAACCGTTTAGGATTGAGATGAGGAGAAAATTTCTTCATCCAGAGAGCGGGGGGGACTGTGGAATTTTCGCCCACAGACAGTGGTTAAGATGAAACCATTGGATGCTTTCAAGAAGAAGGCAGATATAATTCTTAAGGCTAACGGGATCAAAGAAATGGGGTGAAAGCAGGAAGAGGGGGCTGAGTTGAACAATGAACCACAATTACATTGACTGGTGGAGTAAGCCTATTTGTAATCCCAATATCTATGTTTCCATGTTCTAAGTGAAATGCTTGTTCAGCGAACTGATTTAGACGTGATGGGTCAAATGGCCTCTTTCTGTGTCCTAAGAATTCGATGAAACCATACGGTTGCTGGCATTCAAAGAATGGACCAATAAACAGAGATCACAGTTTAATGGAGAAAAATGCACAATATGTTTTGTGAGAAAGAACTCTAAGGTTAAAGAATAAAACTTTGAGGGACATTCATATTTATGAAGATGTAAGGAAAGTTGGATTCTGAGCATTATATTTAAGACCTTGGAAGCAATTTGATTGATTTTGAATCAGACAATGATTAGGCTTGCTTTTTTTTTAAATCAACCTGTTCAGAGAGCAGTTGGGACTTGAACCCATGCCTCCTGGGTCAGAGGTAGAAACACTACGACTGCACCACAAAAGCCCTAAATTGAGCAAAGTTCCATTTACTCTATAAAGGGGAGGAGGATAATAGATTTCTGGAAAGGGCCATGTTCAGATTCACTAGAATCACACCAGAAAATAGCAAAAATGTTGCAAACATCAGGACTTTGTTTTCTCATTGGAACATTGAAAGGATCCCACTCTTGAGATGTGTAAAATTGAAGGACATAGATACTGTTGACAGGAAGAAACCTTTCGCATTGAAGGATGGATTGATGACCAGGGGCATAGATTTAAACAAAGGAGCAGAAGGTTAAGAGAGTATGTGAGGAAAAACTTTCACCAAAAGGGTGGTGGGGAATCTGGAACTCATAAATGATATGTGTCCCATGTTCAAGTCACTGGTGGCTTGCAAGTGCAGCTACCAATCTTCCTCTCTACGTTAGTCTAAGGGGCTGTGCCATAGTCTGTGTTGGTGGATGGACCATGAAGAATTCTCAACAGAAGAGGCACTTTTCAGGATGACAAGTAATGGCAGTATTGATGTACCAGTTACACTAACTGTTAGGCACATTAACAAGAGATTGAGGAAACACCACATCAGGAGACCAATGGATTCACTACCCAGATGCTGTGATTCTGGGTAGAGCGCAAATACGAACTCTTTAAAAAAAAATTTAAAATAGAAAGTGCCAAATAGTTTAAACTGTAATTGGGTATTTGAAATAGAGAGTATGGTACATTGTGGAAACCAGATGAAATTATAACAATTACAGAGCTGAAACCAAGCCATGTGCAGGATCCCAAATGGCCTCTTTTACCCTATGATTTTATACCATACAAGAAAATAGATTTGAAACAGAAGCAAAGAAAAAAGCTAACACAAATTGTCTGAGTTCAGAAAAAAAAAACTCCATGTTACAGAACTTGAGCTGAAAAATCTGCCAACAGTAATAGTTGGAAAGAGGAGATAACCCATAGGCCTGAGTCATAACAGCAGTATATTCAAGCTGGAATAGAGAAGATTTAACCTGATATAAGTTGATAAAGGAATCTAAGGTTATGAACAGATTTGTAGATGTGAATGTGACTTGGAAATGAATATGTAAAGATGCATAAAGCTACTAAATGTCAGAGAGAACAGGGATTATTGATGTATTGGATGCAATAAAAATGGGATGTGGACATCAGAATTTTAAATGAGTTGATGTTTGTGGAGATGAAGCTCAAAACAGTCATGAGATGTTTGCAAATGCATTGTAGGAAATTAATTTTTGAGGTGACAAAATGGTGTCAAATAGAGGCAGGCAACATTTCAGACATGAAAATTGATGGTTTAGCGATGGATAACACATGGAATTTAAACTTTAATGTGACGTGATGTGAATTTCAAAATGTTTGCCCATGTAACATGTATCACAGAGATTTGTGTTCTTATTGAAACAGATATCTGGAGGTTTATTAACATCTAACTAAGCATACTGGTATGTCATCTCAAACTTACATATAGACTCTGGGAGCTATGCTTGCTTATTCTACTACTACATTATATACTGCAATGGACTGGACCAAAACCCCTCCAACTACTCAGAACACAGTCTAGACGCTAATGTTTTCTTATGGTAAAAGTTAAATGTAAGGTGTTGCATTCCAGATGCAATTCGATTGGTTAAACTACTAGATTTATAGCAAAAAAAAACACTTTACACATTAGTTAAAATACAACAAAAGAAAGAAGAAATTGGGATAGCTTAACTCTGATGGAAAACTTAATTTAATAATAGATACAGTAACTATTACTAATTAGCTGTTCCAATATAGTAACATCCCATGAACACACCCTTGGTAAAAGGTAATTTCAGAAAACAGATTGTCTCACATGCAGTTCTCAAATCCAGGAGGAAAAAACATCAAAGGACAATACTTAAAGGAAGAGAATTCCAGCTTTCAGCTGTAGCAAAGAGAGATGTGGCAACTTTTCCCACCCTAGCAGCTTGTGCCAAAAGCAAAAGATCCTGGTTCTGTGAGAGCTTGACCACACCCACTCAGGCTGCTTCTATTGTTCTAACTTTAAAAATAAAACACCAAAGGCCTCACAAGCTGTTTATTGGCTTTCCAACGAGACAGCTCATCACCTCTATCTTTAAACCTCTGTTTAAAAAGAACAAAATAACCTCTTAAATCCACAGCATTATCACAATATAGAATTGCCTAGTTGACTAACTAACTGGCTAACATACTGATTGCCATCAGAATAACTGTACAGAGAGTAAGAAAGAAACCGCTTTTACCATTGCATCACAAGTTGAGATGTTATCTAGCAGTCTCACAGGTACACTGCTTTCTGAGACCTGTGCAATAATACAGTCTAGCTCAGCTCAAGCACCAAGATGATCCTGCTATCAGACACAGCCTGAGCAAACAACCAGGCTGTGCAGACAACATGGGAAAGGGATGACATGTTTCCAGTGGTTAAAATGAGTTCATCATAATACAATCGGAAATCTACCTCCAGGTTACGGATGCTGCTGGAAGGAGGCTGCAAGTTGATGATAAATAGAAAGAGGCAATGTGATAAAATGAAGCAGGAAAGGGGAACTTACAGCAAGAGAAATGATGACCCCATTGTGACAGCTAGGAGCAAAACCCTGACAGAGTCAAAGGTAGAGAAAACCCAATGGATGATGACGTAGTTATTAAACTACCAAAGGTCACAAAGAGGTTAAAGACAGTAGGGAAGGCTGGCATGACACCATAGTGTAGTGTCAACAGCATGGATTCAATTCATGCACTTAGCCAAAATTACTGTGAAGGACTCTCCTTATCCACCTCTCCCTTTACAGTCACCTGACGAAGGAACAGTGCTCTTGAGAACTTGTGATTTTAAATAAACCTGTTGGGCTATAACCTGGTGTGATGTGACTTCTGACTTTGTCCACCCCAGTCCAATATCAGGACCTCCACATTATGACCTTTCTTTAACTCATGGGGACATTGGTAAATTAGACCATTCAGTAGATGTTCTAAAGTTGTTAGAATATCCACCTTGTGTGAAAGATAATAATAACTTAAACAGAATGTTGTGTTCATCCAGCCCTGCACCTTGTTGTTAACAGAATGAATCTCACTGCAGTTCCTCACGGTTACAAAGTATGAGGTGGGGAGATAATGGAAACCTAGGCACAGCATATTCAAAAATTATTTATTTATCTTGTGAAATATTGAGTAGCTGGTTCTATTGCAGTTCTAAAACAAACAAACAGATTGTCTTCTCTGGAAGTAGCTGGGGATGAGGTCTAATCAAACTCAATGATTTTGTCAGCATATTTCATTTTCACTCGTGAAAGATGAGCATTGATTACATTCAAGCTCTGTCATCGCAAAAGAAGAAAGAAAAGTCTTTGATTGCTACTTTACAGAGCTACAAACAGTAAGTGCTCTAGCCCAGATTTTCCTGGAAAGTTGTTCCATTGCACAGAGAGACTCTTGACTCAAGCAAAACAAAAAAGAAAATTATGGAGCGAATGACTTACAAAAATAACTGTGCCACTTCTATCTTTCCCAGGACATTCCTCTTATTCTCACAGGGCACAATTAGAAAATATTTATGGTAACTCCACTTCCATCAAATCAACAATCATGATTTTTCTTCACTTTAGCTAGTTTTAATTCTACTTTGATTTGGAAAATAAAGGCAATATTGCTTGGAAAAGTATTGAGTTGGTGACAGAACTTTATTCTGACCATTCTTCATTTAAAACGTGCTTATGTGCGAGAAGACAATTTCTTAACCCACTGTATTGGCGTTTAATAAAAGTGTGATATTAATACTTATTTTTCTTCAAGTGAAGTTTTATTGAAAAATATTTTAGTGTACAATGAAGAGGAACCAATTGCAGAAGCTCTTCTAAAAACCAAATGGGTTATTGGGTGCAGCCAAAGTTAAGACTGCCAGTCCCTTAAAGTTGATATAACAATAGGTGATGCTAAGTCCAGTTTTTCCATCATATTTTAATTAAACTATTGTCCAACGGTATTAAATACCAGATTTATAACTCTGTTAATCTGATAATATTAGTTTTACTTTTGTTCAACATTAAAGAGGCTGTGGCATTACCTATTGCAGCTTAGGGGTCTGTTCTCTCGGTCACTCTGTGAAAGTAAAGACATCGTGGCCATTAGCTGAGGCTAGTTCGAACAACTAATCCCCAGTGGTTCATAAACAGAGAAACACCTTGTACCAAAAGCATTTGTCGAATTGTTAGAAGGAAATGTTCGTGTTGCTGTAAGCTCCCCAACATGCTGTACTTAGAAATGCTGGAAGATAAGGAACAAGTTAGCAATGATGAGATTGAGATGTTTGGTGGTTAATGTAGGGTTTATTTTGCAGGAAAATCTGGTCTGATATTGTGTGGAAAGATCAGGCAACTTGTGAGCTCAGGAAGATTCACCTGAGTGCCCACAATTAGTGATATTGCAGTTATAAATGTAATGTCAGAGCTGATGAAGTGGTATCATTAACAATGATTGTAAGCCCCAGTGAACCTACATTCAAATAATTGCATTTAAGTCCATCAATTGTCCAGTTTAAAGTTCCAAAAGCAGATTAAACAATTTCACATGTTGACCAGTCCAGGTCTATAGTTTAACTGTAAGTAATAGGCCAGCACTGAAGATCTACTGAACATCCACTTATATGGGGAAAGATCCAGATTTGAACTTATGGCATGTCAATAAAAAAAGCAAAGATCATTGTTTATTCAAACACCGCTCGGCAGTAAACTGACAGCTGCCTGGATCAAAGATGGTACTGCCAGTTTAATGAGGGCACAGTGCTGCAGTTAAACTCCTGAGCTCACTGAAATCAATGAAATTTCCTGAGGAGATGATTGCCAAAAACATTTCAAGATGAAATTGAGCACTTTGGAAGAAGTTCCTAGGAGTTTGTTTTGTTTGAAGAAATAACTCCCTGACTTTACTGAGCTCTTTCCTGTGTCCTAGTTACTGTAAATATTGACTGGAGTGGAGCAGTACTCACACCATGGATTGCTCAGGAGTGCTCAGATGCATGGGTTTCTGCTGTCTGTGGGTTTAATTAAGCAATGCCTATCCCACAGCCCCATCATCATCTGCAATCTATTCAACAAAAGATAAGAATCTCTACAAGGCTTCAAATTTACTACGAACCTTAATGGACTCCAGAAAAAAAAACTTTAGGGGACAGAACAATCTGTGTTGCTGCCTGTGAGAGACTCCCTTTTCACAGAAGCAAAATCCTTCACAGCAAACAGACATTTCGACAGACCGTATCTGCACACACTCAAAAGCAGAACAGTGATGACACTAGTCCCATCTGCACATGCATTGGCAACCATTTTGTCAGCCATTGCAACATTCAGAGGAATTACCCCTGGAGAATAAATTGCCTGACAGTTAGTGGTGGAGTGTGCGCTCGGTCATGATTGGCTCAGTTTATTTCTCACAAAGAAATTTCCAAGATAATACAATCATATCTTAGAGAACATAGGTTTAAATATACAGAAAAGATTCAATCAATTCATATTTTTCATTTCAGCTGAAGTGAAGCATCGTACAGGACAGAAGGGTGTCATTAGCAGTCTCTTTTCACAGCAGAAAATAAAACTGAAGGAGCCTAATTAAGCTTTGACACCCTCGTTATCAGACAGGATTTTCCATGTAATTGGGTGTATCTTTAGTGTAGCTTGTGTTGCTTTGTAATTCTTTTCAACTTTATTTTTGATGTTTACCACAAGAACAATTTGCCCTGTCCGTGAACTGTGATGATGAAATAAGACTGATGCAGAGTCTCATTTTAGTCAAAACTTTCATCATCTGTCAATAAAAGACCACCCCCTTACAAAGAGTAAACAAAATGCATTTTGACAATTGGATCATCATTCCTTCACTTCGAATTTAATTTTTTAAAATATGCAAAGGTCAGGGAATGAATTATTCTCTGAAAGCTGTTGAGAAATGATAGTCACATCCCATTCCTCAGGGAACAGAAGTCTTTTATCCAGCATAAATCTACCCTTGAAACAGACTGCTTCATAGAGATCTATTTTGTTGAAATGATTTGGCAGAGTATTCTGTTAAACCTGAAATAGAAACATATATAGATTTCCTAATTGTATCTAATTGATTTCCTTTAAGTATATTTAAATGCCAGAGGACTGGAGAATTGTGAATGTTACACCTTTGTTCAAAAGAAAAGGTGTGAGGATAAAACCAACAAGGGAAAGCTTTCAGATATATTAATCTGTTACAAAATTAACAGTAACTACAAGTATTGCTTAATCAAGGAAAGCCACACAGATCGGTTAAATATATCTAGTGGTGAACCAAGTTGTTTGAGTTTTGTGAAATCTGTTACAGTTCTTTATTAGTCCCCATGAGAAGAGATGAAATGGCTCCTCTTTTTAATTCAAAACCTCCCCAACCTCACAGTTAAGCAGTGAACAGTTGCTTTTCAGACTGGGGGAAGGTAGGCAGTGGAGTTCCTCAAAAATCGAGATCATGATCACTGCTTTTCTTGATGCATGTTAATGACTTTGATTTGGATGTACAAAGCTCAACTCCATTACAAACATTAGAGGCAGTGGGAAATGTAACGAGGAGAGTGATAGGCTTCAAGTGGCTGCAGAACAATATGTATTGCTATTCGAGAGGGTGCAACACTAGACCTCCTCTTAGGAAACGAGATCGGGCATTGACTGAAGTGTCAGTTGGAGAGCACTTTGGGTCCAGTGCCCATAACTCTCTCAGTTTTAATATAGTTATGGAAAAAAATAGGACAGGCCCACAGGTTAAGGTGCTAAACTGGAGCAGGGCCAATTTTGGGGCCATTAGGCAGGATCTAGCAGAAGTTGATTGGGTGGGTCTGTTTGAAGGAAAAGGAATGACTGGCAAATGGGAGGCTTTTAAAAATATGATTTCAAGAGTCCAGGGACAGTATGTCCCTGTTAGGGTGAAGGGAAAAGCTGGCAGCTTCAGGGATCCCTGGCTGGTCAGGAAAAAGAAGGCGGCATACATTGGGTTTAAGCTATCGGGCTCAAGTGAATATCTAGATGACTATTAAAAGTGTAGCAGCATAATTCAGAGGGAAATCAGAAGAGCAAAAAGAGGGTATGAGACGGATCTGGCAGATAAGGTTAAAGACAACCCCAAGAGGTTCGAAAGCTATATTAAGAATGAAAGGTTGGCAAGGGAGAGAATAAGTCCCTTAAAGATCAGCATGGTCATCTATGTGTGGAGCGACAGGAGATAGGGGAAATTTTTATTAAATTTTTCTCCTTAGTGTTTACTGAGGAGAGAATCATGGATGCTAAGGAAATAAGGGAAACAGTGAGGACATTTTGGACCACATACATATTACCAGAGAGGTGGTGTTTGCAGCCTTAAAGCGCATTAAGGTGGATAAATCCCCTGGGCCTGATCAAGTCCATCCTCGGATATTGTGGGAGGCTAGGGAAGAAATTGCAAGGCCTTTTTTGCCTCATCTTTAGCCACTGGTGAAGTTCCAGAAGACTGGAGGGTGGCTAATATTATTCCATTGTTTAAGAAAGGTAGAAAAAACAAGCCAATGAACTACAGGCCAGTGAACCTGATATCAGTGGTAGGCAAGTTATTGGAGAGGATACTGAGGGGACAGGATCAACCAACCTTTGGATAGTCAAGGTCTGATTAGGGATTGTCGGGATGGATTTGTGCACGGGAAATCATGTCTGACAAATCTTTTAGAGTTTTTTGAAGAGGTAACCAAGAGGATGGATGAGGGTTGGGCAGTGAATGTCGTCTATATGGACCTTAGTAAGGCCTTTGACAAGGTCCCGCACAGCAGGCTAGTCATGAAAGTTAGGTCACATGGGATCCAGGGAAAGCTAGCTAATTGGATTCAAATTTGGCTCGATGGTAGGAAGCAGGTGGTGCTGGCTCAAGATTGTTTCGCAGACTGGAGGTCTGTGACTAGTGGTGTGCCACAGGGGTCGGTGTTGGGACCTTTGTTATTTGTTATTTACATAAATGATCTGGATGTGAATTTACAAGGCACGATTAGTAAGTTTGTGGTTGATATAAAATTAGGAGGTATCGTTGATAGCGAAGAAGGTTATCAAAAATTACAGAGGGATCTTGGTCAGTTGGGGAAGTGAGCTGAGGATTGGCAAATGCAATTCAATACAGATAAATATGAGGTGTTGCACTTTGGAAAGTCAAACCAGTGTAGGGCTCATACAGTAAACGGTAAGGTCCTGAGGATTGTTGTGGAACAGAGGGACCTAGGAGTACAAGTACATAGTTCATTGAAAGCAGCATCACAGGTGGACAGGGTGGTGAAGAAGGCATTCTTCATTGGTTGGGGCATTGAGTATAGGAGTTGGGACATTATGTTACAGTTGTATAAGTTGTTGGTGAGGCTGCACTTGGAGTATTGTGTGCAGTTTTGGTCACTCTGCTATAGGAAAGACATAGTTAAACTGGAAAGTGTGCAAAGAAGATTTACGAGGATCTTGCCAGGACTAGTCGGCCTGAGTTATAGGGAGAGGTTGGACAGGATAGAACTTTATTCCTTGGAACGTCGGAGAATGAGGGGTGACCTTATTGAGGTATATAAAATCATGAGGGGTATAGATAGGATGAATTCATATAGTCTTTTTCCCAGGGAAGGAGAATTGAAAACTAGAGGTCATTACTTTAAGGTGAGAGGGCAAAGGTTTAAGGAGGACCTGAGGGGCAACTTCTTTAGACAGGGAGTGGTGCATATATGGAATGGGGTAACAGAGAAAGTGGTTGAGACAGATACAATAGCAACATTTAAAAAAAAATAGTTGGACAGGTACATGGATGGGAAGGGTTTAGAGGGATATGGACCAAATGAGGACAATTGGAACTAGCTGAGTGGGTACCATGGTCAGCCTGGACCAGTTTGGGCTGAAGGGTCTGTTTCCATGCTGTATTACTCTATGACTCTACGAGGACAGAGACAGGTTGGTGATAATTAATGTAAATAAGTGTGAGTGATATCTTTTGGGAAGTAAAATAAAGAGAGACAAAGAGGCAATATAAAAGAAAAGAATAATCCTGAAAGCAGTGCAGAGAGTGAGACTTATCGGTTATTGTGGACCGATTATTGTAGTCAGCAGGACAGATTGAGAAAGTAGTCTCTCAGGACTACAGGATCATAGCTTTGTAAATAGAGGCTTACAGTGAAAAAGGAAGCAATTTATGATTTTTTTTATTAATAAAAATACACTGTCAGCCTTAACTGGAGTAGCGCGTCTAATTCTGGCCACACTCTTCAGGAAATGAAAGTTTTAAAAAGTTTAATCGAGAACATTTCTGTGAATGATTGCAAATATGAGGACATTCCATCATGCAGATGGATTCGCGAAGCTGGGTTGTTCTGAGAACAGAAATTTGAGAGGAGATTTGACAGAAAAGCTCAGAAGTATGGAGGAATTTGGTTAGTAGATAGGGAGAAACTGACTCGTCTGCTGAAAGGAGTCAAGAACCAGAGAGCCCTGATTGACAGTGACTGGTAAAAGAGACAATGGCAACATGGGGAACAGCTTTCATTTGCAGTGCGTGGAATATATAGTGGAGGCAGATTCACTCCAAGCTGCTGAAAGGGAAATGGATCAGAACCAATTAGAAAATAACTTACAAGGCCATAAAGTAATGACCAAGAATCATATCAGCATGACTGAATGATGTAGCAGACTTGATGGGCCAAATGGCCTAATTCTGCTCCAATATCTTATGGTCTTATGGACTGGAGATGGGCACTTACTGATTTGCCCCTGCAGGAAGCCAGCACAGACATAATGGGTTGAATGGTCTCCTTCTGTGCCATATCCATCTTATGATTCTACCTGCTTTTGTATCTTATTTCCTTACACTTCCTTGTTGGCTACTGAGCCTTTGCAGCCTTGCTCAAATTGTTTCTCTTCATACTGTGCCTATGGATTCAGTGTGTCCAACTCTGAGATAAAAAGAAAGTATATGGCAAAGAACAGTGTGGTCGTTCTCGTGTGACTTGATGGTTGCACCCTGTGGATGGTAACCCCAAAGCAATGAAATAAATGGCAATCTGAAGTCTTCACTTCCCGACTGCTGGAGACTGACAAATCAGGACATGTTTTCCTTTCTTTTTGCATGTCATTGTGAACACTTTAAAACAGTTGATGGAGACATCCGGTACTTCCTATCCAATGATTAAAGCCTCTACTTTCTAAAGTCCTGCTGCGACAAAGCTAATAAAATGTCAGGTTTTCAGGCTGTTTTATACCGATGGTTCTTGTAATTACTGGCATTGATATACTGGGCTGAATGGTCTATTATTGAGCTGCACTGACTACACTTAGAAAGTACTTCCTGTTGTATTTTCACAGATTTTCACTCCTGATAGCTTGTGGTATTTGCTGTCTCGATCAATATGTCGTACCGGGTCAGGATGGTGGAGCTAGTTTGCTGTTGCCAATCCTCCTTTGTCTTTGCTTTCTCTTGCGTCTATCTAATGGGTAGTGGTAGAGGATGCAACACCATTGAGCATCTATAGAAGAGGCACTGTTCTTGCATAACAAGGCTTATTGCATATTAGTATTAAATACAACAATATTTGGTCAGTACAATGACTACAGGGCAGCACAGTAGCTCAGTGATTAGTACTGCTGCCTCACAACACCAGGGACCGGGGTTCAATTCCACCCTCAGGCAACTGTCCATGTAGGGTTCCTCCTAATGCCCTGGTTTCCTCTCAGTCAAAAGATGTGCACTTTAGGTGGATTGGCCATGGGATATGCAGAGTTACAGGGATAGGGTGGGAGATGGGTCTGGATAAGATGCTCTCCAGAGGGTTGGCGTGGACTCAAAGGGCCAAATGACTTTTTCCACACTGTAGGGATTCTGTGACTAAGACCTTATGTAGCTGCTACAGATACTTTTACTCCCTCTGAAAGCTGGAGTAGAGCTCCTTGTCTCCAATCACAGACAGTGAAATGGTTGGAGCCCATATAACAAGAACAATAATCTCTTTAGAACCCATACCTTATACAAAACTCAAATGGTTGCAAACCACTTTGGAATAAGGCACTATATAAATGTAAGTTTTCATTCTTAACTATTGAACTGCACCTAGTAGTCATGTTTTAGACATTGTCAGCATCTTTGCAACTGAGTTCTTATGGTGATGCTAAAATAGTTGCTATAATTTGCCTGAAGCAAGTAGCTGTAAGGATTAGTTACTTCACAACAGCTCAGCTCAATCTGATAGATTCATTGTGGTCGGAGCCAGTGTATGCTCTAGGTACAATTTATCTCACACTTCATGATTCTCAATGTTATGTGAAAAATGTCAGGTGACAACTTTTGACTCCCATTTGATATTGTCGATACACACTCACTTTAAATATTCATATTAACATTTATGTTGTTTATCATCTCGGCAGGAATTTTAAGCTTTTAGTCCATCTTCATATCGACTGCAGTCTGCAGCGTCAAACTGTCCACTTATCAGAAATGTAATCATATGAAAATTCATTTAAGTTTAAAAGTGATCCAAAATTAGATTTCTGCATTTATTTACTCAATTGGATAGAACTAAAATTGGTTTATTGAGACTTATTTTGCATCAACTGAATCCAGCAAACACAGACACTGCATTACACAGAGCTTTCAATCCACAGATAAATCATATAATCTAATCTGGGATCAAGAAGTAGGGATTGACTCTAAGAGATATGACAGATTGCATTTATTGCTTGTCAACAAATAAATACAGCAGAGGCTCAAGGTTATGACATTTGTTTGAAATCTTTTTGCTCTGTACTTCTGTTCTATTATTATTTTACGTACGAGAGACATTGCAGTCATTACATTTTCTTGGGGCTAGAGATAAGAAAGTTTCTGTGTATCTGCAAATGCTGTTTCCTTCACCACCAAAAAAATTGGCCCTCAACAAGTAGGAAACAATGTTTTTAATAAAGCAAGATTCATATTGTATATAAAAGCATATGGTAAATGACAACGTGTAGCAGTTTGAATAATAGATGTTAGCTAGTCACACAACAATTTAAAAAGAACATGTACAGACCTTACTGTGTTTCTTTAAAACTTGACCACAATAAGAGGTGTGAAAACATGCTTTAGATCCTTGAATGATTATTTGTTGTGTGTTTAAGATGGTTCAAGAAATAATGTCACAATCACAACTGACACCATTTAATTAATCTCAAGATAACAGTTTTCACTGTGGACTATCCAGCTTCTGAGATTCAAGGTACAAATTTTTGAAAAGGTCAATAACTCACATCTCCTGTGGGTTTCCTCAAATCTACATAAGCTTAATTTTCCCAACATGAAAACATAAAATCTGTGAAGTTTTTCAGCAAGCATGCGACAAGCCAAGTTTACTGTGAGCTTTTATTAGAGCTAATCTTTTAAACCTTTCCCCATTTGTGACTCTAATTCTCTGTTGTACGTCGGTATGAATCTAATTGTGTCTCCCCTCGCCAGCACTTTAACCTCAGCTCACAGCTAAGGTTTCATGCAAGACATAGCAGATGGACTGGGCCAGTCCCATGAAGCAACAGCATACTGCTTTCCAAATCCAAAAGGCAGTGTATAACAGCTGCACATTTCTAATTAACAAATTACTTTGATTTGCCTCTGCAGTTTGCTCAAATTCCTCCCACTAAAAACTGCCGCAGTGTCAGACAGAACAGATCATCTGACTGAAACAAGTTGTCCGGGCCATAAATAGTAACTGTATTCATGTAACGTGCATTCATTGTTTTATTACCAAGGGCTGGCCATAACTGGTCTGTCTACGAAAATGAAGCTCACAATACAAACAGTGAAATGATGAAACAAGATCAGATTTACTACAGCCATCCAACCATCGATTTCCCATCTGGTAAGGTGCTGTTATTAACAGCGAACAGTTACCAAATGCCACTTCCCATGGTTCACATCCTCAGCAACAAACGCACTGATGAAGAAAAATAATCCTCAATTTGGGCACTCTCACGTCAAATAAAAAAGCATGAAGAAAACTGTGATTAAAAGAATGCTTTAAGAGAACTGATCATGACATCATCACTGCATGTGGCCTGAGGCTTTAATGCCCTCAGGCTCCATCTTAACTGTAGCCAGTTGAAGCATGACACTCTAATGAAAGAGTACAAGTGTTTATGACCAAGTAACTAAGTATTAGCCGAGCCACTTAAATGTTTGTGACTGTAATTGATATCGGGAGTTGTGAGAAATGTATGTTGACTCGTTCAGTAAAGCGAGTCCTTTTCTTTTTATTTTTGCTCTTTTTAAAAGCCTTTCTCAGCACCTTTGGCAGGGCAAGAGTGGGCCCGGCCTCACAAGAACGTGTGGTATTGACAGCTGCAAAGGCTATAGGTCTTCCCACAATTTTTTTTTGCGGCTGAATTGGTTGGAGCTGGGCACCACGCAGAACCCCCGATCCACAGTCAGCTCTGGCTTTTGCTTTGAGGTCACAGAGGCTTCAGCGTCAGTGATGGAGGAATTCAGAGCCAGGACCCTGGTGACTGATACCTGGCGGCAGTGTCTGGAGGAGTGATGGAGAGGGAGCAGGAGGTAGGAGACCAGGCCCATGGCTCCAACTCGGACACGGCGTTTCCGGGAGCGATGGAGGAAACAGAGACCCCAATGTCAAACATCAAATGGAGGAGCAATGGAGGAGGAACAAGAATAAGGGAGAAAGATGAACTGTAGTGCAGTAAAGTCTTACCTTATATTCAATGTATCACGATGGCGCCAGAGCATGGTGACACTTTGTGTTTTGCATACAAAAAAAATACATTTCGCAATAGTTTTATAAATGTGTGACAATAAATCTAAAATGATCATTGTCCTAACAAACCATAGAGCTCCTTCATTAGACAGAGATGACAGGGATGGTTTAACCTGAGGGTCACCAGGCTTCAGTTAAGGTTGAGAAGGAGAGTCCCTCATGGTAACCTCAGCTGGTGTAGGGATTGAACCCACTCTGTTGGAGTTATTCTGCATTGTAGACCAGCTGTCCAGCCAACTGAGCTAACCAATACCTAACCAGCATCATGTTCCCCACATCCTGTTTCCTACATCACAAGGGATAACATGAACATTGCTGTATCAGACAAAAGGACTCTGATGAAGGGCAAAACATACAATGTGGCCGTGTACATGCAAATACTGCAGGACCGTGATGGCGAGCTCAACAAGGCAACATCCCTGGACATAAAGGATTTGCACAGTCAATATCAACTGCTACTATAAGTGGTGGTCCATAGGCATCAAGCAATTAAAAGACAGAGCTCATTTCTTTCCAATTAAAAGTAAGCCCTTTCACATTAGAAGATCTATTTCACTTTAAAAAAATGCCTACAGCCCCAGTTATTTAAAACGGCAGTTAAATCATCCTGAAAGAACAGCAACCAAGTTGTTCTGACCAAAATACAGTTTCTAAAACACTACAAGCTTCACATGTGCCTATAGCTTGGACCATTCTGTCATTTTATTTCCTCGAATCAGTGCCAATGTGATAGGAATCCCACGTGACATCATCACTCCTTGTTTTTTGTAAACACAATCTAGGGGCTGAAATTTCCAACTGCAAACCCGCAGCACTCAACAAACAACACTTTTAATTCTTTGGAACACTACACGTTAGGCAACAAGGCTAGTAAACGGGAAGTATAAAAAAAAGGGAAACAGAAACAGAAAATGGAAATTTTAAAAGAAGATAGAAGCTAAATCAATAAATGACATAAACAAACGCTGCACTTGATTTTGCTTCTAAAAAAATAGGCAGTATTGAAGCTGAACACTTAATTATGGACTGGGAAGCAAATAATTGCTTAATTAAATAACTGGTATTCAAACAATGCACATTATTTTATTTTTTGATGAAGCAATAAATGATCCGGGAAAAGAGCTTTGAAAATATTGCTTCCATCAGCAAGGAGCAGCTACATAAAATTGACATAACTGTTCTTTCAGTGGACATTCAGAAAAATCAAGGAAAGATGTGGAAGGTATGTGAAGAACACCTCAAGAATGAATGAACTCTCATCCATTTCATACAGACGGCAACCTCAAACATCTATCGATCATTTTGCGCAAAGATACCAAAGAATATAAATGTGGCTTTTACAAAGAATAATTGTGAAGCAGCGTTTTTGAGTTAGTCATTGCCTCTATGCCAATTAAAGTCTTCAGGAATGAGAAACAGCTGCAACAGTGACATATTGAGGATGGATGTAAAAATGAAGTTATGGAGTCAGGCCAACAATAATTCCAACAGCTCACACTATTGTTACAGTCAGCAAAGTGTAGCAGGAACTGTAACAGATGCTTTTTGTCCCATCTCCTCAAGCTGTCCAGCTTTTTCTCACATCTGGTAAATATGTGGCACCAAGGGACATGTAGTATGTGCAGGAAGTCTGGTCCAAAAGGCCAAGCTATCCCCAGTACAATAAATCAGTATAATATCACAACACTGGCAGCAAGGGAAGTGTTAAGAAGGTGCACAAACACATCAAATGAAGTTCAGAGTCAGCCAAGTGAAAGGCAAACTTCACAAGATGTATAAAATTTCCATATTGTTAACCTCACCCGCCATGGTGACTGTATAAGGTGACCAAAGCTGTCACAACGATGAACATGGTACATCCTGGAAAGGGTTTTCTCCGGGTGCTCTGATTTCCTCCCACAGTCCAAAGATGTGCAAGTAAGGTGGACTGGCCATGCTAAATCACTCAGTGTTCAGGGATGTGTAGATTTGGTGTGTTATAGGGAATGGGTCTGGGTGGGATGCTCTGAGTGAGTGTCAATGTGGACTTATTGGGACGAGGAGCCTGTTTCCACACTGTAGGGATTCTATGATCTATGATTCTATGATCTATGACACATACTAAAAGCTAAAATCAACACAGAACCATTTGCTGTCATACTACGACAATGCTTCCAACAAAATATGTGTCTCAGCAATTGCTCCATGGTACAATCTACGAGATCATCTCACAGTAAATGAAGGATCACCAATACCATACAACAATACCATCACTCTGCAGTGCTAATGTACAAGCTCATTGTGGCTTTGAAATTTTAACCTGGTAGACATCAATGATCCAGCATTTGCAAGATTATCAAAATGTACAGGTCTTTGTGTGGCCACAATTCATGACGTTAAAACCACACTTTTATATTTTTGTCAGACCTCACTGATACAATCGATTCAGGAAAAGTTGATGATGTTTTCAAGGTCATTCTCTTTCACTTTAGCCAAAGCCAATGTGAATAATTGAAATCATCAACTACCAGAGATGAGCAACTTCTGGAGTTTCTAAAGACAATTATCCAGGGACGACCAACAGTATTGAAAATGTTTCTGAGAAGAATTATTCATTCTGGCAATGTAAAAAATGAACTTGGTGTGTTACAGTAGGTCATTTTCAAGGGCAAACACTCCAAAAAGTCAAAGCTTTAGTGCAGGATATCATGACCATGCTATACCAGGACACAAAGATATTGAATGCACAGGATGGTTAGCACAGGAGTCTGTGAATTAACCTGGGATGAATTAGGATGTTCAGTGACATCTGAACTCTCATGAGGATGGCCTATCAGACCAGCAGCAGAGGGAGCCTCGATATCCATAGGGTGTTCATCCAATCTACAGATAAACACAGTAACAATCCTACTCACCAAGCATGGGAAAGATTACACGTCTGCGATGAATTACTTCTCCAAATTTCCCATAGTTCAATGGCTTAACAACAAGATAACCATTACTGACACATTGAGCTGTTTTCAGGTTATTATGCTCTGGAACTACTTATCTGATAATTGCTTGTAGTTTGCTGACAATTTGTTTCAAGACATGTGCACTAAATGGGGACTGAACCCTATCACACTATCACCCCACTATCCACATTCAAACTGTCTAGCAGAATGTACTGTCAAATCAATAATCAAGTGACAAGCAACAAAAACATGGTCTTCCCATTGCATTAACGCACATTCAGGAATAGAGAAGGAAATTCCCAGCCCCAACACAACTTAGGCTCAAAAGGCAAATGGGAATGTTTTGCCCACTTTCAACATCTAACCATTCCAAACCACAGAGTATTGTTCTCCAAAGTCAAGAGGCGAATGAGCCAGCAGAAAATAACTATCAAGACTGTACATTGTATTCAGAGTCACAAACACAAGAACAAATACTTGAGATGCTAGCAAAGGCTTCTGGAATATACACTGAGCTACATCATACCAAATCATCCCTTATCACAGCGCGACATTGTGATGGAACAGAAGCCAGCTTAGACCAAATGTATGATACATCAATCTCACATGAACAGAGTGAGGAGGAAATCTGGAATGGTGATGTTGAATGACAACAACCAACAACCAAGTTGTCAAACAAGCAGAACAGAAAATAATGCATACCTTGGGGTACACAGTCACCACATCAGGATGAGTTGTCAAATCTCCAAAGCACTACATTGAAGGTTGAATTATTAATCTTGTAAATTTTGTTTTACCCGATTGTAGAATTAATGAATTGACAACATGTGTCAATGTACAGCAATGTATATCAGCTAAGGATCATCTTTTATCTTTGGATAAAGGGAAAATTATTTTAAGCATACCCTTAAGGGACACACTGTGCATTTACAATACATGCTCATGATATCATTAGTGTATAACTGCATGTGATCTGAGAGTATAAAGGTTTCTGACTCATCCCAACTCCAGCTACTTGAAGCAAGGCAGACTGATAGAAGCATGCCGGCTCCTATGATGCTCCTTGGCCTGCTGGGTTCATCCAGCTCTACACCTTGTTATCTCGGATTCTCCAGCATCTGTAGTTCCTACTATCTCTGATAGAAGCATGGTACTCTTTATAATCAATTAGCTTAAATAGCTGAATGTGCCTGTGACTAAATTAGCTATAATAGCTGTTTGTTGGATCTTTCAATACCATGTTTCAACACCACAAAGTCACAGCACTCAGAAAGTTTGTGATTTCAAATGAATCTGTTGGACTATAACCTGGCGTCATATGATTTCTGAGCTTGTCCACCCCAGTCCAACACCGGCCTCTCCACTTCTAGTTTCTTTTTTCTCAACTGATAACATAAACATCGCCGCATCAAGTTAAAAATACCCTGCTAGAGGCAGAGGCAATGTCCACATCACCATGAAGATATTGTATTACTTAAAACTTAAAACTTGCAAAGTGTCAAAGTGACCCTTTTAATTAAAATGAATAGAGGCCTGAGGTATCAATCAATCCATATACTAATTAAATATTGAAGCAGTCATCTTAACATTTGTCAGTCTGTCAATTTCATAAACTCACTCAACTAAGCAATCATTTTTGCAAATCAATCAGAAATCCACTCATTTTGTTTAACAGTTTGCTTAAACTAAGAAGAAAATTTAGATCACAATTTGAAACAAATGTAGAAAATGGAAACCACAATCAATCACATGGTCACAAAATATGTTAAGTAATCTTAGTATTTTCACAGGAGTTGCGATATTGGGAGAGTTTGCTAAGAATAAGCATTGACTGTGTCTGAGTAACTGAATTACTGAAAAGGATATGAGGTGCGATTCCTGTGAAAGGGTAAAAATCAACATTAAGAATGAGTCATATTGTTTGAAAGTACACACTTAGATGTGAATTGCTGGTTATCATCATTTGAGCCCACCTGAAGATCTTTAAAAAGAGGCTCCTGCAGGTTTAGTTCTCAAGTACTAATTATACAACATTATTGTTGGAGCATTATAAATGGGTGTGTGTGGAGTGTTCTGACAAGTGTCAAAATGACTCAGGGACTGAGAGAGGGAGTGTTCTCAAATGTGCCTCTGGTGGAGAAGCAGGAATGTTCTGTGTTTGTGGGAGTTGGGGAAAAGAAGGTAACATCACTCTCCTATCTTTCTCTCTCTCCCTCGATCACTGCTATCACCGCTCTCGTCAGCCTTATTCCCTCCTCTGTTTCTCCTCAAGACTTGAGGGAGTGCCCAATTGCAAAGTGCTGAGTGTAAGCATTCCCTTTCTCCTCATGATATCCATAATCTCTCCAGTGAGGTGGGCTAGCACTTACTGTGTTCAATGAAATGCACAGAGATTTTCTGAAATAAATGTTGATACAGTGTTAGCAAAGTCTTGGTACGTATTCAGAAAGTCTCCCGATACGGCTCCATACTCCTGTTCAAACATCCAGCCAGAAGTGAAGACAGAAAGGTCATACACCTTTAAACAGCGCTCAAAACCCTCAGCAGCAGCAAATCTACTCCCAGTCAGGTGGTTGCTAATGGGTCAATGCTAGACACCAGAATGCTATGCAGTCTGATGCTGAATAGTCGAAGGCAATATAACCTTCAATCAGCTGCTGAATGCTGGTTCAGGCAACTGTTCTGTACTCTGGTTTCTACTCTTTACCAAAGTAATGTCTTGTGCTAATCACAGGCTGATCAGGTAATTCAAATATTGGCCTCATCTTTGCCAGTTCTGAAGCTCTGGCAAACAAAAAAAAAATCACAATTTTATTTTTAAAAATGGACCGTTTATTTTAAACCAAACACAATAGCAGCTCCAACCAAGCCTCATTGCAGGACAAAAGATAATTAACCAGACATCCTGGAATATGGATCAAGCATGTGCTCGGGATAATAAGCTGCACATCAGGGAATATGGCAGATTTGAAAGCCTGAGGCGAAGTCCAATTGTGTTTTCTTCCAGAAGACTTTTTGACATCGTATAACACTGCAAGATGCAACTATTTCAAAAATAGTGAATGTTTAGGTTAAAATAAAGTGCTCAAAGTACCTTGGAGCATTTTCAATTTCATCTTAGTCTCACATCAATGGTAAAACAGGTCTTTTGTTTAGTTTGGCTTTTCATAAAAAACAAACCTGTTTTAATAAATGATAAAAGAAAGCTTCTAGAAGCTGCAATTCATGCATAACAAAAAGTGTTTCCATCATAAACACAACCTCTTACTTCCGATTCACTAACTTCCAAAATTTGTGAAACTCTATCCGCCTCCCCCTCTCTCCCTATTTATTTCAGAATCCCCTTCCCCTCCCCTATTTCTGAAGAAGGGTGTAGGCCTGAAATGTCAGCCTTCCTGCTCCTGTGATGCTGCTTGGCCTGCTGTGTTCATCCAGCTCTACACCGTGTTATCTCGGATTCTCCAGCATCTGCAGTTCCTGCTATCACTTTCCTACACTATTTGTTTTCAGAATGTGAGTATCGTTGGCTGGGCCAATATTTATTGTGTGCACCGAGTTACCATTGAGAAGGTGGTTGTGAGCTTCCTTCTTGAACCGCTGCAGTCCATGTGCTGTAGGTTTATCCACAAAGACCTCAGGGAGGGAATTCCAGGACTGTGACCCAGCAACATTGAAGGAACAGTGATATATTTCCAAGTCAGGATGGTGAGTGGTGACTTGGAGGTGGTGTTCCCATGTATCTGCTGCCCTTGTCCTTCTAGATGGAAAAGGTTGTGGGTTTGGAAGGTGCTATCTTAAGAACCCTTGGCGAATTTCTACAGTACATCTTGTAGATGGTACACACTGCTGCCACTGAGTGTCGGCAGTGAAGGAGGGAGTGGATGCTTCTGGATGTGGTGCCAATCAAGCAGGCTGCTTTGTCCTGGATGGTGTCAAGCTTCTTCAGATGTGTTGGAGCTGCGTTCATCCAGGAAAGAGGGGAGTATTCCATCACACTCCTGACTTTTGTAGGTAGTGGACAAGCTTTGGGGAGTCAGAAAGTGAGTTACTCGCTGCAGAGTTTGTAGATTCTGACTTGCTCTTGTAGCCACTGTGCTGATATAACTGGTCCAGTTCAATTTTCTGTCAATGGGAACCCATGGGATGTCTTCATGCAACTCCCAGCCTTTAAAACCCAAGGTATGCATCATTTAACTATTTTTTCCTTTAATTTATCTATTACTCTAAGGTTCTGGCGTTACTCCTCTGAACTTTACAGGTCATTCTTAGTTCTTAGACCGGTGTTAATAAATGATTATTGACAAGATTTCTTAAATACAGAAGTTGAGAATTAATCGAAAAGGAGCTTTGCTGTTAAAACTTTTTATCTGGCACTTATCAGGACAGAATCACAAGAGTTTCAACGGCAGCAACAATTTATACTGTTTGAGAAAAAGCGTGCTGATTTGTGGGTGAGTGGACTCTTATTTGATCAAGGCATTGCCATGGAAAACGTACCAGGGAACAGTTACTCCTAAGTTTCTGTGTAAATTCAAATGGGTAAGTCAATGCTGATTGGTTGAAACATGCCATAGGGAAAGTGCAAGGGAAAATTTTCCCAATGAGTTGTTTCATTAAAAATGTGCAGAACCTGAACAAATTCCTTTTGCTGGCCTATATGGGACTCCAGACTGACAGAAATGCAGCTGATTCTTAACTATCTTCTGAAACAGCTGAGTAAGCCACTCAGTTCAAGGGCAGTTAGGGATTGGCAACAAATTTTGGCCTTGCCAACACCATCCACATGCCATAAAATAACATTAAAGATAATTGTACTGCAGCTGGTGAAAAATGCAATCTGTGAAAATTCTCACTTTACAACAGTCTGCAGGAACCAGTGAATTACTCAACAACTTGTGCATTGACACAAAGAAATTAACATAACTTCAGGATGAGATCTTTCGATTCAAGCAATGGAAATCATCTCGTAGCAAACAGTACTATAACTGGAAATATTATCCAGCCAAAGATATGTCCAATCTATATCAGTCCAGTCAGTCCGAATATTTATATACAAGAAGAAAACCTGACTAATAATTCCATATTTCATATCAAGACAGAACAATGACCAAAGATGTGTTTCTGGTTAAGTCAACTTCCTACGCTCTAGTGCAAAAAGTGCCAGCCTTTCCACTTTTATTTTTATATCTCAAACCCTCAATTCCAGGCAACATCCTGGTAAATCTTTTCTGAACCCTCTTCAGATTAATAATGTCCTTCCTATAATAGGGGGACCAGAACTGGAGACACAACTCCAGAAGGGGCCTCACCAACATCTTGTACAACTGCAACATGATGTCCCACCTCCTATGCTTAAAGGTCTGATTAATGGAGGCAAGTCTGTTAAATACTTTCTGAACCACCCTGTCCACTGATGCAAATTTCAAAGAATTACGTACCTGAACCCCAAGGTCTCTCTGTTCTACAGTACCCAAGGCCCTATCATTGATTATGTAAGTCCTGAACTTGTTTGCTTTATCAAAATGTAATACCTTACATTTATCCAAATAAAACTCCATCTGCCACTCCACAGCCTATTGACCCACTGATCTTAGATAACGTCTTCACTGTCCACTATACCACCAATTTTGGTCTCATCTGCAAACATAGTAACCATGCCTCTGTAAGCTTGAGGATTGGTGAAATTTTGGAATTTAGCAAAGAAGGTCAAGGAAATTGATGAAAAGAGAAAAATAGGAATGTAAAATTGCAAAAAACATAAAAGAAATGTACCACAAGTATTTTTACAGTTATGTAAAATGGAAAAGATTAGCTAAAACAAATGTGACTCATTACAGGCAGAGCTAGAGAATTTCTAATTGGAAATAGAGAAACAGCGAAGCAGCTAAATAAGTAATAGTAAAATATTGCAGATACTGGAGATCTGAAGCAATAAACAGAAAGTGCTGAAGAAACTCAGCAGGTCTGGCAGCATCTGTGGAACCAGAAACAGAGTTAACATTTTGAGTCTAATCTGTGTCTTCTTCAGAACGGAACTAATAGTTGATGTCTGTCTTTACAGACAAAGACACCCTGATATAATTAGAGTCCAAGGGTCAGGGGAGTGTGGTATTGAAAAAACTAGCACAGTATTAACAAAAAAGTAGTATTTTAAAAATTAATTGGGACAGCCTGGAACCTGGTGACCTTTACCTTAGAGTATTGAAACAGATGGTTTCAGAGCTAACAGATGCATTGGCAATTATCATTCAAAATTCTATTAATTCTGAAACTTTGCCTGCAGATCACACATATAATTGGGTTGTTTATGAAAGGAAGGAGAGAGAAAACCGAGAAATGTAGATTTGTTAGCCTGATGTCAGTGGTAGGGAAAATTCAAGAATTGATTATGACAGATATAATTAGTGTACTTAGAGAAAATAGTCATCTGATTGGGCAGAGTAAAAATGGATTTATGAAGGGAAATCATGTTTGACAAATTTGGTGGAGAATGCAACTAGGACAGTTGGTAAGGGGGAACCAGTGAATGTGGTCTACTTGGATTTTTAAGAAGGCTTTTGATAAAGTTCCCACGGTGCAGCCTAGTAAACAAAATGAAAACACGTGGGATTGGGGTAATATACAAGATTGAGAATTGGCTAACTGGTAGAAAGCAGAGTGTAGGAATACATGGGTCATTTGGCAAGCTGTTAAGTAGGGTACCATAAAGAGAAATGCTTGGGCACCAACTATTCAGAACCTATCTCAATGACTTGGATGTGAGGAACATTTGTAATATTTCCACGTTCATGGATAAGATAAAACTTGGTGGGAATGTGAGATATGAGAGGGATGCAAAGATGTTGCAATGGGATTTAGACAGGCTGAGTGAGCGGGAAAGAGCTTGGCAGATGCAATAGAATGAATGCGTGTGAGGACCATTTAGAGGCATGGGCAGAAAAATAGCAGATGGAGTTTAAACTGGGCAAATGTGAGATAAAGCATTTTGGAAGCTTGAGTACTGGTGGAAATTATACAGTGAATGACAGAACCCTTGGGAGTATTGATATGCAGAGGGATCTGGGTGTGCAGGTCCAAAGATCACTGAAGGAGGCAGCACAGGTAGATAAGGTAATAAAAAAGACTTATGGCATGCTTGTCTTCATTGGAAGGGGTATTCAGTATAAAGATAGGCAAGTTATGCTGCAGCTTTATAGAAATTTAATTCAACCACACTTGGAATATCGTATACAGTTCTGGTCACCACACTAGCAGAAGGATGTGGATGCTCTTGAGAGGATACAGAAAAGGTTTCCCAGGATGTTGCGTGGTATTGGGGAGTTTTAGCTATGAAGAAAGATGAGATAGACTGGATTTGTTTTCACTGGAACGCAGGAGGTTGAGGGGTGACCTGATAGAAGCGTATAAGATTGTGAATGGCATGGATAGACTGAAAAGTATGAGGCTTTCTCCCCCAAGGTGGAGGTGTTAATTACTAGGGGACGCAGGTTCAAGGTGAGAGGGGGGAGGATCTTTAAAAGAGATGTGTGAGGCATATTTTTCACATAAAGGATAGTCAGTGCCTGGAACGTGCTGCTGTTGGTGGTGGTGGAAGCGGACACAATAGCAGCTTTCAAGTAACACCTGGACAAATACATTAAGAAGAAGGGAATAGAGGGATACAGATCCTGTAAACGAAGACAGTTTTAATTTGGAATGGCAATCTGTGTTAGTGCAGGTTTGGAGGGCCGAAAGTCCTCTTCCTTTGCTGTATTGTTCTATTATTCTTTGTTATCAATTTTGGTGACAGCAATGAAGGGGCAGGGTATTTCTTGAACAGTGAGAGAGAGTGTTGCTGTGCAAAGGGACCTAGGTGTCCTTGTTCATAATCCACTGAAAGTTAGCATGCACTTGCAGCAAGCAGTGAGAAAGGCAAATAGTATTTTGGCCTTTATTGCAAAGGGATTTGATCAGAGGAGTAAAGGAGTCAGCTGCACAGGACCTTGGTGAGACTACATATAAAATATTGTCTGCAGTTTTTGTCTTCTTACCAAAGAAAAGATATACTTACCAGAGAGGGAGTTTAGTGAAGGGCATCCAGACTGATTCATAGAATCATACAATACAGAAGAGACGTTTTAGCCCATCGAGCCTGTACCAACAAAAATACTCTAAATTTACACGAATGCTGCTTTCCAGCATAAAACCCAGTGTCTTGAATGGTACGACATTTCAACTGCTCATCCAAGTACTTTTTAAAGGTGGTGAGGTTTCCTACCCTCCCAGGCAGTGCATTCCAGGTTGCCCACCATCCTCTAGTGAACATACTTTTCTTCACATCCCCTCTAAATCACCAGCCTTTCACCTTAAAACTATGCCCTCTTATTATTGACCCTTCAAGTAAGGGAGCAGTTACTTGCTATCCACTCTGTCCATGCCCTTCATAATCTTATACACCTCAATCAAAATCCACCCTCAGCATTCTCTGCTCTGAAGAAAACAACCCAAACTATCCATCCTGTCTTCACAGCAACATCCTGGTGATGGCAGGTTCATTGTACGAGGAGAAATTGGGTGGACTAGGACTGTATTTGTTGATGTTTAGAAAACAGAGAGGGATCTGATTAAAATTCTGACAGGGCTGGACATACTGAATGCAGGCATGATAGTTCCCTTTGGATAAGGGGAGGGGGATGTCTAGAGTGTGGGGAGAGTCACAGTCTCACAATACTTTGTGAATTGTTTTGGACTGAGAGGAGGAGAAATGTCTTCACTCAGAGGGTGGTGAACCTATGGAATTCTCTACCACAGAAAGCTGTGGAGGCAGTGTCACTGAATATATTTCAGAAAGAAAGAGAATACTAGGAGCTAAAGTCATTAAGGGCATGGGAGTGGGGGGGATGTGCGGGAGCTTGGGATTGAGACAGAGGATTAACCATAATCATGTTGAATCTTGGAGCAGGCTAGATGAACTGAATGGCCTGTTCCAGCTATTATTTTCTGTATCTATGTTTCTAATCCTTGCACCTAAAAAAACCAAGCAAACAAATGGTCAATCCATGATTGTCTTTCTAGCATGACCGTAACAACATCTCAAACAGTCTCAAGTCAGTCTTATTACCAAAGCCACACTGGTATCCTTGAAGAGAAACTCAATAATGGAAAGTTATTGCTCTGAATTTATTTTCTTTATTAATCAAGCTGAAAGACAAGGTCAATTCCAGTTTCACTCAAGCAAGGGAGCCACGAAGTTAAAAACCACTTCCAAATGTTGTTCTGTTAGTTTATTTGCAATTTTCAATGATTAATGGAACTCAATAATTCAAATATTCACAGACAATGTTAGGTAACAAACCAACACTACTGCACTGTAACATTGACTTACACAGATTTAAATCAACTGTTACTCCTAGTGTACAGAGGCTAGATTGCAAAAGTGATAGAATCTCCAATCCATGGGTGTTCATGAAGAGCTGATTATTTAACAAAAGCTTAATTACAGGGTGTTGTATCAATTCACTGAAATATAACTTTGCTTAAAATCTAGAAAGATATTTCCTTCAGTTCAACAATTACACTATAACATAAGACAACCTCATCTATCTGAATGATTGGGACCAAGTCATTTCTCTCTATTGGAATTTTCTGGATTATAGAATGATGTTGGAATGCTGAACCACAATCTGTGCTCTGGAAAACACTATGGATTTAAATACTGACTTGAAACATAAAATGGTGGTAAAAGTCTATCAAATATGAATAATTATTGCTATGTCTCTGTTTCTGAAGAACAGCACTGAATTAACACTGAAACGGATGGATCTCAGTGACAACTTTCCTGATGACTGGTGTCAGGGCTGAGTATCGATTTCCAGGCTGGACAGGTAGTGGTGCACCTTTTCGTATTTGCAAATTACAGAAATTCAATATGCCTGCCCCTAATCCTGAGAATTCCATCAATGCATCTGTAAATCACTGGGTTGTTGGTTCCAGCTCCTCTTCATTAACCTGAGCATTTAATTGCAGGCACACAGTACTGGAGATGGACAGAACAGTGGAGGTACCATCTTTCAAACAAGAGGCTAAACTGATTGCTCTGGTAGCAAAGTGCTCAGGAGAGACCTACTGTGGTTATGGCCAATATTTATTCTTCAAGGGACATTGAGAAACCCATTGTGATGGGGCTACGGTAACGAGGCTCACTTCATCATGGGAGAAGCACCCTCCTTCCACTCCCCCATGCTGGGAGAAGCTTCCTGATTAAATCAGAAGGTAGACACGACAGCCATGAGATTCCCAAGCATCAGCCAGTGAGGTGTCAATAAGACTTATTAACAAGCCAACTGATACCCATTATTC
Source organism: Rhincodon typus (assembly GCF_021869965.1). Lineage (NCBI taxonomy): Eukaryota > Metazoa > Chordata > Chondrichthyes > Orectolobiformes > Rhincodontidae > Rhincodon > Rhincodon typus. The sequence continues at coordinate 149,087,191 of NC_063333.1, read as the reverse complement.
AGCAGCCCAAGGCAAAGTGGTGCCTGAATGAGGGACACAGTGTCAGACAGAGTGGATGCTGAAAGTGACCCTGCCTCAGCCTTTGAAGCTTTCTCCTATGATTCGTGACACCCATTCTGCCTGATGCGTGGAGCCCCTCAATAATCCTGGGCCTTGGTTGGGTGTGATGCCACCAACAATCACTTCTTCACAGTGGCATTGGCGCATGGATAGGAGTAACCATCTTCGGACTAGTCAGCCGCAGTTTGCAGGTGGCACTTTCTCCACCACAGAACGTCCCCACAGGGAAGGCCAGTGAATTCTATTAGGATTCCCCACAGGCCTGATCGGGATTTCTTGTTGGTTATCTAATTAGAGGATTAGAGTCCCATTATTCTGAGAAAATCTCAAAAATAGATGATTGCTATTTGCATAATCTCACTAGTTACAATTGTCTCATTGCTTTGCAACCCATATATACATTTTGTTAAATCCTGATATTCGAAGGCATCAAGGAATATGGGGAGAAATTGGGAATAAAGCATTAAAACAGAGGATCAGCAGTATTCATATTGAATGGCAGAGCAGGCTCAAAGGCCCAATTGGCCTCTGGCTGCTCCTGTTTTATAAGCTTCTATTGTGAAATCTGCAACACAAATACAAGATCTTTCTTGATTCATTAGAATACAGATTGAAACAATTAAAATTCATTGTTATCTTCCAATGCTACTCAAGCAACTAATAAGTCTAAAGGCCAAAACCTTGATAAATCTGCAGAGTGAGTGAGGAAAGGGGTCAGTAACATCAGCAAATTGCCTGTCCTACCCAAACAACCAGACATTCTAGTAACCCCTTCCTCCCAATCATCACGTCGTAGTAGGAACCACACCAGAACTCAAAGACCAAAGAACAGGAACAAGCTCTTCAGCCCTCCAACACATGATACCTTTGTAAACTAAAACGCTTTTGCCTCTATACAGTCCATATCCCTCTATTCTCTGCCTATTCATGCATCTGTCAAGATGTCTCTTAAATCATAGAATCATATCATAGAAACCCTACAGTGTAGAAACAGGCCCTTAGGCCCAACAAGTCCACACCAACACACAGAGCATCCCACCCAGACCTATTCCCCTAATCTACACATCCCTGAACATTAAGGGCAATTTAGCCTGGCCAATCCACCGAGCCTGCACACCTTTGGATTGTGGGAGGAAACTGGAGCACCCGGAGGAAACCCACGCAGACAAAGTGCAAACTCCACACAGACAGTCACCCGAGGGTGGAATCGAACTCTGGGTCCCTGGCGCTGTGAGGTAGCAGTGCTAACCAATGAGCCACCGTGTTGCAGTGATATTGTGATTGTATCTGCATCTATCACTTCCTCTGATAGGGCATTCCAAGCATTTACCACCCTGTGTGTAAAACACATGCCTCTTCATCTCTCTTAAACTTAACCGCTTTTACCTTAAACCTATGTCCCCTAGTAATTGACTTTTCTACCCTGGGGAAAAAGGCTCCGACTATCCATTCCACCAGTGCCTCTCATAATTTTGTAAACTTCTACCAGGTCGCCCCTCAACCTTCAACATTCAAGTGAAAACAAAACGAGTTTGTTCAATCTCTTCTCGTAGCTAATACCCTCCAACCAGGCAACATTCTAGTACAGAAACTGTTTACTATCTCCAAAGCCACCACATCCTTCTAGTAGTGTGGCAACCAGAACGGTACACAATATTCCAAATGTGGTCTAACTAAAGCTGCAACTTAACTTGCCAATTTTTATAAATAAGCAGAGTAGAAGTGAGACACTATGATGCAAGTAGAATTGCAACAAGGTGCAGCATGAAATAAGAGCAATTAAATCCACATTAGTGGGCAAATTGGTACCTGAAGATCAGCAGTTTTGTGCCACTTCCAGCACTAAAAGAGTTTTCCCATTGAGGAACTTTTGGTTACGGCTGGAGGTTCACTCAGACATTAAGCTCTTGGCACCAACAAGGGTGACTCCAATACTGCTGTAGCAATTACAATCCTTCAGCTGCACTGAAAGGACAGTGGTAATCTTTTGTTTGCAATAATGATCAATGACCAGTTAGTTTGCACGGTCAAGCTGCCTGTTCGGAGGGAGGGTCACCGGACCCGAAACACAAACCCTGAATTTTTCTTCACAGATGCTGCCAGACCTGCTGAGCTTTTCCAGCAACTTCTGTTTTTATTGCGAGCTGCACAGCTGGTTGTCAATGTTTTTACTGTAAAGGAAATCTGATTGGATTCTTCCTGATTGTTTCTTGGCTGGGATTGGATGACATTCACCCATAGCATAATTTTATCATCCAATGAAATATCAACATGAGAAGGAGAAATTGTATTATTTCACTCAGAGGGCTGTGAACTTTTAGAATTCTCTACAATAGTGCGCTCAGTCTTTGAGTATGTTTAAGGTTGTGATTGGTGGATTTCCAATTCCCAGTGGTGTACAGGGTTTTGGGAATAGGGTCGGTAAAAAGTATTGAAGTATTTGATCAGTCATTATTGAATCAAACGGTGGGGCAATGGGCTGAATGGCCTACTTCTGTTCCTATATTCCTCACCATACCGCACGCAACAGAATGATTAAGGAAGTTCCAGGCCTCCAATCTCATTGGTGCTGCTGCTACTGAGGAGCTGCTAATTCTTCTCTGAAGCCCCAGAAACAGCTATGGCAGTCAGTTGAGCATTCGCTTGACACTTATTCATATCATGGGTCCCAGAAATGGCCAGGCCAGGGTTGCCAACTGGCTTCCTGGACAATGTTGGGGGCCTTGATTATTAAATTAAACATTTCTCTATCTAGCAGGCAGTGACCAGCTTGATGCTGCTTACTTAGTGTTGCTGTTATTTCCTATAGACCTACAACAAGACAAGGCATTCATACAAATGGTGATGTTTGTAAAGTAGAATACTGTGTCAAAATGGCAGAGTTAGAATAGGAAAATAGGGAGGAACAAATCACGGCCTGAGGCACAGTGCAGGAGATAGACCTTCAGATTTTGCAGACTACAATCTATTGAGAAAACTACTAGTGTCAATACTTCCTGATAACTCTTGACAGCTCATCGTGTGTTAACAAGTTTTCAAAGTTCTTGACATGTCAATGTGCTTTCAAGGGACATGACATGCCAACACTGCTCACTGCTCATGTCAACACTTCTTGACAGCATGTCATTTTTTGACAGTTCTTGGCACGTTTTAACAATTTGGACAATTCCGAAGGTTTAATGAATGTTTTACAAATTTATAAACCCAAAGATCACCTGATCCCTGCCCCCAAAGGTCTCTAAACCCCACCACCGACAGATACCTGATGCTCATCTTCCAGGGTGTCCTGAGACCACATGCTGGGGTACTTCAGTTCTTCAAAGGGGTACCCTGCACTACAAAAGACCTGCATTTGTGGCCTAACCTCCACATTGTGGGTTCCTGGCATGAAGTACTTCAAAATCCGACTTCAGTGGAAGGAGCTGAGTGTATAAGTGGCCAGTCGCCTTGTGAGCTACATAGGCATGAACCAAAGTAAACAACAGTACAGGCAAGCTTCTCATAGGCAACACAGTTCCAGTCTTTCTGTTCATATATAATCTATAGGAGGGAGACCAGATTAATAAAAGAATCAAAACATGCCCAAACCTAAGTAAGATGCAGACTAACAGTTGGTGCAGGCACTAGGACTTCACCAGTGATCTATCAATTGTCTTCTCCTCACTCCTTCAAAGAGTATATAGAAAGGCATTTCAATTTTAATTCACTTAGGTCCAGACTTTTTTTTCCAGTACAAAATATTAATGGCTGTTGATAAACCTGGGTAACATTTGTATCATTTTTTTGTATCATGGGTATCTTTTTTTTTCTGGAGAAGGGTCTAGGCCCGAAATGTCAGCTTTCCTGCTCCTCTGATGCTGCTTGGCCTGCTGTGTTCATCCAGCTCTGCACCTTGTTATCTAACATTTGTAACTGAAGCCAAGTGCAAGGGAAATGTCAAGGAAAATGTCTTGCCCAAATTTTCTTATGTCACAGATTACAGATCCACATTGCTGCTCCATTTTCAGTTCCGAATATTTAAAATCAAAACCAGTGAGTCTAGTTGTCTGCTTTGTAGAGACAAGATTAGGGACATAGTGTAGCCATTCATTCACGGTTATTTGCATAACATTTACTGCAATGAAACTGTCTAACTTTGGTCAGAATTTCTTGCAGCTGTTCCTGTCGGATCAGCTTTAGAATGTTTTCCAGTCGTAAATCAACTTTGGCAATTTGTCCTCCCAACACTTGAAAACTGGTGACTGGGGCAAAATCCTAGAATTACTTCCTTAACGGCACTGTCGATGTCCCTAACCACAAAGATTGCAGTAACTCAAGAAAGCAGTTTGCCATCACCTCCAAGCGCGATCAGAGATGTGGAATAGATTCTGATCTAGCCAGTGATGCCCACATTCCATGTTTGAATTTTTTAAAAAGACGATTAGATCTCCTGAAAATATCTCCTTTTTCAAAAGGAATCATTTCCTTTAATCTTTCTTTCAACTTGAATTTCTGTCACCCAGAACTATTTTTCTGCTTGTCTCTCCCTCTCAATGTTAATAAATCTCAACAAATCTTCAAAGCTGTTGATAGTGCAAGCAAATGGAAATCAAATCCTAATTCTAAAACAGCAATAAATATGTGCTATGGAAATAAAAGGCTCTTGTGAAATCTGAAACAAATGCACACTAAGTGACACGGTGCAGTTTATTGTGGCGAGAGTGAATATTTCAGTGTGTCCTCTTGCAATTTACTGGCAGTTTTGCTGATTTTGTGAAAATACATCTATCACAACGCGTTCAATATTTACCACCTGGTTGAGGGAGTCAACAAAGATGAGGACCTGAAGACAGTAAAAACAGAAATAAAGGACACAATGCAAATCAGTTAAACAAGGCACACATGTACAGGGAAGGTAAACCTACTATAAAGTGACCTTTCAAGGAGAGAAGTTAATTCCGGATTGACCTATTTTGGGGGATCAACATTTTCCCATTGTAAATATGTCCTGATCAAAGCATAGCTACAGGTAATGAGTCTACAATCTAGAGAGTACACTGCCTCTGAAGTGGGAAATAGATGTTGAACTTAATAATGGAACTAAGGGACGGAAATGCAGAAGCAAATAAAACCTAAAAATGCTCACATTAAATTAAAATTCATCATTTATAGAATACGTCTCTAAAATTGCATTTTAAATATTTTTGCATCCAAAATATTTTAAGATCTTCCAACTGAGATTGCTAGTTCACATGTAAAGCTCTCTAACTGTGCCATCCAGTCTATACTAATATTGCAATGTCTTTTTTTCTGCAGCTTCTGAACTGTCAGAAGACTGGAAATAGCAGAATAGCAACAAAAGCTTATATAGGATACTGGAGCTTCACCGTGACCCCTTCTTTTGAAGGAAAAGCTAATCTTTCACAGTTTCAACAATGGATGTGAATTGTTGATATCCAAATGATAATGCTTTCTATAGTTTGTGTCTTACACCAATTTAACACACGGCATTGCAGTTATATGACCCCTGTCCAAACTCAAATGGCGTCAGCAATTATTTTCAGCCATTCAGGTCGTTTTTCTAGATGATCCACTGGCTTCCTGCCAATGGGGTGGTGGGTTAATCAGGGGAATACCCACAAGTTTTGCTTGATATCTTTGCTGTCATTATCTAATTAAAATACTTCAGTCAAACATGAGCAGGTATCAGAAGAGCATCTGCAGACTCACACTCCAGCAAGGTACTCTTTCTTAATATGAACATCCATCCTTTCCCTGATCATCACAATTACAGAGTCAAACATAACTGCTAAAAGCTTGTTGCCATGACAACTAGGCCAATTTCATTTCCTTGCAGCTGTGTCCCATTTTTCCTCATAAAACATTAGTAACACATCATGTGACTGCATATCCTGAACATCTTCAAGTACAACTCCCTGAATATGACACCAAATATATTTTACATTTGACCTTTAGTGAATCAAAGTTAAGAGTATACAGCCCACAGAAATGTTGGTACCCTTCAGGGTGCCCTTGTATGGAGAAGTCAGAAATTTCTGCAGGACCTAACTCCCTGAGGCCTGTCCATCATTGATCACATCATACAAAGCCCAAAGGAAGACTACATAAATGAAAACATCTCTTACTTATCCGATATATTCACATGTGGTATTGGTGTTGGTATTGTTGGGGACTTACCAGTGTTCCTGGGCAAATCAGTTCAGTGCCTGCAGAGAGATTAATACAAATTCATTGATAACAATCAATATCCTCATGGTGAGATGCTATTGCTTGGGAAAACGCTCTTTTATAGATGTTACAATCACAGCTGACTTTAGTACCAGACAAGTCTGACCCCAGACAGAAACCTAGCTTGATAGATCATAATTTGATGTGTGTTTTGATTTTTACAAAGGGTTATCTCACTGAAACACGAAGAGACCTGGGAGTGAAGGTACATAGTTCCTTGAGAGTAGTGTCGCAGCTAATGGGGTGGTGAAGAAAATGTTTGGTATGCTTGCCTTCATTGGTCAGTGCATTGAGTATAGGAGTTGGGATGTCATGTTGCAGCTGTACAGGGCATCGGTGAGGCCACATTGAGAATACTGCATTCAATTCCAGTTGCCCTGTTATAGGAAGGACGTTAGAACAAAGAACAATGAACAAAGAAAATTACAGCACAGGAACAGGCCCTTCGGCCCTCCAAGCCTGCGCCAATCCAGATCCTCTATCTAAACCTGTTGCCTATTTTCCAAGGATCTGTATCCCTCTGCTCCCTGCCCATTCACGTATCTGTCTAGATACATCTTAAATGATGCTATCATGCCCGCCTCTACCACCTCCGCCGGCAACACGTTCCAGGCACCCACCACCCTCTGCGTAAAGAACTATCCATGCATATCTCCCTTAAAAACTTTTCCCCTCTCACCTTGAAATCGTGACCCCTAGTAATTGAGTCCCTCACTCTGGGAAAAAGCTTCTTGCTATCCACCCTGTCTATACCTCTCATGATTTTGTAGACCTCAATCAGGTCCCCCCTCAACCTCCGTCTTTCTAATGTAAATAATCCTAATCTACTCAACCTCTCTTCATAGCTAGCGCCCTCCATACCAGGCAACATCCTGGTGAACCTCCTCTGCACCCTCTCCAAAGCATCCACATCCTTTTGGTAATGTGGCGACCAGAACTGTATGCAGTATTCCAAATGTGGTCGAACCAAAGTCCTATACAACTGTAACATGACCTGCCAACTCTTGTACTCAATACCCCGTCCGATGAATGAAAGCATGCCGTATGCCTTCTTGACCACTCTATCGACCTGTGTTGCCACTTTCAGAGTACAATGGACCTGAACACCCAGATCTCTCTGTGCATCAATTTTCCCCAGGGCTTTTCCATTTACTGTATAGTTCGCTCTTGAATTGGATCTTCCAAAATGCATCACCTCGCATTTGCCTGGATTGAACTCCATCTGCCATTTCTCTGCCCAACTCTCCAATCTATCTATATTCTGCTGCATTCTCCGACAGTCCCCTTCACTATCTGCTACTGCACCAATCTTAGTGTCATCTGCAAACTTGTTAATCAGACCATCTATACCTTCCTCCAGATCATTTATGTATATCACAAATAACAGTGGTCCCAACACGGATCCCTGTGGAACACCACTGGTCACAGTTCTCCATTTTGAGAAACTCCCTTCCATTACAACTCTGTCTCCTGTTGCCCAGCCAGTTCTCTGTCCATCTAGCTAGTACACCCTGGACCCCATGCAACTTCACTTTCTCCATCAGCCTACCATGGAGAACCTTACCAAACACCTTACTGAAGTCCATGTATATGACATCTACAGCCCTTCCCTCATCTATAAACTTTGTCACTTCCTCAAAGAATTCTATCAAGTTGGTAAGACATGACCTTCCCTGCACAAAACCATGCTGCCTATCACTAATAAGCCCATTTTCTTCCAAATGTAAATAGATTCTATCCCTCAGTATCTTCTCCAGCAGCTTCCCCACCACTGACGTCAGGCTCACCGGTCTATAATTACCTGGATTATCCTTGCTACCCTTCTTAAACAAGGGGACATTAGCAATTCTCCAGTCCTCCGGGACCTCACCCATGCTCAAGGATGCTGCAAAGATATCTGTTAAGGCCCCAGCTATTTCCTCTCTCGCTTCCCTCTGTAACCTGAGATAGATCCCATCCGGACCTGGGGACTTGTCCACCCTAATGCCTTTTAGAATACCCAACACTTCCCCCCCTCCTTATACCGACTTGACCTAGAGTAATCAAACATCCATCCCTCACCTCAACATCCGTCATGTCCCTCTCCTCAGTGAATACCGACGCAAAGTACTCATTAAGAATCTCACTCATTTTCTCTGACTCCTCACATAACTTCCCTCCATTGTCCTTGAGTGGGCCAACCCTCAAGGGTTGTTGTTAAACTTGAAAGGGTGCATAAAAGATTTACAGGGATATTGCTGGGATTGGAGGGTTTGGAGGGCAGGATAGGCTGGGTTTTTTTTCCCTGGAGCACTAGAGGCTGAGGGGTGACCTTATAAAAGTTTATAAAATCATGAGGATCATAGATAGAGTGAATAGCCAAGGTCTTTCTCCTAGCGTAGGGGAGCCCAAAATTAGACAGCATCATTTTAAGTTGGAGGGGAAAGATTTAAAAGGGACCTAAGGCGCAACATTTTCGTTCAGAGAGTGGTGCATGTATGGAATGAGCTGCCAGAGGAAGTGGTGGAGGCTGGTACAATTACAATTACATCGGATTGGTATATGAATAGGAAGGGTTTCGAGGGATATGGGCCAAATGCTGAGGAGTTTAGGATATCTGATTGCACTACAAGGTCTGTACAGCTCTATGACTCTATAATAAAACAAATGTTCATTACAAAGAGGAACAAGGAGATAACAGAATCCAAACTGCCTATTTTTAAATACAATTTCCAAGATCCTAAAAACACAATACAAGTATAATCCCGTTAATCCTAAAACGCTCTTTTATAAATTGAAAGGAAACAAAGAACCTGGTGTATAATACCTAAAACAGCCCTGGTGTGGAGTACCCAAAACACCACTCATATAATATCTACACCAGTGTCCCCATAATTAACACCTTGGTAAGTTTGAGTGACTTGAACTTTAGACTGAAACAGTGACAGCTTCTACTTGAAGCTCACACACCTGAGCTTCACTGTATTCAACTTTCAGTAAGCTCTTCAAACTTTTTATCCCAACACTCTGGTCTGGGACAGACACTGACTCATCACTCTAAGATAAACTAATTTCTATACATCTATATCTCTCTTTGTAGCAGCTCGGCTCTGCACAGCCATCATGTTCCAAGGGGTTCACAAAACTGCCCCAATTAAGGTTAAAAGTGAAACTCAGAGTCTCTCTCTCTGTCAACTATGGATGTTTCCTTAACCTTAAAAGAACAGATTCCAAAATTCTCAAATAAACCTTTGAGGCTCTATTATTTACTAGACTACTTCACAAACAAGCAAACAAACAAACAAACAAACAAAAAATAAACAAAAGTCCATGGACACACAAATCCATTCATTCTACAGTCAGGCTTCAGAGCACTGTTTCTAAAATAAATCACCATGGTTACAGGAATAGTATAAATTAATAAGTACTTACATGTACAATACAAAGAAAAATCAATTGTTTACTAATTCAAAAATCCAGAACACTAAACTCACACAAAATAATGCTAATAATTAGATATGTAAATCCCACAGTTTAGATCACACAGAGTCAAACAAAGCAAACATTTTCAGCAATTTTTACTCAGAAGGATTTTGGGCCCTGATGTTCTGGCAGGACTGCACTGTCAATGCTACCAGCAAGTCCCTTTAAGCAGAGGTCGCTTCCCTATTATTGAAATAATCAATCTCTCTTGTTTCTCAATGTATCCTGGTGAGAATTAAATGACAGACAGAAATCCCACAACATCACATTTCCACTTCTTCCTCAAAATACTTGGATGTTCTCTTTCTTGGCTGGATGGCAGGAGTAAAGAATGCTTACGTCGTTGGTCATACTGGGTATAATTCAGCATGATAACTGTAGTGAAGGGAAGGGCTTTCACTTTACCTGAATCTGGTTTCAATCCATATTCATTGACCATATTTCTAATTTACCAGTCCATAACTGTGTCATTGGCATCTGTTACTGTCTCCACATTTGTATTACGGACCATTTTTAATTCCCTAAACGTGAGGATCTGATCCATGATACGTGCTGCTATTTGGTACCTCAGAAATGAAGACCTTTTTTGTGGTTAAATATTGTAATCCACAGGGCTCAGCCAAACATGACCTACCAAATGTGGCAACAAATATTTCAGAGCGGCTCTAGATCCAGGGACAGTTGCCAAAGGCAAGATGATGAATCACTAAATGAGAAAACTATGATCTCTGAAAAATTTTGGAGCCTGAGGTCTGAAAAAAAATTAATCTTTTCCGTGCCTTCATTTATCATTTCAGATTCACAAAGTTCAGTACTTTGCCATTAATTTTAAAACTTGGATTTTGGCTTGCAATATTTTAAGGCTTCTGAGAGATCCTCAATGATGCCAACTTATCTCGCCCCGAAATGTCAGCTTTCCTGCTCCTCTGATGCTGCTTGGCCTGCTGTGTTCATCCAGCTCTACACCTTGTTATCCATGATTCTTTTTACTTCCTTTGAGAATAATTGGGAATGAAACCTTACGAGAAGGATTCAATCATTAAAAGTCTTCTTTGATAGTCCCTCAGGTTTGAGGATAACTTGTTCCCAATCTGGGGCAATGGCTTCCACATTGACTGAGGAGCGGCACACTCTGCCCCAGGAGGGACAGGTGGTATTTGCGGAGAGGGGTGGGTGAGACGCTCTGGATGCTGCATGCTCTTTTGCTGCTTGTACATGGCCTTCACAAACTCCACTTGGTGATACTCAAAGTGGTCGGCACCTTCGTGGATGTTCTTCAAAAGTTTGTGTGGTCTAGGACAAGTGATTCCCACATGGTGGTGAGGATGTTACATTTATTTAAGAAGGTTCTCAGCTATCCTTGTAGCATTTCATCTGCCTGCCTGGTGACTGTTTACCATTGTGGAACTCAGAGTAGAGCACTCGTTTAGAGAGTCTTGTGTCTGGCATGCAGACAATGTGACCCACCCATCAACAGCTGGGCACGTGGCCAGTGCATGATTCTGGGCATCTCCACCTTAGAAGGGACACTCATATTGGTCCACCTATCCCGCCAACGGATTTCCACTTCAGTAAAAAAGATAGCACTACTCAATCCTATGTACACAATCTCATATTTCAACAACTTGATCTGACCTTACCGACATTTGTTCACTTGATTTAGTCTTCCTAGCAGCTTCAGTTTCTAGAACAAAAATAAAGTTGCTGGAAAAACTCAGCAGGTCTGGCAGCATCTGTGAAGAAAATATCAGAGTTAACGTTTTGGGTCCAGTGATCCTTCCTCAGGAGGGAAGGGTTCGGAGGAAGGGTCACCGGACCCGAAAAATTAATTCTGATTTTTTCTTCACAGATGCTGCCAAACCTGCTGAGCTTTTCCAGCAACTTTGTTTTTGTTCCTGATTTACAGCATTCGCAGTTCTTTCGGTTTTTATTTAGCTTCAGTTTCTATACTGGTACACAGTCCATCAAATCATTAAGATGTGACTTATTAGTGATGAAATTTCAAAGCTGATACACTTTTCCTCTGTAAATTCTCTGCTTAACCACTATTATATGTTGTTTTTCTGGGATAAGCAGGATAACAATTGATGGTAATATCAAGAGGTACTGCGTCATAAACAAGTGAACATGCTGTAATGTCCCAGGAGTATCTACAACAGTATTTGTCTGAAAATTTGTAAGCCTCTCATTCATCTTTACCTACGTTATGTTTATCCATGTTGTCACCTTAAATACTTAAAACACAAGGAAGAATGACTCTAAGCAATATGATTTATAATTGTTTGTTGTCTTTTTTTGTACTGTATACTGATTATTGTAACCACTCCTCCTCCAGGTGATTACATTTCCTGCATCTGACATAACGTGAAGGACAGTTGTGCTTTTCGCTGGGCTTGCAATTACACTGTGTTCTCTTCAGCTTGGCGATAGTCCTTCACTTGTGAGGATTCATCTATTCCTTTTTTAGTTCCTCCATTCTAAAATCATAGTTTTCAACAATTTCTTACAGCCTTTGCATTAAACCCAGGCCAATTATTCAAATTTACGTCAGCTCTGAAAAAAAGTTAGATAATTCGGTCAACGCTCTCGATTTCATTTGCCATTTCCATGACTTTGTGTCCATTCATAAATTATTAAGTGCAGAATCGATATCAAACACATGCAACACCATGTCATTGTTATTTGCCTGATCCTCTAGCAGGTCACAAACCACAATATGGAAACATGTGCATGTCCCTTAAAGGTATATCACACATCTGCTGTGAGAGATAAGCTTAGAGCCTAGGTTCCACAGTCCCATCTAGATTTGTTTTCTGGATAGAGTCAAATGCCAATATTTGTTTGTTTCTTCATATGCTACCATACAGAACCAAATTACTTTACTGACCCATTCTAAGGAAGGGTAAGTCGACCCGAAATATTAACTCTGATTTCTCTCTACAGATGCTGGCAGGCTTGCTGAGCTTTTCCAGCAATTTCTGTTTTTGTTTTAAATGACTATGTATGTATATAAAGATATTTTATGAATAAAGTATATTATTGAAATTTTTCAAAAATCTAGATTTGAAACACTTTTGAAAGTCGAGGGGGAGTGAATCAGAAAGGACCCAGATTTCCAGGGTACTTGTTTCTTTGTTGGACGATTTCCCTGATTTGACACCATTATACAATCACAAAGATAGACTGACACCACACACTTCAGGTTTTCAAAAGTGTTGTTGGATAAATACAGAGTTAAATCTGAGCTTTCCTTCACACAAATGAACAACTCAAATGCCTTTGTGTTTAGGGTATGAATGACTGCTAAACCTGCTGTGTAGATTGACACTGACATAATCAGAATCATAATGCTATTAAGTGATTAAGTATCGTGGATTCCTGGCAGTCAGCAGCAAGAGTATAATATTTTTGGCTCAGTCAAAATGCAAATAACTTAAAACAGTTGAAAACATTTAAAATACTCAACTCCTACAGATTTTGGCAGTGTCACTCTCATTGCTCCAGCTTACGAACAATGCAGCACTTAAAGGCACAGAATTACAGGGCTATGAGGATGTCCATTCAGCCAATCATGAGTCTTAGGTGCCCATCTTTCAATTGGTTCTTAAATTATTACGGGAACTTAATCTCCAGGACCCTGTCCAGGAATTCTTTGCCATTTGTGTGTGAGGAAGAAAAATGCTATCAATTTGAAATTTACCTTCTGCTAATTTGAACACCTATCCCTTTCTCTCCTTTTCTTGGTTTAAATGGAGGGTGGTCTTGCAGAATTTTGGTATCTATTCCATTTGTAAGCAGTAAGGTCACTTCTCCATTAGCTTCTTGTCAGAGTTGAATGATAAGGGCTCGACAAACTGTATCTTCTGCCTTACGGAAGAGGTTGGAAGAGATTGTAACCAGGTGGGAGAGGTCTTTTATGATGTTGACTGCCTTCATCAGACAACTAAATTAACTGCCACTAAATTGAAGGAATTTCACAGCATGTGTTTTGCATTAAGAATCTGCATGCAGCTATACGACATTATGCATTCTATATCGCAGTTCTGGGAATAGAGAGGCTTGTGGAATAATAAAACAGATTTCTTCAAGAGACAGACTTCCGTCTAATGTAAGAATTACTAACAGTCAAATCTAAAACGATTAATTGCAGGTTGACAACACAGACTATCCAAAAATAATGGTATATTCCGTCTGGTTATCACGGTATCATTGTATCATTGTATCATGAGACAAAGAAAATCATTTTTATAAAATAATTTCAATTCTTCATCTTTAATGAGGCTGCAGGATTATAACTTCACATTTTTTTTTGTTGCTAAAGGATGATCTTACACTATCTTAATGAGAAATGGTCCGCATTATTAATTTTAGCTCTCGGAAACAAGTAGGCAAATTCCCAGACAACAGTTATCCTGCAGTTATTCCAAATCAGTCAGATTTAGTTTGCTCGGAGTTACGTTACGTGCCTGATGAAAAACACAAAAATGGTTGTTTCGGGGTTTCTTGGTTTCTGAGCTCCTTAACCATTCACGGCCCCTAAAAGTGAAGCTTTGAGACTTAAACGCGACAACAGAAGTATACTGCATCCGCTGTACCCATTGTGGCCTCCTCTACAATCGGGGAAACCAAGCGGAAGCATGGGGACCGCTTTGCAGAACACCTACGCTCGGTTCGCAATAAACAACTACACCTCCCAGTCGCAAACCATTTCAACTCCCCCTCCCATTCCTCAGACGACATGTCCATCCTGGGCCTCCTGCAGTGCCACAACGATGCCACCCGAAGGTTGCAGGAACAGCAACTCATATTCCACTTGGGAACCCTGCAGCCCAATGGTATCAATGTGGATTTCACAAGCTTCAAAATCTCCCCTCCCCCTACCGCATCCCAAAACCAGTCCAGCTCGTCCCCGCCTCCCTAACCTGTTCTTCCTCCCACCTATCCCCTCCTCCCACCTCAAGCTGCACCCCCGTCTCCTACCTACTAACCTCATCCCGGCCATTTGACCTGTCCGTCCTCCCTGGACTGACCTATCCCCTCCCTAACTCCCCACCTACACTCACCTTTACTGGCTCCATCCCCGCCTCTTTGACCTGTCTGTTTCCTCTCCACCTATCTTCTCCTCTATCCATCTTCTATCCGCCTCCCCCTCTCTCCCTATTTATTTCAGAACCCCCTTCCCCTCCCCCATTTCTGATGAAGGGTCTAGGCCCGAAACGTCAGCCTTTCTGCTCCTACGATGCTGTTTGGCCTGCTGTGTTCATCCAGCCCTGCACCTTGTTGTTTCACAGAAGTTATCCGCCTGGTCTCTGCTAACACACACTGAAAGCTTGGCGTAAACTGGTGTTAACATTGCAAGGATGCTGGTCCCAACGACAATCAACACATTTTTCCGGTTACTCAGAAACAAGAGGAGTTGAGTGCTAACACTTGCATAGCAATATTTGAAGCTGAATTACCATTAAACCAACATTTTATACAGTAAGTTAAAGTCACCGGCAGTACAATCACAGGCGACTAGATCAATGCAGCTCATTTGTTGCTTAAATGAAAAGGTGTGCACAGGTTAAAGGACACAGAACTCAGCTATTAGATCCAATCAACTCATTCGAGTTCAAAGAGTTAAAATTGACCCCTACAACCTTGTTGCACATGTAACAGCTGACATGGATATGAGAGGAGAACTATTTGGTCCCATTGCATGAGGTGTATCTGCCCACAGTCTTAGAAAATAATTGTTTTGTTTTAAATACATTAATGGCTAGACCAGCATCCAGTGCCCATCCTTATTGCCCAAGATGTTCGTGGTAAGCTGCCATCTTAAATGACTGCTGCCTTTCTTGGTGTAGGGACGCCCACAGTTCTGAGAGTGAGGGAGTTCCAGAATTTTGAGTCAATAACTGTGAAAGAAAGGTGATATATAGTTCCAAACTAGGATGGAGTGTGGCTTGGAGGGGAACTTGATGTGATGCTCCTATTCACTTGCTGCCCTGGTTCATCTAGATGCCAGAGGTTGCTGGTTTGGAAGATGCTGTTGGAGAAGCCTTGGTGAGTTACAGCAGTACACCTTGTAGATGGTACACCCTGCTGCTGCTCAGTGTTGGTGGTGAACTGAATGAACGTTGAAGAGACTTGATGAAGTGCCAGTCAAGCCAGCTGATTTGGATGGTGTCAAGCTGAGAGTTATAGCATCTTAGAGATATACAGCACAGAAACTGACCTTCAGTCCAACTCATCCACGCTGACCAGATATCCTAAATTAATCTAGTCCCATTTGCCAGCATTTGGCCCATATCCCTCTAAACCCTTCCTATTCATTTACCCATTCAGATGCCTTTTAAATGTTGTAATTGTACCAGCCTCCACCACCTCCTCTGGCAGCTCATTCCATACATACACCATCCTTTGCATGAAAAAGTTGCCCCGTAGATCCTTTTAAATCTGTCCCGTATCACCTTAAACCTATCCCCTCTAGTTTTGGCCTTCTCTATGCTGGGAAAAAGGCCTTGCCTATTCATCCTGTCTATGACCCTCATGGTTTTATAAGCCTGTATAAGGTCACCCCTCAGCTTCCGACGTTCCAGGGAAAAAACCCCACCCTATTTAGCCTCTGCCGAGAGAGAAGCCAAATCCTCCAACCCTGGCAATATCCTTGTAAACCTTTTCTGAACAATTTCAAGTTTCACAACATCTTTTCTGTAACAGGGCAACCAGAATTGCATGCAGTATTCCAAAAGTGGCCTAACCAATGTCTTGTACAGCTGCAACATGACCTCCCAACTCCTACACTCAACACACTGATCAATAAAGGCAGGCACACCAAACATCTTCTTCGCTATCCTGTCTACCTGTGACTCCACTTTTGAGGAACTAGGAACCTGCACCCAAGATCTCTTTGCACGGCAACGCTCCCCAGGACCTTACAATTAAGTGAATAAGTCTTAATTTGCCCTACCAAAATGCAGCACCTCACATTTATCTAGATTAAATTTCATCTGCCACTTGTCGGCCCATGTGCCCATCTGATCAAGGTCCTGTTATACTCTGAGGTAATCTTCTTCACTGTCCACTAAACTACCAATTTTGGTGTCATCTGAAAACTTACCAACCATAGCTTCGAGAGTGTTGGAGCTGCACATACCCAGGCAAATTGGGAGCATTCCATCACATTCCTGACATATGCCTTGCAGATGGAGGAGAGGCCTTGGGGCATCAGGAGGGGAGTTGATTTTGCAGGATTGTTAGCTTCTGACCTGCTGTTGGACCAGTTCAGCTTCTGATCAATGAGTGTTGATAGTGCGATATTCAGTGATGGTAATGCCACTGAATGTGAAGGGGTGATGTTTAGACTCTCTTTTTAAGAGATTGTCATTGCCTTGCATTTTTGTAGTGCAAGTGTTACTTGCCACATATAATCCCAAGCTCTGATGGTGCCCAGGTCTTACTTTACATGAAAATGTACTACTTCAGGATCTGAGCTGGTATGAAATTCCCATTTCAATGATGGGATTGAAGGGGTGACGTTATTAGAGGTTTATAAAATCATGAGGGTCATGGACAGGGTGAATAATCAAGGTCTTTTTCCCAGAACAGGGAATTCCAAAACAAGAAGGCATAGGTTTAAGGTGATAGGGGAAAGATTTAAAAGGATCTACAGGGCAACTTTTTCGCACAAAGGGTGGTGCATGTATGGAATGAGCTGCCAGAGGAAGTGGTGGCATTGATGAGGAGGAAGGGTTATTTAGGAACATATTAGAAAGTTGGTATCTGCTCATGCTTCGCACTTACCAAACAGTTTTTTTTTTTACATACATAGAACATATGGATATAGTTTTGAAAAATAGCAAAGCAAGCACCATAAGATACAGCAGAGATTAAGTGACCAGTTATATTACAACACCCGATCTGCCACAGTTACCTTCTTGGGGACAATGGTCGCAATTGCTCTTGTAAGTGATCTGGGCATCTTATGGTAATTAGAGTTGGCCCATATATCTCTACTTTGATAACAATGACACCCTAGGATGAACTAGACTGAGTACCAGTCTCATTGTGGATTGAGTAAATTCTTTGTCAAAGAAGGCAAGATGTGAAATCTTCAGCTTTGTTATTTCAAAGCAAGGCAGCTGTTATAATTAGAACTACCTCATTCTGTTGTTAGAAATGACTTTTTCCATATGAGATGAAATAAAGAAGATTTCACACTACCCCACATCAATGTGACTTTAATTGACTAGGACAGGATAGTTTCAAACAACCCTTCAGAGCTTTTAACATCTTTACCGGAGGAAAGCCCATCATCATTCCTCTCACAATTGGGCCATGATCTGCAGATTTCCCTTTGCGAAATACCTTCACTCTCAACCTGAGTTTGAGGTTTTCTCATTTACTTCTCTCAGTATTCATAGCTTCAAAACCAGACTTTCCAATAAAGACTTTCCAATGCCATGGTGCATATAAAACCACAGTCGTATGTGGGGCAAATGTGGCCTTGAGCCTGCTCTGCCTGTTAATAAGATTGTGGTCGTAGGACTCTCTCAACTCCACTATCTTGTCTTGACCAATGAACCATCAATGGTCTCAGTGCCAAGAATCTCTCAATCTCAGTCCTAAATGTACCCAATGAATGAAATTCTTCAGCCTCAGAAGGAAATAATTTTAAAGAATTACAATCCTCTAAAAGTGAAGAATTTTCTTCTCATCTCAGTCGACTTTCCTACTCCTTGGATCCTCTTGACTGTCACAAAACTATGTTGACTCTGTCTAATCAGAGTGATTTTCCAAATTCTCTATTCCCACATCCTCAATAAGAGATCTTGACATTTATCCAGTCTGTTACATCAGGCAAAGTGGTCCATATTTCCCAGACTTCCATCTTCCTCCTCTCTTAAAAAGCAAGGAAACATTTACTACCATCCACTGCATGCAGTCCCATCTAAAAAAAAATCAAAAGAATTTTGCAAAGTCACCGCTGGGGCATTCAGTATCTGCCTTGTTTAAAACCTAAAGCAGACCCATGGGACCTGTCAGCCTTTAATCCCACTAGTTTCAAGGAGTATTTTTTCTTCAACAGCTTCTTTTTTCATTATCGCCTGTTTTCACCACATTTTCTGGCACATTCTTTGTATCTTCTACTGTAAAGCCGGACATCAAGTATTAACTGCTCTACCATTTACTTATTCCCCATTATAATTCATCTAATTGACAGTTTTGGAAAATGTTTATGCATATTGGCTGGTGCTTATTTGACAAAAAAAAATGACCACATTTCCAAAAGTAATATATCCACCATGGTGACCTGGAACATCTTATAAAACAGCATGTATGAAATGAAGGATCTGATTCACTGGTAATAAGAAAGCTCTGGAACTGTTAACTAGTTTTGACATCATAATTGTCCTTTTTAACATACAATAAATATGAAAAACACATTTTCTTTCATCATTCTCAATATCTTATTAGAAGAGTGTTTATTTACATGGTACCCTGGTTTCCATAGATTAGTACAAAACATCCATCAATTGTGACAGAGGAAGACACTGGATGATATGTGACCCTATTATCAGGTTCCATTTTCTGAACCTGTTACAACTGTAGAATCATATGCAATGTTTGGAATGTTAATAAATCTCTGGGGCACTGTGTTAAAAAATGATTAAGTCCTGCTGACAGCATGAGTGGAGGAATTTATAAAAGCATTGAATACAACAAAAGAAATAAAAAAACTCAACTGGACAATAAGAGTTGAGAAACTATTTATAAAAACAAATTACTGCAGATGCTGGAAAAAACTCAGCAGGTCTGATAGTATGGGGCATTAATGTTTCAAATTTGGTATTACTTTTCTTCAGAATGTGAAACAAAATTTTGTGTGTAAATTGTGACAATACTATGGCTTTAAGATGTGTATTTTGTCCTTTTTTTTAATGAAGACAGGTAAAAACAGGGGTGAAGAGCAGTCTGTTCCAAGCCAATAGAGTAAACAGCTTGTGAGGCCTTGTTTTTTTTTTAAGTTGAAACAATAGAAGCAGCCTGAATGATTGGTGTCAATCTCCCACAGAACCAGGATTTTAGTTTAATTTTCAGCAGTTGCTGGGGTCTTGAAGCTGAATGTGAAAGCTGTTATTCCTCTCTCTGTTAGGGCCAATAGCTGGAGTTCTCTTCCTGTTGCTAGAATTGCATATGTAACAATCTGTTTTACTGAGTTTGCCTTTGCCAGTGGTGTGCTTATGGGATGTTACAGTATTGGAACAGTCACTGTTTAGTGTTAAATAGTCTATAATTCCATTGAATTTTCTAATTGAGTTGTTATTCCAATTCTTCTTTCTTTTGTTTGTATTTTAACTGCAGTGTAAGAATAAAGGGTGTTTTGCTTCAAGACTAGTATTTTGACCAATCAAATTACATCTAGAACACAGCATCTTATATTGCTTTTAAAAATGAGAAAAAGACAGGGTCTAGGTCATTTTCTTAAAATATTTTGAGAGGGTTTGGTCTGGTCTATAACAAGGTTTAAACATGGACAGATTGAAAAATACCGGATATTGGAATATGGAATCGATTTTCTAGGTAACATGGCAAGTCAATGCAGGATACAGAACATGACAGAGTGGTGGGAAATTGAGGAACTGTATCCCAACAATAAAGTTAGACTGTCACATGCAAAGTATGGTGCAACAGAACTGAGTTACAACCACTTTTGCTGACAAGATAACAAATGCTTAGCATGCTTGTTAATTTTTTAAAAAAGGGCTGAAGTTCAAATAAAATCCACAGTCATGAAATCAACGCCATTTCATCACCAGAGGGTCAGCAACCAGATTTAAGTGGTGACGTTCGATAGAAAATGGAGGAAGAGTTTAAGAAAGGGGAGCTCCTTCTGTTCAACTTGCATTCCATTAGCAATAGCAATCTAATTTTTCCAGTCTGGAAGCCAAGACAACTTGTCACTGGAGTCTCCTCTATGGAGTCTGATATATGGCTATCTAATTATAATCGTTGTTGAGTGAAGAAGTCCAAAAAGATCAAAAGAAATAGGAACAGGAGTAGGCCATTCAGCCCTTGGAGCCTGCTCCACTGTTCAGTAGGATCATGACTGATCCAAAGTTCCTTCTGTCTGCTTTCCTGTCCTTTCCCTGCAACCCTTTATTCCCCACCTGATCAAGAATCTACCTATTTCAGACTTAAATATATAGAAGAATTCTGCCCACACAGCTCTTCGTGGCAAGGGGTTCCAAAGACTCTCAATCCCTTGAGAGAAGATATTTCTTCCTGTCTTAGTCTGAAATAGATGTCCCTTAATTCTGAGGCAATGCTGCCTAGTCCTAATAATTCCCATGAAGGGAAACATCCTCTCAGCATTGACCCAGTCAAACCCCTTCAGATATGTCTCCAATATGTCAAACTGTCCATTTAGGTCCCAAGCCAGTGAGTGTGTAATGCATTACTGAGTCTTGTCGCGTCTGTACCAGAGGCTGGCTTTCACACGGGGAGCATTTTTTAAAAATTTCCTTTTGGGAGTGGGTGTGGAGGTTGACAAGAGCAGCAGGACGTATAGAATCAGTCCACCACTTCCCACTACCCCAACCCCTCCCCCCCTGCCCAACTCACTCCAATCCCAGGACTGCCTGTGATCAGTGTAAATCTTGCAAGGATCTGAGTGACTTCAGCATGGTTCATCCTTTGTCAATCATTACCCATTAGTCAGCGGTTATTCTGTTTAATGACCATGGTGTGTTGATTTTGTGGAGATGAGGCCCAAGGCTTTATTCCAAGCCAGGCCTTGGTAGAATTCTTTTCATGCTTGTCCTACATATGGTGCTCAAGTCAAGCAGGATGCCAATAATTCTATAATTCTCCACAACACCTTTCATTGTTGAAACCACTACAGCTTTTTCCTATTTAATATTTCTCTTCAGGATATCCATGAACCAACTTTATATAAATAAGTTATTGTGCCCCAAAATGCATAAAGCATCACAAAGGCACAAAGTAATAGAGCCTCTGGTACTTGCATTTCCTTCTATACCATAAGACATAGGCTTTAGAATTACCAATGGGGGAAGTCCACTTTAGTTTAGAGTGATTGAAGATTAAAAGTGCAGCTCTAAGACTGGCTGGCGATGGGGATCAATGAGCATACTTTACAAAAGACAGGATCATTGGGCCAACCGTGAATTGCACACAAGTCCTTCGCTGAATTACATTCTGCAGATTAGAGATTGGAGAAATCAAAGACAACATCTCTGAATCATCAGAACCTGAACTATAGATTGGTTACACTTGAGTGCATTGTGGAAGGAGCATAGCTGGAATTAAATCTCTTGGGTTTTCAACCAAGGGACATACAGCAAATGAGACGGCACAAGTTCAATGCTTCAAATTGCTTTGAATGCAGTTCAAAGCACTGAAACAGTGGAAGGGAAAAATGTTCTGTCTGCACTGGCAACTCATTTAACACATTTTGGTTGTGAAATTCCTTATTTAAAATTTAACATTCAGATTAGAAAATCTGAAAGACAAATCCCAATTTAAAAACAAATTAGGTAAGTATTAAAATCTCTGCAAGACAACATAATGCAATTCCTCTTGATGCACAGAATCCTCAAGAGGATGGTATCATATTGTAAACCATTCAATTCATTTCCAGAATCTGTGTGTGGTTTAAACCAGAGGCAATCCACAAATAAAACAGGAGGTGATACCTTGGGAGCAGTGCGTGATCCCCAGCCTGTCAATTAGCCAGGATACCAGGAAGAAATTACATCTTTCTTCCCCTGATCACACATCACACTGCAGCAATTATAGCAAACATAGACCCTCAATCTCGTCGTGAATGAGTATAACCAACTCGACTGACTTAGCTGGAGAAAATTTTTTTCTGCTGCAAAGCGACAGTGAACCAGACCATCAACCAGGAAGACTGTGGGTTCCAGAAAGGCAAAGAAGGAATAACAGTGTTCCTCCTATTCAAGGTTAAACCTTATTCAGCCTTTATAATAGTTTCTAAATGTAAGAAAGAGAATCTACTGTTCCTAATTTACCAAACTCCTTGAATGATAGATCAGCAGTATACCTGCAGTACTGTTCTTCAATGTCAATGAACACCCAGGAGTACGTCTATTGGACAAAGTGAATAAAAATACTTCACTTTAGAATCTGGAATGTGTTTAAAATCTCATGTTGGTTCAATTACCCATGCCTAGTTTTCTTATGCCCTCAGGCTTCAATCTTTTAGAGAGCTGGGGAAATCTGGGTGATCACTCGAAATGGGAATTAGCATCAGTCAGTCACTCGTAGAGCACCTGTCCAAACCCAGGCTCAAGCTCCATGGGGCTTCTGATACTGTAACAGACAGAGAATCCTGTGGGTCACTTCAAATTAGGATACCACTTCCTACATCCAAATCCAGCATGTCCAAACTACAGAAATTCCCAATAATATCTCCCAACATCTTACAAAGCCTTAAACTTAAAGTGCTGATTTATGAAATCTACCCTTGCACTGGCCACGACATGGATATGCCAATAATTCTCTAAAGAACATGAAGAATGTTGATAAACATTCAGCTGGCCAGGCAACATCTACAGAGTGAAAAACAAGATCACTGTTTCAGATCCATGGCCTTTCATTTCATAATGCAATGAAGAATGAGCTGAACCTAACACACAGCATGGAGAAGTAGCGGGTTAGCAACGTTTCAGAGGCTGAGAAGTTAGTAAGTGATGAACTGAACAACTGCAGTTGCTGGCTTCAATCCCAATTAATTAGTTCAATAATAAGCAATGCACATTCATAAGAGCAATGTCAGCTCCCCTTCATGGATAAGCATTATGCAGTTATTTTTTTCTTGATAGCGACAGGAATATTTGTACACACGCTGCCGCATTATCATATTGGTGACATACTGAGACCGCAGCAAGCTGTAGACTGTGATAGAGGGGGCTGGGCATCAACACCTACAAACCCTCTCCACTATTCACTGTCAACTCCAGCTGTGGCACAAATTATAGACACAGCAGGGAAATGGTTAAAGAGGATAAAATCAATCACGCGTTATTTTTAAGCACAAATTTCCATTGGCTACATTTTCCGTGGACAATTCTCAAGTTCAAAATGTACTCCCTCCAATCCCCCACCATCACCCCTGATTCCTCAAGTTCACAGTATTCACATGGACAATTTGAAGTCAGGTGATTGGCCTTAGTAACCAATATTTTTAAGTGTATATGTTGAAACATTTGTGCACGTCACAGAGGTCAAGAACCAGGATTGTGTGGATAACCCAGCAGCTGAGCTACAAGAGATATAAAAGCACCTGTATAATCAAGATGCAAAGATAAAGTCACCTTGGTCTTACCAGATCATAGGACTGGCGGTTGTTTAACCTGAGGGTCACCACACCTCAGGCAAAGGGAGAGGTTGTGAAGGAGTGTCCTTTATGGTAGTCTTAGCCAGTGTGGGAAATGAATGCATGCTGTTGACATCACAAATCAGCCACCCACCCAAGTAAGCTAACCAAACCCCAAAACCAGATGCAATGCAGCCTGGCAAATCAATATGCAGTTTTTGAGATTTTGTCAAATTCCTGGCAGCTGCAGAATCTCATTGTGCAGAGACAGCTTTCTCAAAATGGGAGAGGAGGAGTTAGGCAACAATTATGTCAGTTTTTGACCTTTTTTAGGTTCAACAGTGTTCAAAAACTCAATTACTCAAAACATCTCTCATATTGAACGAGCCTCCCAAATTACGTTTCACTCACCACTCACGTGATTTTTCACAGTTCATTCAACTTTATATCATGTAAATTAGCCACACATATTCTATCCCTATAACCTCCAAGACTACAGTCCAGCCTATCTTTCTAATAGTACCTCATTCACTTGTAAGATTAATGAATACTAAAAGTAGATAATTAGTTCATTGAGAAAGTGAAAAAGGCTTTCAGTACTGGAGTGACACCAACATAATTAGTAAGCTCTTCCAGCTGCAATGGTCAGCAATTTGGTTTTGTGTTATTCAGACTTGGGGTTCAATATCAGCAGGAAGTGGGAACTCCTCAGCCCGTCCCTGTCACACTTCTGCAGATACTGAAGAATCATGTGCTGTCCCCTCCACTTTGTTCACTTTGAGACTACTGACTCTGACAGTCATGTCCATGTGTAGAGGCAGGGGCCCACACCAGAATGGTAGTTCCCAGCTCCAGTGGACAGGCAGCCTGTATATCATGCTCTGTAGCTCATTGAGTGCCTCAAGAGGAAAGAGGCATATCTAATGTATGAGCTACTGCACTTGGAGGCAAGCAGGTTCCAAGAGAATGGAAAATGAGACAGTCAAGACAGCAAATACAAAATGAATGGGAAGAAGGTTGGATGCAAGTGCAGGGATAGGGAATAGGAATGAGGAGTGACCACTGACAGAAGTATTGACTGTGAGTCATTAAAGAGCAATAAAGTAAAGGAGATAGTGGGTGGCATGTGATGCAGCAAAAGCTGGCAGCAGTTCTTTAAGTTAATGAGAAACATCCAAGGAAAGATAGGAGGGCACATGCCTGGAATGAAGCTCACCTGCATTCATTTTTAACGAGGGTGGAAAAGGAAGAGTTCCAGGCTGAATGGAGAGTGAGAAGGAATGGATGTGCCAGTATAATGGAGAAGATGAAGGTGGAGGAAGTGTTTCATGAAAAGGTGGAACTGGATGAGATGCAGAGTCTAAATGAATTGGGTTACTGGGGCGGGGTGGACACTGAAGACCAATCACGAGGACGAGAGAGACAAAGGGAGTAAGATTGCTCTTGGGACCTAGGGTGCTGGATGAGAGTGAAAAGAGACTCATAACAAAAACAATTAAAACAAATTTGTTCCTTTATTCTATATGTAAGTAATTATTGCAAACTTCCCTCTTTAATGGCAATAAGCCTTCTTACTGCATTTGTAAAACTGTATAGAAGTACATGCCTTCGAGTGCTTTATATGTTATGTCAAACTAATGAATAGATTAATAAATAACATTAGTAATTAATAATTATTAATAAATAAATTTATACAAATAATTGAAATATTTTTAGCTGTTAAAAAAAAACTTGAAGTACAGTTCAACAGGGTTATTTTTATCTCCTCTTGCCTTTGTACCTGTACAGGTCAGGCCAATGACCAGTGGTTATCATAGTACAGAAAACCCCTGGGGAAAGTGCACAATGTCAATAATCAAATATTTCCTGGGGATATCTGTAAGGAAATAGAATTTTGCACTATCCTACCCTATTTCCCCTGGAAAGTGTCTACATGTTGTGTGTTTTATTGCCCTACTTCAATAATAAGCTGTATTAGATACAGCTTGGGTTTAAATCATGATAGCTTCAATTCTTGCTGTGCTCTTGGTCACAGGTTAAGTATAAACATCCCAGCTCAATCAATACAACTCGGTTCACTTTTCAAATCCACCTACTGGTTCAACCATCCTTTTAATACATTTTCCCAGGAACTTTGGCACGATCACTCAAACAGGACATTCATTCCAAATAGCGTTCACTGTAAGAACAGCAAGATTTGCCCTTAATATACTGTTAACTAGTATGTTTTACTTCTACTTCCAATTTAAAAATCAGCACACATTAGTATTTCCATTCACTTTGTTATCCAAATTACTAACTGCTTATAGACAATTGGTTCTCAGCTTGCCACAGAAAAAAAATCTAAACTGTAGAATATAATCCTAAAATAATACAAGTCCTGAAACGCCAACATAAGACAAAAGTATTTAGTCAGCTTGAACTTATCACAGCACAGAAACTGGCCATTCAATCCATCATGTTTGTTCTGGGCTTCTTTGAGGGCTTCTTTTTGTGACTGTTGAGCGTTTTGAGCTTTTACCCCTTTTTTTGGTGGGGGCAAGCACATTGCATCAGCTTTTATAACCCATGTGTCAACTTCTCCATGTTTTGCTGATTGACTTGAAGATATGCATGCAAAGAAATTTTGCAGGCAGTGCTGGGAGGTATACACAGCATCAGCTCCTGGGTGAGCATTCATTGCTTTTGATGTGATGTGGAGAAGAATGACTATGAAGCTTCCCCTAACCATTACAGGCCACATACCACAGAAGAGAGAAGGATCGCTATTTCTCGAACATACAGAATAGAACAGTGAGCTACAAGCCTCGTAGTAACACAAACCAATATTCTCAGCCTATACATCCTTTTGCAATGCTGATTAATGCCCTGAGTATTTGCAATATCGTGAAACAGGAGGGCGATGTAAGTAACTCACACTGGAACTGATTCCCCGAGGAATCAATCGAGTCAGAATTTACACATAGCTGACATAATTAAAGCTAAGAAGGCGATGACATGAGGCTGAGATCTTTTGTAAGTCTGTGACCCCTTAATTGCCACTTATTGCAGACTCAAACCTGCAGCTTGCATATATGCAGTGTCGTGGGAGCAGGTGACATCAGCAACAAATCTCACTGGAATACAAGGCGATCTAAAACAACAGATGTGAAAGACCAATAGAAGTGTATCTGCTTCAGATAGATTTATTGTGCTATTTTGTTGTTACATTATTTATTTCCTGTATATTGAAACTTCACAGTCATCCTTCTCCATGTCACATCAGGAACAATCAATGCTAGCCCGAGAGCTGATGCTGAATAAAATCATAAGAAATGCCATAATTTCACCGTGAATCCAGCTGCGAGTTATTACAACAAACATTACATTGCTTCTGGGAAAATGTCCGTATTTTTGAAGCCCAAATTTAAGATGGTAAAATCTTATTCAAATGATTCTCTATTTTCAAGAAAAATATTAAATACACAATAAAGTTTAGCTCAATTGTCACAGTTTAACTCTGTTAATCTGTGGCTTGGTTTGAATCTGAAAATCCAAAAGTGTATGTAACAGAAATATACATTGAACAGATAATTTGAACCCAGTCACTCTCTCCAGTTAAAAGATGGAACTTTTCTCTTAATATTTAATTGATTACTCCCATTTACTACCTTGTTTGCCATTTTTTTCATATCTTTAAGAGGAGGTGGAGAATAGTGTGATTTTCAACCCATATTAATGCCCTATTTCTCTCCTTTCTTCATTCTGGTTTAACACAAGGAGTTCCTCACTTCCTCATTTCTCAATTCCTTTTAGAATTTCAAAGGCACAGGAGCACTCTGCTTGTATTTCTTTACTCACAGCAATCTGCATTCCTAAAGCCTTCCATTTCTCACTAACACAAGAATCTCATTTGTTTACAGTGCAGTACCTCAAGACTTTCTTTAATTGGGCTAACCAGCGCTAGATACAATAAAGTGACTTTAACAATTTATTCCAATCATATTTCTGGTACAACACTTGAAGTTGACAACTTAAAATACAATAATAACTTTTTAAAAATTGCAAGATAGGATACAATGGAGAGCAAGGAATCAAAGTGGAAGTAGGGTTAGTACAACAGCAGGAAAAACAGACTAATTAATTCAACAACAGCTTTCAGAAAAAAAACACAGCAATATTAAAAGAAAGATAATTTTAAGTAAAATCACTTCTCCACAATTCGTTCTTGCTTCTCAGCCATTACACGCAATTGGACTTCATGGCAGGAAATGGACCCAGTCTCATTCATCCTTCAAGATGAAAATGAGCACATTTATTGTCTGTGTTTGGGAGGATTCTGTTGGGGTTAAAAGGTGACTGTTAAGGCTGATCAGTAAACATCATTTTGCAGACACTGAGTTTTGAGACGATCAAGTTGCTGAGTCAGGATTTCCACTCTTTGTATTTTCTCTCGGCTTCTGATAGGCGCTTGATTTCGAAGGAAGCCTTATTGTTTGTTTTGATTTGTTTGTGCCTGGTGTAGCAATCCTGGATTAGCTTCTCTCAATACTCAAAGTCAAAATCAAATCTCATAAGTGAAGTATTTAGAGAGTTTCTCAGTAGCAGTTCTTTTGATGTCCATGAACGACTAGAGTCAAGCTGTCCATAGAAGGTTCATTTTGATAAGTAAGTGTCAAGCTTCACACTACATAACCAGCCCAACTCAGAGTCAAAGAATAATGCAGCACAGAAACAGACCTTTCAGTCCAACCAATCCGTCCTGACTATAATCCCGAACTAAACTAGTCCTACCTACCTGCACTTGGCCCATATCCCTCCAAATATTTCTTATCCACGTACTTATCCAAAGGTCTTTTAAATGTTGTAAATGTACCCACATCCATCACTCCCTCAGGAAGTTCTTTCAACATGCAAACCACACCCTGTGTAAAAAATTTCCCCTTCACGTCTTTTTTAAAATCGCTCTCCTCTCACCTTAAAAATATGCCTCCTTGTCTTGAAATCCCCTATCCTAGGAAAAAGACAACTACCATTCATCTTATCTATACCCCTCATGATTTTATAAACCTTAATAAGTCCAACCCTCAACCTCCTTACATTCCAGCAAAAAGTGCCCAGCCTATCCAGCCTCTCCTTATAATTCAAAACCTCCATTCCCAGCAACATCCTGGCAAATCTTTCTGAACCCTCTCCAGCTTAATAACATCCTTCCTATAACTGGACACAGTATTCCAAAAGAGGCCTCACCAATGCCCTGTGCAACTCCTTCATGATTTCCCAACTCTAATACTCAAAGGTCTAATAAATAAAGACAAGCATGCTAAACTCAGTTGTGACTGTCTCAATATGAAGTGGAGCTTGATATGCCAGGTCAGGTGACCCTGTCAGTGCCTGGTATGTTTTCCTGCCCTCTTAACTTCAAAAGCTTCCAAAGGTAGCTCAATTAAATTGCTTGCCAAGTTACTGGTACATAGTCTCCCAAACTGTCACATTCAGAGAACAGAGTGAGCAGGACTATTGCTCCTATAGACTTTTCCTTTTGTAGATTGACTTACACTTCTTCATTCTTGATCTTCAATCCCCAGATTGATGCTTGAAGCTTGACAAAGGCTACGCTTATTTTAGCAATTATTTCATCGGTCTCATCGTCAATGTAGACAACTTGAGAGGGTAGTGCTGATAATACATGATCTGACAGGTTCTGGTCAAGGCCTGGAATTGTACTAACTCGAGATGGTGCTTTCCTGGAGCAGAATAATGTCCTTCAGTTTTCTTCATGTTTGTCTTAGGAGAGATTCAGCATTTTAAGATTCTATTCATTAGCGTTTAGAAGAATGACAGAAGCTCTAATTGAGGAAAAAGAACATGCTAAAGGGATTGACAAAGTAAACGTAGAGTGGATGTTTCCCCTTCTAGAAAGACAGGTCATCGTTCTAGGCTGAGGAGTGGCACAACTAAAACAGAGATGAGAAGGAATTACTTCTCTCAAAAGGGTTGTGCAAGTGTGGAATTCATTACCCCAGAATGTGGTGGATGCTGGGACATTGAGTCAGTTTCAGAAGAAAATAGGCAGATTTTTAATTAGTAATAGATTTGAAGGATTATGGAGGGAAAATTGGAGTTGAGGCCGAGAGAAGATCAGCCATGATCATATTAAATGGCAGAGCAAGTTCAAGTGGTTGCTCCTGGTTCTTATGTTCCAACCATGGGCTGAAGTTGTCGAATCCATTGCAGAACAAGGCCAGGCTACAAGGAACGTCCAGCTCTGATCTAGCAGCTAGTGGTCAGAGATCAGTAAATAGGAAACCACTAAGCTATGTCCTTGGAGAATGGAGTATTTGTCCAGAGCAGTCACAGATTGAGCAGCTTGCTGTCTATGTGATTCCTGATTTCAGAACCAGGATCACTGTTATAAAAATCCCCAGACAGCATGACAGAGGTAAATATTCTGACCAGGGTTAGTGCTCACACAGAGCCCTGTTTTACTCCAGTAGTGACTGGGAATCAGAAGTCTCACCATCATGTAGTTCACACACAAGCATGCTGTCTCAAAGACAGAAACAATCCATTTCAAAACATAAATCCAGGAATGGAAACAGGATAGCACAGAGTGGACAAGTTCTGCAATATCTGCGGGTGGGGCTACATTTCTGTCACGGTAAGTTCGATTTCAGAGACAAATAAAACACTACTGAAAGTAATCTTTTAAAACAAACATGTTGTCTGGACATCAAGGATGTGTAAATGCCAAACTTGATAAATAGCTTTTCAGTGTTCAGTGATGATTTCAATCTGGAATGTGCTGCCGGGAAATAGTGGTGGATGGAGGGATACGACAGGGGTGTTTAAGGGACTTTTGGGTAAGCACATGAATATGCAAGGGATGGAGGGATATGGACCAAGACAGGCAGAGGGATTAATTTAATTTTATATCATGATCTGTACAACATTGCAGGCTGAAGGGCCTGTTCCTGTACAGTACTGTTCTCTGTTCTATGTTCTGTAAGCATCAATAGATTTTAGTGCAATGTAACTTAAGTTGGGATTTGAAGGAACTGTAGATTTTGGTTGTCAAGGTATCAGGGATTAGAAGATACAAATTGTTAATGGATACTTTGCATCTGGGTCACATGCAGAAATGGAACATATTACTCTTTTCTGAAGGGCTTTTTCCACCGTTACACACAGTGGTGTGACAGTAAGGACTGTGGTAAAATATCTTAATCAGCCAATTCCCCTGAGAATTGTCAAACCATTTTTATTCACACTTGCACTGAAGAGAATTGCAGAAATTAAGCATCTGCTTAATTAACCCAAGAGTAGGCCTTGGTTCAGTGACACTTTGAACAGAAATTACTTCTGACAATTATTCAGCGATAAGTCAATTATGATTGGTGGCATAAAGTCATCTATAATGAAACCACCACAGAATGACATATAGTATTTAAATATAACACATCAATGACCTCACTCAAATATCCATAATCCTCAGAGCGCATTTTAAATCCTGAGATTACAGTTTAAAATAGCCACAGATTATTATTAAGGTTTTAGCAAAGATTTAAAGCTCGGGTTGTGGGTGAGGATGTTGACTTGCTCGCCGAGCTGGCTAGTTTTTGTTCAGACATTTCATCACCATGCTAGGTTTTCATCATCAGTGAGGTCTCCAATGAAGCGATATTGTTCTACTCCGCATGGAATTTATACTGTTCGGTCCGTTATGTGAGTACTGTCATTTCCGGTTCTGTTCTGTATGAGTTTGTATATGGGGTCCAATTCTATATGTTTGTTGATTGCATTACGGGGGGAGAACCATGCCTCTAGGAATTCCCGTGTGTGTCTATGTTTGGTTTGGGCTACTATGGTTACTTTGTCCCAGTTAAACTGATGGCCTTCATTGTCGGAGAGTACCGATATTAAGGAGAGTTTGCATTGTCGTTTTGCTGCTAATTGATGTTCGTATATTCTGATGGCTAGTTTCCTTCCTGTTTGTGGCAGTCGTTGCATGGTATTTTGTAAACCACGTTCATTCTGCATGTTGTGGGAATGGGGTCTTTAATCCTTGTGAGTGTTGTAGAGTGGCTGTGAGCTTGTGGGCCACCATGATTCCTAGTGGTCTTAGGAGTCTTGTTGTCAGTTCTGATATGTTCTTGATGTAGGGCAGTGTAGTCAGCATGTTAGGGCATACTGTGTCCTCCTGTTGTTGTCTGCTATGTAGGCATCTGTGGATGAAGTTGTGAGGATATCCATTCATGGTGAAGATTTTGTATAGGTTCTCTTCCTCTTTCCTGCATAGTTCTGGCATGTTGCAGTGAGTAGTGGCCCATTTAAATAGTGTCCTAGTACATTGTTGTTTGTGGACCATGGGGTGCTTGTTGTGGAAGCTGAGGATTCGATCAGTGTGGATTGTTTCCCTGTACCATGCAACGACTGTCACAAACATTACATCGGACAGACAGGAAGGAAACTAGCCATCAAAACACACGAACATCAACTAGCAGCAAAACGGCATGACAAACTTTCCCAAATATCATCAGTTTAACTGGGACAAAGTAACCATAGTAGCCCAAGCCAAACATGGAACACATATGGGAATTCCTGGAGGCATGGTTCTCTACTCATAATGCAATCAACAAACGTATAGAATTGGACCCCATATACAAACCCATACAGAACAGAACCAGAAATGATACTATTCACCAGAACGGACCGAACAGTATAAATTCCAAGCTGAGTAGAATAACATTGCTTCATCGGAGGTCTCACTGATGATGTTACCTGGCATGGTAACAAAACATCTGAATGAAAACAAGCCAGCTCGATGAGCAAGTCAACAACCTCACCCACAACCCAAGCTACAAATCTTTGCAAAAACCTTAAAACAACTATGGTCACATCACGCTACTAATTGCCAGACAACGCAAACTTTCACCAACCGACTGAGTGCTATCCGTGAACAATTCCACTTTCTCCACGAATGCTTCAGGAACCAGGTACTGCCCCGCAGCATGAAGTACAAACCTCCAGTCAACAACACACAGGCATATAAAATAGGTGAACAGAACAGACACAGAATGCAAGAGTAATGATTAACGATGCCTATAACCGACTCTACAAGTATGAACGGGAAATTTCGGGCCAAAAATCACAGTACCTAAACACAATGGACTACAAACCTAGAACAGGCCATCACCAATCAATCAATACAAGACCAAAACTACAATGGGACACAAGCTACATGAGAAATTTACCACACTGATCCACCATAAAGACAAGGCCAACAATAAAACCAGACACATGGATAAGAAACTTATCCAGCAGACGACACACAGAAACTGAGAGAGCTGTCCTATTACAGGGATTGAACTATAACCACAAAGACATGAACAGAACAGACTTCATGGCCACCCTGGAAACTACATTAAAAGACAACAGACTCACGGATGAAGCATAACAAGACATCTGACAAACTATAATCCCCACACTACACAGAAGGAACGAATGTGACACCCTAAACACATCAGAGAGAAAAGCACTGGAAAATCTCAAGAAAGACAAGACCATTATAAACCTAACAGCAAACAAAGGGCACATGACCGTCATTATGAACAAACCAGACTACATTAAGAAAGCACAGGCATTGCTTGCAGGTACAAACACTTGCCAACAGGTGGCAATAGATCCAGCACCGCAGCAAGGAAATAGGATTACCCAGACACTGAAGAGACGAAAGGATGCAGGGCAGATAACCAAGATAGACAACATGAGAATGAAACCAGAAAGCACAAACACCCCCAGCTTTTACAAACTTCCCAACGTACATAAACCAGACATTCCCCTCAGACCCATTGTTTCCCTACCGGGCACATCTACATACAAACTGGCTGAGGACCTACAACAGAGACTGAAACAGCGAGTCCGCAGATCACTTCATTCCATCCACTCAACCCAGAAATTCCTTGATACCCTCAAGAACATAAAAAAAATCAGCAATGATGAGATAATTGTATCCTTTGACATCACAGCATTATTCACATCAATTGGCATTCCATTAGCCAAAGAAACACTGGCCACATTACTAGAGGAAGCAGGGACACAGACCAGCAGCTCCATCAGCAATGACAACATACTCAAACTACTGGACTCGTGCCCCACCACACACTTCGTCTTTAATGGTCAAGTACACAAACTGATCAATGGCACACCCTTGGAGTCACCCATCTCAGGACTCATCGCTGAGGCAGTCATACAAAGACTAAAACACACTACCTACCCCTCATTCAACCTAAACTGTGGATCCAGTATGTCGACAACACATTCTCATCATTAAACGCATCAAAATAGAAGAGACCCACCACCTCATCAACAATGTAGTCACAGGGATTCAATTCACAAGAGAAGAAGAAAACAACAATCAGCTTCTGTTTCTGGACGTTAGAGTTGAACGTATGACCAACGGGGAGTTCCAAACCTTGATATACAGGAGAGCAACCCACACTGATCACATCCTCAGCTTCCACAGCAACCGCCCCAACGTCCACAAACAAAGCTGTGTAAGGACACTATTAAAATGGGCCACCACTCACTGCAACACGCCAGAACTATGCAGGAAAGAGAAAGAGCACCTATACAAAATCTTCGCTATGAACAGATATCCCCGCAACTTCATCCACAGATGCCTACATAGCAGACAACAACAGGAGGACACAGTACGCCCTAACACACTGGTCACACTGCCCAACATCAAGAACATATCAGAACCAACAAAAAGACCCTAAGGCCACTAGGAATCACAGTTGCCACAAGCCCACAGCCACTCTACAACAAGCACTCACAAGGATTAAGGACCCCATTCCCACAACATGCAGAACCAACGTAGTTTACAAAATACCATGCAACGACTGCCACAAACATTACATTGGACAGACAGGAAGGAAACTAGCCATCAGAATACATGAACATCAGCTAGCAGCAAAACGGCATGATGGACTTTCCCTCATATCAGTACACTCAGACAATGAAGGCCATCAGTTTAACTGGGATAATGTAACCATAGTAGCCCAAGCCAAATATGGACATGTATGAGGAATTCCTAGAGGCATGGTTCTCCACCCCTCATGCAATCAACAAACATATAGAATTGGACTCCATATACAAACCTACGCAGAACAAAACCAGAAATGACAGTACTCACCATAACAGAGCAGACAGTATAAATCCCAAGTGGAGTAGAACAACATCGCTTCATCAGAGGCCTCACTGATGATGTTACCTAGTACGGTGATGAAACATCTGACCAAAAACTAGCCAGCTCAGTGAGCAAGTCAACAAACTCACAGATTAATACAAATGCATCCTGCCATTAAGTGTATCTGGTCAAAAAGACTGATTGGCTATCGTTTTCAGCAAAGAGATTCTGAGGAGAACACTGCATTATCACAGAGTTACTGTGATACGGAAGGAAGTCATTCAGCCCATCAGGTTCACTTCTAACCCAATAGGTTTATGTCATTTTAAGTCAAATTCACTTTGAAATCATGCATCTCCAAATTCACCAACCCTTATTAGCAGCAAGCTCCGAGTCATCGGCATTCACTGGTGTAAAAAAACTGTTGCTTATATTCCTCTCCCCTCCCCACCATATGTCTTGTCTAATTACCTTAAATCTGTGTCCCCTAATCTTTAGAGTCATAGAGAGCTACAATACATCACATCCACACTGGTCAAAAGCAACCACCTAAATATTCTGTACCTTGTGGAATGAGCTAATAAGAACAGCTTTCCTTTGTCTACTTTATTTAAGTCTGTGACAATCTGGTCCACCTTGATCAAATATCTCCTCAATCTCCTTTGCTTCAAGGTAAACAATGCCAGGGTCCCCAGAAAAACAGGGAATTACTGGAGAAACTCAGCAGGTCTGGCTGCATCTGTGCAGAGAGAAACCATGTTCATGTTTCAAGTCTAAGATGACTGTTCTTAGAGTCATCCAGGACTGGAAACATTAACTCTAATCCTCTCTCCACAGACTCTGTCAGACCTGCTGAGTTTTTTCAGCATTCTTGGTGTTTGTTTCCGATTTTCAACATTCATAGTATTTTACTTTTATTCAGGTTCCCCGATGTTAATCTCCCAGCCATGGAACTATTCTGGTAATCTACACCCTCACAAGAACCGTGCTCCCCACAACCCACATTGTTCCTAAAAGTGTACTGACCAGAGTGGATGTGATGTTTGAGTTGTGACCTTATCGAAGTATCAGACAAGTTCAATGTCATGTCCCTGCCATTGTATTCAATACTTTTTTCCATGGAGTGCCGAAGGCTTAGGGGTGACCACATAGAAGTTTATAAAATCATGAGGGGAATGGATAGGGTGATTAGTCAAGGTCTCTTTCCAAGAGGGGAGACTCTAAAACTGGACTGTATAGGTTTAAGGTGAGAGGGGAAAGATTTAAAAAAGGAACCGAGGTGAAACTTTTTCACGCAGATGGTGGTGTGTGTATGGAGCAAGTTGCCAGAGAAGGCAGTGCAGGCTGGTAGAATTATAACATTTAAAAGGTATCTGGATGGGTACCTGAATAGGAGGAGTTTAAAGAGGGATATGGGCCAAATGCTGGCAAATGGGACTAAGTCAGGTTAGGATGTCCAGTGTTGCGAAGCTAGGTATGGTATTTGTGGATTGGAAGGCAGGACGTGAGAACTTATTTGCACAATGACGGCAGGGGTTGGGGGGGGGGGGGGGGCGCGGCGATGTGGAAAATGTGTGGTCCCTTTAAAAGATGATGATCTTTTTAGGCTTAAAATATGTCTGCAGGCAGCAGCAGATGCACACAGAGTTCTTGAAATTGAAATGTTGTATCAAAAGGCCATACTGTTAACAGGCAAAACAGCATTTTTATCAAGACAATAGGTTTTTGAATTTAGCCAATTAATTTAAACCAGGCTCGAGATACCAGAGCCCAATTAAGTTTAAAAGTAATGGTTCTGACAACCTCAGACCAATCCTATTGTAAGAAATTAATAGGTCATCAAGGGTATAAAAGAAGAGGGCATTTGAAAATCAGTGTGAGAGTCAACTGTCATCTGCCAAGAGAACAGCTCTCAGCTACAAAACAAATAATCACTGGCTCTCACAGAAATCTCTAAACTCTGCGGAAGCACCATCTAAATAAAGGTACTTTGGCAGTCTTAGCTAATAGTCCTGAAATGAATTCGATGAAGGAAAGTGTTCCTGACTACAGAACAAAGGAGAAGGCAAAGAACTTCCAGAAGGCTTACCTTGGCTGTAATATTGAGAGACAAAGTTTTAGTTTATTTTTCTTATTACTTTGGTTTATATTGGCGAGATTTATATATATTACAACAGCATACCATTAGAATTTTGTTTTATTCAGGAATAGTTAGTAGCTAGGGAATTGTTTAGTTTGTTAGTAGTTCTGTTATGTTTTTCACTGTTAGAGTTAGATAATTTGTTACTTGTTGCTTATAAAGTCAGTATCAGGGATGTCTTTCATTAATCCACTCCTTTTCAACAGATTGCTTGGGGGGGGGGCGGGGGGGCGGAGTTGAGAGGCACATTATACCACTTTTCACACCTCCTTTAACAGTATATGAGGCAAGGTGAGCTTCTCAGCAGAAATTGCTGGAAAAGCTCAGCAGGTCCGGCAGCATCTGTGGAGAGAAATCAGTTTGGGGTTTTCTAAGACAAATCCTTACCACAGCTCATAGCTGGTACATTTGGTAGATTTTCTGCCACTGTTCTCTTTCCTGATACAATTTAAAGTCTGCTTGACCAAGTGTGGCAGATGAAAATCACATGGTCATCTAACCAGGGAGAAACTTATTGTAAACGAGATGTACTTTATTGCAAGGTAGCAACTTGGTACAAGCTATATTGGTGCAATAGACATTCTTACAGAGACGGAAGGGGATCTTAGTGTTAGGTCTTACTCCTTGAGGCCCTGTGTATAAGGCCATAATCGAGTGGTGCTCAGTGCACTTCATCACTTCATGGAGCATGTGCAACATTAAAAGGTGATCATTGCTTTTGGCATTTGGATAAAAGACCAGACACGTACAGTTGAAGACAAATATTCAGCTCACATTTGTAGTAAGTGTCAGAAGTTGTATGACACCAGGTTATAGTTCAGCAGGTTTATTTGAAACCATAAGCTTCCAGAGCGCTGCTCCTTTGTCAGGCAATTTCTGACCTTGTCCATCCCAGTCCAACACTGGCACCACCACATCACGTATAGTAACAGGATAGCATCTCTGAGAGGGTTGAGGATTTGCCCTCACACATTATTCCCACAAATCCAGGTCCATATTTCTTTTGTATGAAAACAATGGTCTGGGATCAGGCTGACTGTGCATTTAACTTTTGGAATTGCATTTTCTGATCTCAATCCTATTTCAAAACAAAGTATATTAAGGTGAGGTCCAGATTTAAATTAAAATACTGCTCCAAGGCTTTCAAATATGTATCCATTTTTATTCACCAGATCTAACTCAGTGTGAAATCCATTGTTCTGTTAATGCAAGGAAATCAGCGAAACAAATATCCATAAACAAAACAAACATACCAGTTGAAAAATTCAAATTAACAACCTTTCAGTTTGAGGTGCTTAAACGATGCAACTGATCTCTAATTTCAGGACACATTCTATAGGCCTAAATTCTGTGATATTTCAGTCTGCAATGTCATATTATTGTACTGTAGTAACCACATTACTAGGAGTGAAATTGTCTAATTCATACCTTTTGCATGACTGAAGCATGAGACAAGATTGACACTTATATCACTTTTATTTCAACTTTTAATCCAGAGCTTGTTTTTCAGTTTGGTCCACTACTACTGCCATTTTGTTTTTGCTTCATTGAGAAGTGGGTTCCCAGATTCCTTGTGGATTGTGAGGTAAATTAGTTTGTGGTCATTTGCCCACGTGAGACCAATTTTCCTGGCTTCTCTCCCTCTTGCAGCATGGACTATTTATGCTTGGAAGCTCCATCTAATGGAAGAGCCAAACATACAGAAATATCATCTAAGGCACATGTCTCTTTTTGACAATCCAGGATCTGACCGAATACTGTGACCCACTGCATGGTCACGTCACATTCTGTTGGAGCATCTAGAACAACGACATGCTACACAAAAGGCTTTGTTTGCTGTCAGAATAGGTTTGACAACATGTTAACCATGTTTCTCTCTCTCCACAGATGCTATCAGACCTGCTGAGTTTCTCCAGTACTTTCTATCTTTGTTTCAGATCACCAGCATCCACAATTTTTTGTTTGTTTTATGCCACATATTCAGTCTTTAAACATTGTACAATTTTTAGGAGTTGGACAGAGCACTTGGGACTAAAGGGTTCAAAGGCTTTTTTGGGAAAAGCAGAAACAGACTACTGAGTTGGATGATGCCGTGATCATGATGAATGGTGGAACAGGCCTGAAGGGCCAAATGGCCTATTCCTGCTCTGATATTCTGTAATTGTTTGTAGATAAGATGCATGTCACAACAACCTGTAAGTGCATGAACTGCTGAAACAGTACAGTAACTAAAAAAATTCAGAATGTTATCAGTCCTGAGGAAAGAACACAGAGCTGAAAAGTTAATTCTGGTCCTTTCTCCACAGATGCTTCCAGACCCGCTAGCATTTTCTGTTGATATTTCATGGCATTTCAATGTTTTGGTTTTTTAAGTTATGGAGATGTCAGCCTTGCTACCCAGAGTAACATTTGTTGACCATCAGTAATTGCCCTTGAGAAGGTGGTGATGAGCTGCCGCTTGAACCATCACTATCCATGGGGTCTGGGTCAACCATGGTGCTGTTAGGGAGGGGGTTCCAGAATTTTGACTCAACAAGTCAGGATGGTGAGTGGCTTGGAGGGGAACTTGCTTGTGGTGGTGTTCCCATATGTCTGCTGCCCTTGTCCTTCCAGGTGGAAGTGATTGTGGGTTTGAAAGGTGCTATTGAAGGAGCCTTGTTGAATTTCTGCAGTGCATCTTTTTGATGGTACACACTGTTGCTTCTGACCGTCAGTGGTGAAGGCAGTGAATGTTGAAGGTGGTGGTGGGATGGGCTGCTAATCAAGTGGGCTGCTTTGTCCTGGATGGTGTCAAGCATCTTGAGTGTTGTTGGAGCTGCTGTCATCCAGGCAAGTGGGGAGTATTCCATCATACTCCTGACTTGTGCCTTGTAGATGACAGATAGGCTTTTGGGGGTCAGGAGGTCAATTACTCGGCAGTGTTCCTAAGTTTCTGACCTACACTTGTAGGCACTGTGTTTATATGGCTGGTCCAGTTGTGTTTCTGCCTCATGATAACATTCAGGATGTTGACAATCATGTTGATAGCCAAGGGCAGATGGTTAGATTCCCTCTTGTTGGAGATAGATTTTTCTGACTGTTTGTGCCAAAGTTTCATATTTCAAAGGTTGATATCAGTGTTGTAGCTGTACTGGAACTTCTTAGGGAAGAATACAGCTAGTTCGAGAGTACAATTCTTCAATACTATTACCAGAACATTGTCAGGACCCATAGCCTTTGCAGTTTCTGATCCCCACAATTATTTCTTAATATCAGATAGAGTGAAGCTGAAAATGAGCATTTGTGATGCTGGGCTTCTCCAGCCGAGGCTGAAATGTAACATTCACTCAGCATGCCTGACTGAAGATCATTGCAAATGCTTCAGCCTTATCTTGTGCACTGAAGCTGGGCTCCCAGTGTTGAGGGTAGGGATATTGCTGGAGCCTTCTCCTCCAATTTGTTATTAAATTGTCCATCCCATTCACAACTGGATGTGGCAGAAATGGAGAGTTATTTATGCTGATGGGAATGCAAGTAGTCCCGTTTGGTAGCTTTCCAAGATTGACACCTCATTTTCAGGTAGGACTGGAGCTACTCTCCTGCACTTTTCATCGAACCAGGATTGATCTTCCGGCTTGATGGTAATGGTTGAGTGGGGGTTATGCAGGGCCAACTCGGTTTAATAAGATTCTGCAGCTGTTAAAGGACTTTTCCTCACAGACAAACAGTCTCAAGTTACTTGATTTGTTTGAAATCTATTCCGTTTAGCACGGTGATTGTGCTACACAATACAGTGGACGGTATTCTTAATTTGAGGCAGAACTTCATTACCGCAAAGACTCTGCAGTGGTCTCTCTTACCAGTACTGGCACAGACTACTGAGGAGGAGGCTAGGTTGGTTGCCTCACCACTTAGTCACCGAATCCTGAAGTCACTAGCTCCTGTACCACTTGAGTTAACTGCTGGAAATTTGGATCACTTTTAAAACTGACTTATTTTAGTATCTCATACTTTATATTTCCAGTGTAGTTTGAGACCTCATTTAACTGAGCTTCTGTAGTAACTAGCATTCTACAAATGTAAACAAATGATTGATTGGGTACCACACTACCCCATTATTGATGCTGTGCTTGGGGAAAGATGACATTTTGGTCCTAGAAGGAATGAATACCAATCTTCAAATGGGGGTGAGCAAGGGGACAATGATCATCCTGGCATCATGGGTAGCTGCCTGTGGTCATTGACCAAATAGATCCAGAAAGGTGACATAGCATTGATGGCCAGCCCCCCCACAATACATTGCATCAACAGGGGTAGGCAGGAAGAGAGAGGGAGAGGATCTAGGGGAACAAGTCACCACCTTTTTGGGAGAAGACCAGGAGCTCCACTACATCAGTCTGAGGTAAGGACAAAGACTGTTCCCAAAGACTGAGAAGGATCAGGGACGGACACCTCCGTACTGAAAACCATACAAGTCCAAGTCCATTACCTTTCCTTCCCCATCCTCCAGAAGAGTTTCAGCATCAGTCAAGCATTCTCACCTGTAACAGCTCATGTATTTCCTTTCTCTGACCAATTAAATATTGCACTGTGTCTCAACTGCTGCTTCTTAACAAACTCCATAAAGTTTTTGAGAACTCCTGACCAATGGTCGACTGAATATCTTAGGTCACTGTGATCACAAGATTCCAAATCTAACAGCCTTTCACAGAGGTCATCTCTGCTTATGACATCTCTTGATGTGCCACAGGAGCTCCTGAAGCAATATCTGACAAACTAGTTGCAGGAGCAGATGGCAGCTGGGATGGTGAAAGGACTGAACCGTGTCTGAATCGGTTTAGTTTCAGAGATCTGTCTACCTGTGTCAGAAAATTATTCAATGAGTTCCCATCCAACATCTTCTCAGGCAGAGAGTTCCAAAGTCTCTCAACCCTCAGGGAGAATAAATCCACTCATCTCGATTGTAAATGAGTGGCCACCAATAATTAAAGAGTGTCCCTAAATCTGCACTCACCCTCAAGTAGAAAAATCTGTTCCAAATCTTGTCAAGATCATTCAGGACCTGATGAACTTCAATCAAATCACCCCTCACTCTCTCTTCGAAACTCCAGTGAAAAGAGGCCCAGTCTGCCCAACCTTTCCTCATAAAACAACCCACTCATTCCAGGTACCAATCTAATAAACATCCTCTGAACTACCCTAAATTTATTTAAATCCATCCTTAAGTAAGGAGACCAAAACTGCACACAGTATTTATGATGTGGTCTCACCAATGTCCTCTATAACTGAAATCTAACACTGTTAGTTTTAGGTTCTGTTC
The DNA here is from genome assembly GCF_021869965.1 of Rhincodon typus. Lineage (NCBI taxonomy): Eukaryota > Metazoa > Chordata > Chondrichthyes > Orectolobiformes > Rhincodontidae > Rhincodon > Rhincodon typus. Next base: position 149,044,482 of record NC_063333.1, on the reverse strand, counting down.
CTTTCCTTGATTTATTTGCATTGAGACAACTAAAGGTACTGGAACATCATGTTTGTCATAGCAATAAAAAAAATCACATGAATATTTCAGCAAACTATGACAGCTACTCATTTAAATATTAAACAAAACTTGGAATAATTAATGTCAAGCATTGTAGCCTGACTGCCAAATTCATGAATTCCAGTATTTCACAGTGATTGTTAAATACAAAGAAAGATACTGAATTATCCATACTGTGAAAAGCTTTGAGAATAAGGCTAAGCTAAAGAACCAATCAATAACTAGCTACATTAAAGTGTTTGTGCAGTCTATCAATGGCATCATGCTAAAAGGCTTCCACTCAAAGACCACAGGCCAGAGAAAAGCACATCAGTTTGAATTAGTTTACTTTTGCATGCTTGCTGATCTTTTTCCTCTTTTAAATATGATAAAATTGACAAGTCTAGTGCTACACGATACATAAGCTGCGAATATATTCCTGTGACTGAGGACTGACTGAATCTCAATGTTTTGAGCAGTGTTGCTGCCAACGGTAAGCAGACCAGTTATGACTGAATACCACTTCAGGGCTGGTTTTGTTTTTACATTTTTCTTTGTTCATGGAATGTAGACAATTTTGGCAAGGCCAGTATTTATTGTTCGTCATAAATTGGTCTTCAGAAAGTGGTGGTGAGCCACTTTCTTGAACCACTGCAGTCATTGTAATGTAATGACCCAACACCCACAGTTCTGTTACAATTGGAGTTCCAAGATTCTGAACCAACAAAGAACAAACGATCTAGCTCCAAGTTGGAATGGTGTGTAACTTGTTCAGAAGCATTGACATGACACACAGAGTTAACTTCAATGAGCATCATTTTCAGGTTTCTGCTCACATCTTCATGGTTGGGTTCTGCTTCTGAGCAGGGTACTCACAGGGAAATCACAGGTGATCTAATGCAGGTGACCACACATGTAGCTCCTTCAGTTCTGTACGACAGTCACCATGATACCAAAGTTGATAGATTAAAGGGACCATATACAGAGGCTGGAACACAAACCCACTGCTGTCTTTCATCAATGCAGTAGTTAAGTTAATCTGCAACTCTGAAGGAATGGCAGATGGTCCCTCTGAATCCAGAAACCAAGATGACCTAATCTGGATCTAAAAAGTGGACTCAACCTTTTCTTTTGTTTTGACCATGATTTGGACATTGAGAAATTGATGTTAAACCTGCTGACAGCAGCAATGCATTCATCCAGAATAATTTATTTATTGAAAACAGTCTGCTTGGAAATATGAAGGGAAGAAAGCTACACAGAACATTGCCCTGAATTACTTGGGAGGGCACTTTCCACCTTTTGTAGAAACCAATTTATTTTAATGCATTTTTTCAAAAAGTTTCATTTAAACAAACCGTGTGATGATATCAACATTTTTATATTTGGTTTTATTTCACCATTAGATGTAATACATAGGTCAAAACACTGAAACAACTCAAGTGTTTTATATTCTGCTGCAAAATCAATACATCACAAAAATCAGTTGGAGTACAATATTGAAAATGAAATGTTGCCATATTTAAGATGTTCATGAGATATTTTAGGTTATTTACGTGTGTTTCCACAAATTTAAGATCTGTTTTGAATATTCGTTCATCTTAGCAATAAAACACAGTGGGAAAACACTAAATCATCAATGAATATTATCCTCTAAATACACTTTTCAAATAAAATCTGAGCAGCTACAAAAGCCCTTGCATGTTTGTTTTTTGACTAAGTAACGGAGTAATTTCTATGTTTCCAGTGATTCATCAAATAAACACAGCTCGTATAAATCTAATCAAGATAGAGTCACGAGCTGTTCTGTTCATGCTCTTTGCAGTAGCTCAAAGCTGCCATGAGGTGGTGGGAGATGTACATTTCACTGATCAATGTACTGAACTCCCAAGACAGCATGGATTCTGTACACCTTTTTTAATCTAAATAAAAGAAGAATGATAACAGTGTTTCTTTGGCAAAGGCATTGCATATGGAACGACAATTGTTCTGAATGTCTTGGTTGACTTCTGTGGAATACACTGTCTCAGCTAATGAGATCTGCAAAGAATCAGTTTGAAATAAACAAGTGGCACTTTACTGTCAAGTAAAAGCATTTAATCAAGCCTTTGTCATTTTCCCCGCTACTACAGGATTATAGATTAGTAGCAGCAAACACTGAATATCATACTATGCCTACTGCACGTTCATAAATGAACCAAAAAATGTGAATTCTAAACCATCAATTTGAGCCTGTGAAATGTGTCCTCAAACATGGACTGTCCAATGGATTGTGTATTATTTGTGGATTCTGTTCTCCGCTGCGGAATAGGCACTTAACTAATAAGATTGCAAGAAGATGGCATAACATTAGTATGATGCTTGACAATTGAGCAAATAAAGTTTCACTACAGACAAATAGTTGGGATTTGCAAAATTGTTATCAGTTATTTATATTCTAAAACTGCACTAATCTCTGGATCGATCAAGATTTTATTTCCAGAGCTTATCCGTTAGTCTTCTGACAAATCTCACAATACTTCACATGAATGTTGTCAACTATCAAAATGCTCTGTGCATTTCAGCATAAAATCTGTGAACATGCTAACTGGTTCTGACATAAACATGCCACGTTAGTCAGTAACACCTTAACAATTAACCATACATACATTTAATTATCACATTTTTCAAGGTGTATGCTCTAAGTCTCAGTTATTGACTTTCTGTGAATGATGCAAGTTAAACGATTTATGCAACTGGACAAAAAAGGTACAAAGTTAAAATACAGAAGCGGAAACCAAAGAAAAGTCATTGTTTGAACTGGTCATGCTTTGCATTAAGATAAAAAGCACCACATATTTGATTTTCTAAGTTTCTAATCGTCTCATTTTGCTTCAATAACACGCTGAAAATCACAGGGCAATGTGGCTTATGTTGGATTATCGATGAGGAACAAGTTAGACCATAAAGCCATAAAAGATGTAGCAGCATAAACAGGCCATTCAGTCCATCAAGTTTGCTCCACAATTCAATGAGGTCATGATTGATCTGATAATCCTTAACTCCACTTTCCTGTCTTTTTGCCATAACTCTTGATTCCCTTACAGATTAAAAATTGGTCTATCTCAGTCCTGACAGTACTTACTGAACCAGCCATAGCAGCCTTATGTGGTAAATAATTCCACTGATTCACTACCCCCAGAGAAATTCTTCTTCAACTCTGTCTTAAGTGTGTGACTCCTAATTCTGAGATTATGCCCTGTGGTCCTAGACTCTTCTGTAAAGGGAAACAATCTTTCCGCATCTACCCTGCCATATCCCCGGAGAATCATGTACATGTCAATAATGTCACCAGACGTTCTTGTAAGCTCCAACAAGTGCACCATGTAGTGCTGAGTATGATGCTTGAGACTCAAATATTTCACTACTACGTAGTTTAGCAATTAGTCACATAGAAAATGGACAGCCCTGAAATTGCTAAACTCCTGAGCTGCTCCATTTTTTCACTTTGCAGTTCAACCTGCACTAGTTACAGTAAAATAAAATTGATTATAGATTGGTAGATATCAGGGAAAAATTAATCAATAGGCATTTCCATATAATGATGGTACCTCACATGTGTTTAGTACAAAAGATAATGATATCATTTTAAAATAGTGACTATAACATACAGATGGGAAGAAAAGAGATTGGTTTGTTGACTATATACTTAATCTCATTAACTGTGGTACTATAGGGCCATTAATTCAAATAAATGCTTGGTGAGCCTACATTTATTTAAATACAACTCAACTGAACCATCAAACCAAATCTGCTTCCCCTTTCACCAACATTAAAATACCCAATGGACATATAAACACCACACGGCAGTCTTGTTAGAATCATTGGAAGCTAATTTCTCTCATTCTCCTGAAAATAACCATAGACAATTAGCTCAACCTCAACTTACTGAAAGCTAACACTCTTTCCAGGTAAAACAGTGGTTTACTTATATTTCCTTTGAGCTAGTGGATGGTACTCATTGCTCACAGCGTTGTTTATTCTGCATTGAGGAGGCCAATCACAGACTGGGTGACTGCTTTGCAGAATACACCTGCTAGTGCAGCAAGCATGATATCAACTTTTCTCCACTTGCCAGCTTAATTCGCCATCTTTCTCTCATGTTCACAATCCTGTTCTCGATCTCCTGCAGTATTCCGGAGAATTTCATTGTAAACTGAAGAATCTAAACCTCCTCTTCCAACTATGCATTTTACAGACGTTGCTGGAAAAGCCCATAAGGTCTGGCAGCATCTGTGAAGAAACAATCAGAGTGTACGTTTCGGTTCCGGTGACCTTTCCTCAGAACTGTTGGTAACTAGGAAAATGTCAGTTTATGTGCAGAAGATAGGGAAGGGAACAGAGTAGGGAGTAAACGATAGGATAAAGGATAGAGCCCAAAGATAGAGAAAAGCAGTTAGATAGACAAAGGAGTTGATAGCGATCTGGCTAGGAGGGTGAATAGCTGTTAATGGGGACTGTTAGTGACTAACAATAAGCTTGCTGCAGTGTTCCAGCAAAGCTCAGTGCAAGCTGGAATAACAACACCTCATTTTCCGCTTGGGAACCCTGCAGCTCTCTGGACTCAATATCGAGTTCAATAATTTTAGGGCCTAAACTCTCCCATGTCCTAGACCCCTACCCCATACACCAGGCCTTGTTACCATAGAGCCTGCCATTACGCACTACCTATTATTAATAGGTAACTGTCCCCATTAACAGCTATTCACCCTCCTAGCCAGATTGCTATCAACTCCTTTGTCTATCCAACTGCTCTTCTCTCTCTTTGGGCTTTATTTTTATCCTATTGTTTACTTCCTCCCCATCCCCCTCCTATCTTCTGCACATAAACCGGTGTTTTCGTAGCTACAATCCGTTCTCAGAAAGGGGTACCAGATCTGAAATGTTAACTCTGATTTTTTTTCTTCACAGATGCTGCCAGATCTGCTAAGCTTTTCCAGCAACTTGTGTTTTTGTTCCTGATTTACAGCATCCACGGTTCTTTCAGTTATTTTTATGCATTTTACAGCCTTCAGTACTCAACGTTGAGATCCAGAACTTCACGGCCTTGAATTCTATTCTTCATTTTGATGTTTCTCCCTACTTCCAGATACCCACGCCAAATACCAGTCTCAATCTCATTTTACTTCCAGACGAATCTATCACTTATTCTGCTATTAACACCTACTCTGGACCAATAATTTCTTGTATTTACGACAACCATGCCCATTCCCTTTCTGCATGGTTCCATGACATCTTTGACAAAGATGGAACCTCCCTTACCCTCTAACCTATCCCCGGTCTTGTTCTACCCATCCCTCCGCCTTTTTTTAAGCAAATCCAAACTTACCACATTTCGAACTTATCTTCAGTTTTGAAGAAGTCATATGAACAAACGATACCAGATGTGTTGAGTTTTTTTTCCAGGACTGTCTGTTTTTATCTGAGATTTCCAATATCTGCAGTACTGTGCTTTATTGGTACTGAGAGCTTTCGTCGTCAGCGCTGCTCAGTCTTCACTTGTTGACACATCCCATTGCACCACGTGCTTAGTCCAAATTAACACCATCTGACACCAGTATTATTGCACTCTTATTTGAAGTTGATGAAAATTGTCTCAAATATCTGAATGGAGAAAATGTGTCATGACGAACAGTGAAGGAGTTTACAAGCAGTCATGATGTCGCTCATCAGATCCACTCAGAGGAAACTGAAGTTTCTTCACAGTCATGATGCTGCTGAAAGCCAACAGTTGACCTTTGTTCAGAGATAGCAAGAACTGCAGATGCTGGAGTCAGAGATAACACAGTGTGGAGCTGGAGGAACACAGCAGGCCAGGCAGCATCAGAGGAGCAGGAAAGTTTATGTTTTGGGTCGGGACCCTTCTTCAGAAGTAATCCTCCAATTCATCTTTGTTCCCCTTAATTGAAGGGTTAAAAATAAGGGGACATAACTTGAAGGTGAAAGGCAGTAAGTTTATATAGGATTTGAGGAAACAGTTTTTCCACCCAGAGGGTGGTGGGGGTCTGGAATGCACTGCTTGGGAGGGTAGTTGAAGCAGGAACTCTCACAGCCTTTAAAAAAGTACTTGGATGAACAGTTAGATTTCATAACATTCGAGACTATGGGCAAAGTAGGACTACTGTAGATTTAGTGTATTTTTGGTGGTACAGAATCAATGGGTCAAAGGCCCTCTTCTTTACAGTATGATTCTATTATTCCATTAAATGATCAGCACAGCTAAACTATTTGGTGATAATGAAAAGTTATTGCGCTAAAACATTAATCAATCCTCTCTCTCTGCAGAGGCTGCCTGACCTGCTGAGCATTTCCAGCATTTTCTGTAGTCATTATGCTGGAGGATGATGCTCTGCTTAGAAAAGAGCAGACAGCTGATATGCACAGCAAGAGGCACACTGTTTGGTATAGGTGTTTGATCATCCATCTGCACTGCATAGTGAAAGAGGAGGAATACAAATTCAAGTTAAACAAAAACTGTTTTGTCGCTACTCCCTGAACCTGTAATCATCAAGCTGACTATCATGCCGTATCACACCTTGATTATTTTTTTCCTGGTGGGTATCTCTACAAAGAAACAGAAACTGACATTTTGCATGTATTAATCCCACATTCAATGTGCACAGGCACATTGTGTCATGCTACAGTCACACAAGACAAGCCCTTCACCTTGGAGCCTACTCTTAAGGAACACAAATGCCTTTATTTTAATTTCTTGCTACAATTTTTCACAAGGACCAGAATCTTATGCAGCACAATATTACCAACACTATATACCTTCAGAATAAAACTGAAGGTAAGCATAGGCATGTTGTATCACTTTGTTCCTGGATTCATTTGTCTGTGGTTTTGCTTTTGAGAGGTAATGCCTACAAAGTCACAGCAGGGTTAAAAAAAAACACATCATAAACCAGCAGACATGAGAATGCAGATATCATCATAGAAACGGAATATCTAAAAAGTAAAGAATCAAATTGCAGTAAAAACTAACATTTATAGTCAGAAAGCTTACACAGAAGACACAAAGAATCTTTTCAATTGGATTTGTTTGTGATCATTTTTTTTTGCTTCCAGTTGATGGAGCAGACAATGAGTGTCCTATGGTTTTAAGATTCTACAAAAGGTGGAATATACAAACATATATATAGACATACATGTATGTATACACATACATACAGACTTGCACACAAATATACACACAGACATATGCATTCTCATACACACACTTACAAACATTTAGTAAATAACACATTGAATCACAGTTCAATTCCAAGTTAATTCTGTTTGTATGAGAATTTTTAAATCACACCAGTAGGAATGCTGAAACACATTACTGGTTTTACATCTTATAACACATACCAATGAAATTCAAGACGCAGACATGCACACTGTTGTGATCTGGGCTCTGGAGAAAGTCTTCCCCCACTAACAGCAGTGCTTTCAAACAGTTTCATTGCCAATATCTGCACCTTCCTCAGCATCAATAATGATTTAGCTGCATTCTGACCGCACTCTGGAGCAGATCATCTTTTTTCAACATTTTCTAAGTCATTTCATAAAAGTATCTTAGCTGAAGAAAGGAGTTGACAATTCAATCACAATAAGTTACTTCCGACCCCCCCCCCCCCCCGCCCCGCGCCACCTTACAGGATTAGATTTAATTAGTATACATCTTAAATGCAGACAGATACATCAATTACATATTTCTTTGCAGTTCCATTTGTCAAAGAGCAGCCTAATCTATATGTCACCCATTTGCTACAAACGCTGCCTATTCTCGTGGATGGGTTTGGCCCCTTAATTCTGCAGGAGATGTCTCCTCGCTCGCTGGAGCTTGACACATTCCCAGTCTTACCCAGATCTCATTAAAACCGAGAGAGAGAGAACGACCAAGGCTCATGTGAATAACGTGCAAGAATTCCCACATCTCACCCGAAAGGGGAGCGTGATCGGATTCCTACTGGAACTATAACCAGCATTTCGAAATTTTCCTGTTTCCCCGCTCCCCCCAAATTATTCAATTCATCCTAAAGCCCTTCATGTCCCGGTCTAGTACCCGAACTGGAAACGTTGCACTAAACAGTCTCTGCTCTTCACAGCCAGCAGGACCCAGTGGGAAAGGGAATACTGAGGAAGGGAGGGGATACTGAGGGGGGGAGGGATAGCAAGGTGGAAGTTTCACTCCCTACAGCTCCATCAGAAGGAGCTTCTGGAGCGCTCTCCCCGCATTGCACTGACACCCTCCTCACACACACACACACACACACACA
>NC_063333.1:148996807-149036037 GCF_021869965.1 Rhincodon typus | reverse complement strand
ATACAGACACACAGACATAGACAACACACACACACAGACACCCTCCACACACACACACATACAGACACACAGACATAGACAACACACACACACAGACACCCTCCACACACACACACATACAGACGCACAGACATAGACAACACACACACATATCTAACCAACAGACACGCAGAGACACAAACACACACAGACAGACAGACACACACACATACATACCCCCTCCACACACAGACATCCCCCTACACACATACAGAGAGACAGAAACACACACACACACACACGCTGATATAGACACACACAGACGCAGATATACACACAAAAAGACAGACACAGCAAAATGTGCAAACTGAGCAAGTAGGCACAGGCTCTCTCACACACACACAGACAGGGTGAGGGGAGTGAGAGAGAAGCAAAATGAGGGGTATCGGGGAGAATATTTCCAGTGCATCCTTTTCAGTCTACAATTCATTGGAAGTTGTGAATGTAACTGGACATTCAGCGGAGTTCCCCTATCACCCCGCAATAACTTCAATTCTCCCAATCCTGACAAAAGTGACAACAGAGCGGAACATTTGCTGAGAGCTGGAGCTGCTCAGTGGATGAGATTCTCTCCTCAGCCCCCTGGCTGTGTTCCCCCACCACCCCCCAGAACAACATCCCAAATCCGCCCTCTCCTCACTCACACAGACCCCCCAGTCACACACCCACAGTCTGCTGGTTTGCCTTTACTTACAGTGAAGAATCTGAGCTGCTTCAATCTTCCTCGCAAAGATTCAAGTTCCTTCACCGTTTTAAAAAGAAACACTCCCAGTGATCTCCCTCTCCCTCTCGGAACTCAGCGACGACTGGCGATACAAAGAGAAAGCTTCCGAGCCCGGGACAGTGTCTGTGTGCAGCTCTCCCCTGGAGCAGGGAAGCAGGAGGGAGCTGTGCAAACTCCACACTAGGAGAGGAGGAGCCCTCACGCTGCTCACCGTGACATACTCATACTGCTGTAACTCCCTGCTTCAGCGAATCAATCGCTCTCCCTGAAACTAATAGGCCTCCATTTAAGCAGCCAATCGATATGTACGATTCCTCAGCTCGTCCTTTGGCAGTTTTCATGTAAATAGTGGGAGTAATCCCCACACTCCCCCTCCAATGAAGATGTGTAATTTTTAAGAAAAGAAACACAATTTAAATATATTTGTTCACCTGAATCCGTTATTCAGTGACATTCAAGTAAAAAAAAAGTGTTGGATACGAGAATTGTTAATGCATTTAAAAATCATATCATATTAAAGTTGTAAATGTTTTGAAGGTTTGCGTTCAGTTTGGAAGGACAAGGACAGCAGGTACAAGGGAAGACCTCTAGCTAACCTTAACCTTATTGCACTCACCATCCTGACTGGAAACATATTGCCATTCCTTCACTGTACTGGGTCAAAATCTTGGAATTCCCTCCCTAAGGGCATTGTGGGTGTACCTACAGAACAGGGACTGCAGCGGTTCAAGAAGGCAGCTCACCCCAACCTTCTCAAGGGCAACTAGTGATGACCTTAAGATTGGCCCAGCTAGTGACACACACATCACATGAGTTAGTAAAAAGTATGCACAAAAATGAGACATTGCTGGATTTGGCACCAAGTTCTCTTGTTGTCTTTCTAAATAGTTTGCTGCTAGTTGCTATAATTGACTAATAAAAAGTAAAGAAAACTGTATAGGTTTGTATCCAATTCCAACCGGGCTGGAAATGCAGGGTGTATGTTTCCCCTGGATGGGGCGTCTAGAACCAGGAGACACAGTCTCAGGATATGGAGCAGACCACTTAGAACTGAGATGAGGACAGATTTCTTTGCTCAGAGAAAGGTGAACCTGTGTATCACAGGAGGCTGTGGAGGACAAGTTACTGGATACATTCAAGAATGAGGTAAATACATTTCTAGATTTTGAAGGCATCAAGGGGTAGGGAAGAAAGCAGAAATATGGCATTGTGATAGAGAATCAGCCATGATCTTTGAGTAGGCTCAAAAGGCTGAATAGCCTACTCCCATCCCTGTGTTCTATATTTCTATGTTTCATGATGCATGGACAATGGTTACACTGTCTTTGATGCACACACAAAGTTGTTTCCCTTCTTCTGGGAGTCACGATGTTGACTGGAAGAAGAATTCTGTATTCCATTGCAGCTGGAATTTTAACCTGGAGATATTTTCCTCATCAACGTGGTTTAGGATGTTATGACATATCTCTGGAGCAGGTGGGATTTGAACCTAGGCCTCCTGGCTCAGAGGTAGTTACACACCCACAGCAGTTCAAAAGCCCCTCATTTCAGCCTGGATTTTTTCCTCATCAATCTGTTCAGAGATGCCGTTATACACCAGTGGAGCAGGTGGGACACGAGCCTGGGCCTCCTAGCTCAGAGGTAGAGACACTACCACTGTGCTACAATATAAGCTCTATTTCAGAATGGAGACATTTTTAACCAACCTGTTCAGATATGCTATTATACATCACTGGAGAAGGGGGAGGACTTGAACCCAGACCTCCTGGTACAGAGGTAGAACCTGAACCTCCCCTCCTGACTCAGGGATAGTGGCACTACTCTGTACCACAACAGCCTTACTCATTTCAGCCTGGACATTTTCTAATCAACCTGCTCAGAGAAATAATTACATGCTCTGGACTAGGTAGGGCTCGAACCCTGGTTTCCTGCTTCAGAAGCTACCACTGCACCAGAAGACCACTCATTTCAGTCTGGAGGTATTTTCAAATCAACCTGCTCAGAGGTGTTATTGCACGCCTCTGGAATATGTTGGACTTGAACCCAGGCCTCCCAGTCTAGGGGTAGAGACAGTGCCATAAGAACCTTCCCATTTCAGCCTGGATATTTGGTGCAAGAATTGGCTTCAGTTGTCAGCCTGGAATAGACAATGAAGCTCACACTTTAACACTTCATTGTAATCCAGTATCTATGCTGTAAAGCATCTGACTTGCAAATAGAACCAGATCAGGAGGAGTCTGGGCTGTGATACAACTCCCGAGTTGTTCCCATCATTGATGCCAAATAAGTGGTTTGGAAGTGCAAGAGGACCACAAGAGGAATGAATACATTAATGAGAAGGCAAGGAAAAAGACAACAAAAGTGGGTGGACATGTTTTTCAATTTTCTTTCAAGTGCTTTATTGCATTTGATTCAGTGTAAGTTATAACTAACCTAACATTAATTCAAAAAAGAACTAAATAATTCCCACATCACTACACAATTCTCTCATTGCAGTCTTACCAATGTCTTGCACAGCTGCAGTAAAACTTGAGGCTTTTAAAATCCATTACCCCTATAATATGGCCCAACATTCCATTGGCCTTTTTAATCTCTTGCAGTATCTGAATACTAACTTCCAGTAAGTCACACACTAGGCTACCCAAATCCTTCTGTCTGACCGAATGTTGAACTCTCTCTCCGTGTATACAGTATGTTGCTTTCTTCATATCAAAGTGAACACATTCACATCTGTCCAAGTTATACCCCATCTGCCTGATCTTTTGCCCACTCAGTCTATATCTCTAAGTGCAGTCTCTATTTTAGCTTGATGATTGAGTTTCCCATCAGACTAGAAGTAACTGGAAAATTTTTTGAGAAAAATAATAGGTCCCCTCATCCAAATCATTGATACAAATTGTAAATTACTCAGTACCTCACACTAATCCCTGGTGGACTGCCTGGTGGTAGCTTGCCAATTCAAGATAAAAAACATTGAACCCTCCTGTTCATTTACTGTTAGAAGATAAATTGTTTCTCCATGCTAAAATGTCACTCCCACACCATGTGCTCTGATCCTAGTGCAGCAGACTTTGATGAGGCACATATAAATTGTCCTTTGAAAATCCAAGTACACCACATCTACAGTTTCCCCACTATCCACCATGAGCGTTACTTTATCTAAAAAAAGCCCTAATAGATAAAAAGAAAATTTCCCTTTCATGAAGCCATGTTATTTCTGCCTGATTGCATTGCAATTTTCTAAGTATCTTTTCAGAACCTCCTTACTAATGGATTCCAGTATCTTCTCTGTGACAAATGAAGACTTACTGATCTATTCTTTGCTGAAGGTTATTAAATATTTCCTTAAAAATCTGCCACTGTAACTCAGTTGACTACCTTTCAACATAGTTTCCCAGTTCACATTAATCAGCTTTGCCTTTGTACCCTCATGGTTATCTTTATTTAGGTTGAAATTAATGGTCATGGATCCACAGTTCTCTTGTTCAAACTAAACATGAAATTCAATCATGAAATGTTCACTATCACCCAGATGTTCCTTTATCATGAGTTTATTGACTTAACCCATCTCATTGCATACTACCAGGTCTAGTGGAGTCTGCTGTCTTGATAGAACGAGAACAAAGAAAATTACAGCACAGGAACAGGCCCTTCACCCTTCCAAGCCTGCACCGACTTGCTGCCCGTCACAGCTAAAACCCCCTACCCTTCCAGGGACCGTATCCCTCTATTCCCATCCTATTCATGTATTTGTCAAGACGCCCTTTATAAGTCACTATTGTATCCATTACCTCCTCCGGCAGCGAGTTCCAGGCACCCACCACCCTCTGTGTAAAATACCTGCCTCGTACATCATCTTTAAACCTTGCCCCTCACATCTTAAACCCATGGCCCCTGGTAACTGACTCTTCCACCCTGGGAAAAGCTTCTGACTGTCCAATCTGTCCATATACTTCATAATCTTGTAGGCCTCTATCAGGTCGCCCCTCAACCTCCATCGTTCCTGTGAGAACAACACAAGTTTCTCCACCCTCTCCTCATAGCTAATGCCCTCCATACCAGGCAACATCCTGATAAATCTTTTCTGTACCCTCTCCAAAGCCACCACATCCTTCTGGTAGTGTGGCAACCAGAATTGAACACAATATTTCAAATGCGGCCTAATTAAGGTTCTGTAAAGCTGCAACATTACCTGCCAATTTTTAAACTCAATGCCCCAACCGATGAAGACAAGCATGCCGTATACCTTGTTGACTATCTTCTCCACCTGTGTTGCCACTTCCAGTGACCTGTGTACCTGTACACCCAGATCCCTCTGCCTATCAGTACTCTTAAGGGTTCTACCACTTACTGTATATTTTCCATCTGGATTAGACTTTCTAAAATGCATTACCTCACATTTTTCCAGATTAACCTCCATCTGCCATGTCTCTGCCCAAGTCACCAACTGATCTAAATCCAACTGTGTCCTTTGACAGTCCTCATTACTATCCGCAATTCTACCATCCTTTGTGTCAACCGCAAACTTATTAATTAAACCAGTTATATTTTCCTCCAAATCACTTATATATATTACAAACAGCAAAGGTCCCAACACTGATGCCTGAGGAACGCCACTAGTCACAGCCCTCCATTGAGAAACGCACCATTCCACTGCTACCTTCTGTCTTCTATGATCGAGCCAGTTTTTTATCCATTTTGCAAGCTCACCACTGACCCCATGCGACTTTATCTTCAGTCTCCCAGGAGGGATCTTGTCAAAGGCCTTACTGAAGTCCACGTAGACAACATCCACTGCCCTACCCTCATCGATCATCTTCGTCACTTCCTCAAAAAACTCAACCAAGTTAATGAGACACAACCTCCCCTTCACAAAACCGTGTTGCCTCTCGCTAATACACCCACTTATTTCCAAGTGGGAGTAAATCCTGTCTCAAAGAATCCTCTCCAATAATTTCCCTACCACTGATGTAAGGCTCACCGGCCTGTAATTAGCTGGATTATCCCCGCCACCCATCTTAAACAAAGGAACAACATTGGCTATTCACCAATCCTCTGGGACCTCCCCTGTAGCCAATGAGGATACAAAGATTTCCCTTAAGGCCTCAGCAATTTCCTCCCTTGCCTCTCTCAGTATTCTGGGGTATATCCCATCAGGTCCTGGGTCCTTGTCTACCTTAATGTTTTTCAAGACCCCTAATACCTCCTCCCTTTTGATCTCAACATGACCCAAACTATCTACACACGCTTCCCCAGACTCATCATCCACCAAGTCCTTCTCTATGGTGAATACTGGTGCAAAGTACTCATTTAATACCTCGCCCATTTCCTCTGGCTCCACACATAAATTCCCTTCCCTGTCCTTGAGTAGGCCAACCTTCTGCCTGGCTATCCCCTTGCTCTTTATATGTGCATAAAATGCCTCGGGATTTTCCTTAATCCTGTTGGCCAATGACTTTTCATGACCCGTTTTAGCCCTCCTGACTCCTTGCTTAAGTTTCTTTTGACTTTCCTTGTATTCCACCCTCGCTTCATGTGTTCTCAGCCTCCTGGCCTTGATAAATGCTTCCTTTTTCCTTTTGATTAGGCTCACAATATCTCTCATTATCCAAGGTTCCCTAAACTTGCCATACTTATCCTTCATCCTTACAGGAACGTGCCGGTCCTGAGTTCCCAGCAGCTTACACTTGATAGTCTCCCACATACCATATGTTGATTTGCCCTCAAACATCTGCCTCCAATCTACATTCTTCAGTTCCTGCCTAATATTGTTGTAATTAGCCTTCCCCCAATTTAACACCTTCACCTGACAACGACGCTTATCTTTATCCATCAGTACCTTAAAACTTACTGAATTGTGATCACTGTTCCCAAGCTGCTCCCCTACCGAGAGGTTGACCACCTGGCCAGGCTTATTCCCCAATATTAGGTCCAGTATGGTCCCTTTCCTAGTTGGACTATCTAATTACTGTTTCAAAAAGCCCTCCTGGATGCTCCTCACAAACTCTGCCCCATCCGAGCCCCAAGCACTAAGTGAGTCCCAGTCAATATATGGGAAGTTAAAATCACCCACGACAACAACCCTGCTACTTTTACATCTTGCCAAAATCTGCCTATATATCTGTTCTTCTATCTCCCGCTGGCTGTTGGGAGGCCTATAGCAAACCCCAAACATTGTGATTGCACCCTTCCTGTTCCTGAGCTCTACCCACATTGCCTCACTGTATGAGCCATATAAGGTGTCCTCCCACAGTACAGCTGTGATAGTCTCCTTAACAAGTAGTGCAACTCCCCCACCCCCTTTATATCCCCTTCTATCCCACCTGAAATATCTGTATCCTGGAATATTAAGCTACCAATCCTGTCCTTTCCTTAACCAAATCTCTGTGATAGCAACAACATCCTAGTTCCAAGTACTAATCCAAGCTCTAAGTTTATCTGCCTTACCTATTCCACTTCTTGCATTGAAACAGATGCACTTCAGTCCACCAGACCCACTTTGATCAGCAACCACACCCTGCCTGCTCTTTCTCTGAGTCTTACTGGCCCTATTTTGTAGTTCCCTTTCAGTCAACTCACCTTTGCTTTGGTTCCCATCCCCTGCCAAGCGAGTTTAAATCCTCCCGAGTGACACCAGCAAATCTCCCAGCCAGAATATTTGTGCCCCTCCAGTTTAGATACAGCCTGTCCTTCTTGTGCAGGTCCTTCTTGTTAGCTCTGGAAAATACTACTGCAATGAATTGCCCCCAAAAACCTCCAGAAACTAATTTTTTAAGACTACCTTTGCAACAATGATTCTCTCAATTTACATATAATATAGACTCCTATGATTGTTGCGGTGCATTTCTTAAATGCCCCGTTTATATCTACCTGAGTGCTCTATTGTGTAACTAACATTAGGGAACTTACCTCTATCAAACTGATTTACAAGCTTGATATTTCAAGTTGAGATTATTAACAGCACTGAAATATCAGAATGCTGTCACATCTATCATCTTTCCTGGTAAGTATCCTAGGGCCAGTTTGGTCTGGTATGGTTTGATGGAAGGAAACTCCTTGGTATCTCATGACAAGAAGCTCTTGCCTAAAAAAAAGTGTTTTATTGTGTAACAGCAAATTGGTACAAGTTACACTGATGTGATCGCCTTTGTTACAGAGACTCTCAGGAAATCCCAGGCAATAGGTCACATACTTTTGACCATAAGACCATATGATATAGGAGTGGACTTAGGCTATTCAGTCCACTGAGTCTGTTCCACCATTCAATCACGGCTGATATGTTACTCAATCTCATTTTCCTGCCTTCTCCCCATAACCTTTGATCCACTTATTAATCAAGGACCTATCTCTCTCTGTCTTGAAGACACTTAATGACATATACTCCACCTCAATGACAATGAGTTCCACAGATAACTACCTTCTAACTGAAGAAATTCTTCCTGATCTCAGTTTTAAAGGGTTGTCCCTTAACTCTGAGGCCGTGCCTTTGAGATGCTAAACACTTTTAATTCTATATGACATCATAATATCATGTGATGTTCATGGTGCTCCTCAGTATTAACTGTTTCTGAACCTTACATTGGCACGGTGGCTCAGTGGTTAGCACTGCTGCCTCACAGCACCAGGGACCCAGGTTCAATTTCACCCTCAGGTGACTGTCTGTGCGGAGTTTGCACATTCTCCCTGTGTCTGTGTGGGTTTCCTCTGGGTGTTCTGGTTTCCTCTCACAGTCCAAAGATGTGCAGGCTGGGTGGATTGGCCATGCTAAATTGCCTGTAGTGTTCAGGGATGTGTAGATTAGGTGGGTTATAGGGAGATGGGTCTGGGTGGGATTCTCTGAGGGTTGGTGTGGACTTGTTGGGCCAAAGGGCCTGTTTCCACACTGTAGGGATTCTATGATTCTGTAATGGCAGTCTTAAGTAACAAAGCTATTCCACCAGCCTTTTCTGAGGTTCCTGTCACTTAGATTTATGAGGTACCAAATGTTAAGGAAGAGACACAATGCAATTGCTTTATCACTGGACCATACTGCTACCTGGTTAGTAAGAGGTGAACATAATCCTTTTTCATTTATTGGTTGAGAAAAGATAGAAGTGCGCCAGATAAGTGTGTTGCTTAGATCAGTTTAGCTATGAGAGGTATCCAGGTAAATGACAGGCAAGAGGTTATTGATACCATGAACTATCAATGTTTTGAGAGGACATTGTCAAGCAGAACTCAGCCCTTGAACAGAGAAGTTTGCCATGACCTATTTCCTGATTCATTGTCTCCAAATCACTTGCCTGTTTCTCTGGGCCAAGAAAGGATTTGTTGGATGTAATACCAGCCCTTGGGAATTCTGTTGTGTCTTCCATCCTATTACCATTTCTGCATCAGATATTGTAGGACGCAGTTGTTAGAAAATCAATGTCAATATTCTCTCTTTTTTTTATATTGCTATGGGAAATTAACAGGAACTAAAGTGTTCCCTAATTCTGGTGTCACATTCTGAAGATCTATATAGCGTTCTGAATAGTGACTACATACTAATGTATTCGAACAATCATTTCTCATCCCATCAAATTCATGTTGACAATAATATAATGATTCAAAAATCTGCAGCCAAGGAAAATTAAAACAGCTGAAAAATTATATACATTGTTATTTTCAGAAAGGAGTGTTTAAATCCACTATATTATTGAATAACTCTTCAGTCCAGCCCTTTTAAAACACTGTTACTATTTCTAAAATTTAAATTTACCATAGGAAAATAAATTCTTCCAATTATACAGTGCTTTCCATTCCCAGTGGACATTTCAAATTATTTAAAGACGATGAAGAGTAGCCGTTTTTGTCATGCAGGAAATTTGCAAGTCAATTTGAATGTAACAAGCTTCCAGAAAAATGACAATGACGAGATCAGCTGTTTTCTGTGATGTCAACTGAGAGTTAAATATTATCAAAGACAACTGGAGAACATGACACTGCTCTTCTTCCATATAGACCCATGGAACCTTTCATAACCATCTGAAAGACCAGATACAACCTTGATTTAATTTCATCCAAAAGGTTATAGCCCCAATGCAGCTGTCTCTCAGACCTGTACTGAAGTATCTGCTTTGATTTTTGTACACAGGCTAGAGTGGGATTTTAACCCAAAATGTCATGACTGACAAACAAATGTGCTACCAAACGCTCCCAGAACCTCTGTATTTTCTAAGGAATCCATTCAAGGTTTTCAGATTATGAAATAGTCATTTTCTTTGAGGTAATTTAGTGACAGCTGAAACCAGGTGATGGCATATTCATCATACGAGGAGAGATTGAATCAAATGAGCCTGTATTCACCAGAATTTAGAAGAATGAGAGGAAATCTTAGTGAGGCACAGAAAATTTTGACTGGGATGGACAGATTGGATGCAGGAATGAGGATTCCCTATGGTTGGGAGGGCCCAGAGAAGGGGCCACAGTATCAGGATACAGAGTGAGCCATTTTCAACCTAGTTGAGGAGATATTTCTTCACTTAGAGGAGAGATCCTGTGAAAGTCTCTACCACAGAAGGCCATGGAGGCCAAGTCACTAAATATGCTCAAAAAATAGATTTCTAGAAGCTAAAAACTTAAGGGGTATCAGGAGAGAGCAGCTGTATGGAATTGAGATAAAGGATCAGCCATGATCGTGTTGATTAGTGAAGCAGGCTCAGTGGGTTGAATGGCCTACACCTGCTCATGTTTTCTATTGTCCTTTTTTTCATTTGTGAGACGTGAGCATCACTGGCAGAGCCACAATTTATTGTAAGTCTCTAGTTGCCCTCAAGAAGATGGAGAACTGTCTTCTTGAACTGTTGCAGTCCATGTTCTGCAGGTATACACACAATGTTACAAGGGAGGGAATTCCAGGATTTTGGCCCAGTAACACTGAAGGAATGGTGATATATTTCTAAGTCAGGATGGAGAGTGGTTTGGAGGGGAGCTTTCAAGTGGTGGGGGTGTTCCCATGCATCTGCTTCACTTGCCCTCCTAGATGGAAGTGGTTATGAGTTTGGAAGGAGCTGTCGATGGATTTTGGTGAATTTCTGAGGTGCATCTTAGTAGTACACACTCTTGACAGTAAATAGTACACGAATCAGGTGAGTTGCTTTGTCCTGGATGATGTCAAGCTTCTTTCGTGTTGAAGCTGCATGCATCCAGACAAGTGGGGAGTGATCCATCACACCCCTGACTTGTGCCTTGGTGATGGTGGACAGGTTTTTGGGAGTCAGGAAGTGAGTTACTCGTCACAGTATTCCTAGCCTCTGACCTGCTCTTGTAGCCACTGTATTTATTTGGCAAGTCCAGTTCAATTTCTGGTCAGTGATAATTACTTATCATTATTATCACTATTTCCAGCAATAGTCATATTTATTTTCCATGTGGATTAGTCTTCACACCAAATTTAAAGAATTATGTTAAAAGTGGAAAATAAAATTAATCAGTGTTAAATGCATCAGGGAAGGTAAATCTCCTGGACCTGATCAAGTGTAACCCAAGATATTGTGGGAAGCTAGGGAAGAAACTGTGGGGCAAAAAATATCTGCATCATCAATAGCCACGGGTGAGGTGCCAGAAGACTGGAGGGTGACTATATTGTACCATTATCCAGGAAAGGCTGTAAGGAAAAACTAGGGAACTACAGACCTCTGAGGCTGACATCAGTGGTGGGTAAGTTGTTGGAGGGGTATCTGAGACACAAGATCTACATGGATTTAGAATAGGAAGGACTGGTTAGGGATAGTCAGTATGGCTCCATGGGTGGGATCGTGTCCCACAAGCTTGATTGAGTGTTTTTTGAAGAGGTGATCAAGCAGATTGATGAAGGCAGAGTGGTAGACTTTGTCTACATGGACTTTGGCAAGGCCTTCAACAAGTTTCTGTGTGGTAGGGTAGTTCATAAGGTTAGATCACATGGGATCCAGTGAGACCTAGCCAACTAGATACAAAATTGTCTTGATGGTAGGAGACAGAGGTTGGTGGTAAAGGGATGTTGTTCAGACTGGAGGCCTGTGACCAGCAGTGTGCTGCAAGAATTAGGGCTGGGTTTGCTGTTGTTTGTCATTTATATCAACAATTTGGATGAAAATATTGGAGGCATGGTTCGTAAGTTTGCGGATGACACCAAAATTGGTGGAATAGTGGATAGTGAAGAAGGTTAACTGGAGGTACAACAGGAAGTTGATCAATTTGGCCAGTGGTGTGACGAATGGCAGATGGAGTTCAATTTAGATAAATACGAGGTGTTGCATTTTGGTAAGACAATCAGGGCAGGAAGTAAGCAGTTAATTTTGGGGACCTGGGGACTTTTGTCAAACAGAGACCAAGGATGCAGGTACATAGTTTCTTGAAAGTGGAATCGCAGGTAGATAGATTGATGATGACGGTGTTTGGCACGCTTGTCTTCATTGGTCAGAGCATTGAGAATAGGAGTTGGTACACCATGTTATGGCTGTACAAGACATTGATTAGGCCACATTTGGATGCTGCATACAATTCAGGTTGCCTTGCTATAGGAAGGATGTTCTTAAACTGGAAAGGGAGCAAAAAAGATTTATAAGGTTATTACTGGGACTGGAGGGTTTGAGTTGTAAAGAGAGGCTGGACAGGCTGGTACTCTTTACCCCTGGAATGTAGAAAGTTGAGAAGTGACCTTATAGAGGTTTATAAAATCATGAGGGGTATAGATAAGATGAATAGCCAATGTCTTCTCCCCAGGGCAGGGAAGTCCAAAACTAGAAGGCATAGGTTTAAGGTGTGAGGGGCAAGATTTAAAAGGGACCTAAGGGGCAACCTTTTCACACAGAGAGTGGTGCATATGTGGAATGAACTGCCAGCGGAAGTGATAGATGCAGGTACAGTTACAACATTTAAAAGACATTTGGACAGGTGCGTGAATAGGAAAGCTTTAGTGGGATATGGGCCAAAAACAGGCCAATGAACTAATTTAGTTTGGGAAACCTGGTCGGCATGGACGAGCTGGACCGAAGGGTCTGTTTTCGTGTTGTACGACTCTATGAATGACCCCATGACTCTCTAATTCGAGCTTAAAGATTATATTTATTTATATCAACCACACATCAATAAATTTGATATGAAAGTAACAAACACGGCATCATTTATTGTATTCAACATGCGTTTGGAAGAATTTATAGATAATTACTGATTGCAAAATGACAGAATCGCTTTAAACGAGATGGTGCTCAGTTGTGGTGCTCATTCAAAGCACTGTACAGGTACACTGGGCTGGATGATCTTCCACATCAGAATGAACCAGAGACTCTGAATTCAAGCATTTTGGAGTGCAGCTGTTTACTAATTCCCACTATTATCATAGATTTAGAGCACCTTATTCTCTAAAAGAGAAGGTGGGTGGCTGATCTCATCAAAGTCTTTTCAAATATTGGGGTATATATTGAGAAACTGTCTCCAATTGTAGAACAAAAAATAACTTGTGGGCCATGGATATAAGATGACTAGATTTGACAGGGACTTATCTTTATCTGCAGGGAAGTTAAAACATGGAACTCACTGTGAGCAGGAATAGTGGAAGTCAATAGTCCACACATTATAAGGGAACCTAAATAAACTGATGAGGTGCAAACAAATTGAAGGATGTGTTGGCCAGGTCAAAAGACATAGTACAATGCTTATATATATCACAACAAGTAATTCTGAATGGCCTGTTCCTGTACTGTACATGTTCTGTAAAATGTCATGTAAAAATTTCCAGTTTTGGATCTCACAGGCTCATGATGTCTCATTCAGCAAATTATATCTACACCAGGTGACATTGTCAGGATGCCCGGTCTCTAGAGTAAGATATCTCATCAGCTTGACATAAATTAACTCACTGACTTTTTTACTTCACTTAATGGGGCATTAATGTGCATTGCTGGCTGAATCAGATGTTATTGCCCATTCTTAGTTGCCCTAGAGAAGGTGGTGGTGAGCTGCCTTTTTGAACCACTGCATTCTCTGTGCTCTACACAGAGACAAAATGTGTTAAGGAGGGAGTTTCAGGATTTTGACCCAGCGACAGCGAAAATCGGAGATATATTTCTAAATCAGGATGGCAGGTGGCTTGGAGGGGAACTGGCAGGTGATGGTGTTCCCATGAATCTGCTGCCCTTGTCTTTCTTGATGGAAATGGTCATGGGTTTGAAAAGTGTTGTCTCAGGATCTATAAGTAGAACAACAGAGAAAGTCCTGGTAGATGAAAAAATGTCTTTAAATCGACACGATTCAAAGATATTATTGCTTATATATCTGACTGTTTTTGTGTAAATTAGTTACCATGCCTGACAGTGGCTGTATTTGTAAAGTAATTAATTGCCTTTAAAACACTCTGAAGATTCCTGAGGACAGGAATGTAATTGTACAAAACAGCATGTTTTTTCTGAATATTTGGCTGCATTGAACAGGAAAATGTGAACATTTCAAAACCAATGGCATTAAACATTGGAAAATATCTAATTTTGAGTTTGAGAATCTTTTAAGTTGATAATAGGAACTGTTTCTGACTAACTGATTCTATTACAGCCTCAGATGGGGAATTACACCAGTCATACATCTCCATTTATGACCCTGCTCATTCCCATTTCTGATGGGATATGAAACCAAACCCCAGTCTGGTTATGCAGATATCCAAAGAGCTTGAGCATTTTCAGTTCTCATGTTTATACCTCAAACAGTGTCACTCAGAGATTATCGAGTTATTTAGCTGATTGCTTTTTGCACAAATTGACTCTTTTATTGAGAGGATACTTTCCAATGATTACGCTTTAATAGTACTTCCTTAAGTGCGAAACACTTCTGAGAACTTCTGCCATCATGAAAAGTGCTATACCAATTACTGCACAATTATTACACAAATATGATTTCACTGGCAACGGAAGTGATATAGTAGTATAATAGATGAAATAAAATGTGGATAAATGTGAGGTATGAAGAGTGACAACATTGTCTGTGGTGATTTTCGTCAGAACAGAGTTCTGATGGGCAAAAATGGTAGATGATGGAAACCTTTCCACTAATTGGAAGGGGTTAATAATCAGTGTCCACGGGTTAGAGGAAGAAGCAGGAGTTTTATAGATGCTTTGAAGATTTTTTTTCACCTAGAGGCTGGTGGATATCTGGAACTTGCTCCCTGAAAGGGTGGGAGAGGCAGAAACCTTCAAGATGTTTAACAAGTATTTAGATGAGCATTTGAATTATAGAATTCCTACAGTTTGGAGGCAGGCCATTCGGCCCATCAAGTCCACACTGACCCTCTGAAGAGCATCCAACCCAGACCCACCCCCCTACCCTAGACACAATGGGCCATTTAGCATGGCCAACCCACCTAACTTACACATCTTTGGACTGTGGGAGGAAACTGCAGCACCCAGAGAAAACCCACGCAGACACGGGGGAGGATGCGCAAATTCCACACAGACAGTTACCCCAGTGTGGAATCGAACCTTTGTCCCGGTGAGGGAGCAGTGCTAACCATTGAGCCACTGTGTCACCTCATGAAACACCACTCCATCGAAGGTGATGGGCCAACAGCTGGAAAATGGGATTAGATTAAATGGATGTATGATAAACAGTGTGGACACAATGGGCTGAAGGGTCTCTTTCTATGCTGTTAAAAACTTTCTGACTCCAATGACTTGAATGAAGGGACTGACTGAGTTGGAGCCAAATTTACAGCCAGTATAAATGCAGTCACAGAGAAATAGGGATATACAGTCCAGCTCGTCTATGCAGACCAGATATCCTAAACAAATCTAGTCCCATTTGCCAACATTTGACCAATATTCCTGTAAGCCCTCCCTATCCATATACACATCCAGATGGCTTTTAAATGTTGCAATTGTACCATCCTCCACCACTTCCTCTGGCAGTTCGCTCCATACATGCACCACCCTCTGCATGAAAATGTTGCCCCTTAGATCCCTTTCAAATCTTTCCCCTCTTACTTTAAACCTATGCTCTCCAGTTTTGGACTCCCCCACCCCAAGAAAAGATGTTTTTCTATTCACCATGCCAATCATGATTTTATAAACCTCAGTAAGGTCACTCCTCAGCCTCTGAGGCTCCAGGGAAAATAGCCCAAGCCTCTCCTTGTAGCTCAAACCCTCCAACTCTGGCAACATCCTCGTAAAGCTTTTCTGAACTCCTTCAAGTTTCACAACATCCTCTATAGCAGGGAGACCAGAACTGCACACAGTATTCCAAAAGCGGTCTAACCAATGTCCTGTACAACCGCAATATGACCTCCCATACCCTATACTCAATGCACTGACCAATAAAGGCAAGCATACTAAATTCCTTCTTCACTATCCTCTCTACCTGCTACTCCACTTTCAAGGAACTATGAGTCTGCATTCCAAGGTCTCTTTGTTCAGCAACATTCCCCAGGACCTTACAATTAAGTGTATAAGTCCTGCCCTGATTTGCCTTTCCAAAATGCAACACCTTACATTTATCTAAATTAAACTCCATTCACCACTTTTCGGCCCTTTGGCCCATCTGATCAAGATCCTTTGATACTCTGAAGTAACTTTATTCGCTGTCCACTACATCTCCAATTTTTATGTCATCTACAAACGTACTAACCATCCATCCTATTTCACATCCAAATCATTTATATAAATGATGAAAAGCATTGGACCCAGCACCAAACGTTGTGGCACACCGCTAGTCACAGACCTCTGAAAAGTAACTCTCCACCACCACCCTCTGTCTTCTGCAATTGAGCCAATTTTCTATCAAAATAGCTAGTTCTCCCTGTATTCCATGTGATATAATCTTACTAACCAGTCTACCATCAGGAACCTTGTCTAATGCCTTACTGAAGTCCATATGGGTCATGTCCAACATTCTGTCCTCATCAATCCTCTTTGTTACTTCTTCAAAAAACTCAACCAAGTTAAGGAGACGTGATTTCCCATGCACAAAGCCATGTTGACTATCCCTAATCAGTCCCTGCGTTTCCAAATACATGTAAATCCTGTCCTTCAGGAATCCTCCCAACAACTTGCCCACCACCAATGTCAGGCTCACCGGCCTATGGTTCCATGGCTTTTCCTCACCATCTTTCCTAAATAGTGCCACCACACTCCAGTCTTCCAGCACTGCACCTGTGACTATCGATGATACAAATATCTCAGCAAGGGGCCCAGCAATCACTTCCCCAGCTTTCCACAGAGTTTGAGGGTACACCTGATCAGGTCCTGGGGATTTATCCACCTAATGTGTTTTAAGACATCCAACATCTCCTCCTCTGTAATATGGACATTTTTCAAGATGTCACTATTTATTTCCCCATGTTATCTATCTTCCATATCCTTCTCCACAGTAAACACTGATGCAAAATACTCATTTAGTGTCTGCCCCATGTCCTGCAGTTCCACACAGAGGCAGCCTTGCTGATCTTTAACGGGCCTTATTCTCTTCCTAGTTACCTTTTGTCCTTAATGTATTTGTATGGGAAAACAAATTGTGAGAAACATGCAAACAGACTGCAAAGGGATATAGGTAGGGCAAGAGAGTGTGCAAAAGGTTGTCAGCTGCTGCAAAACGTGCGGACATTTGAATTTGCACAGCATGGAGCTGGAGGAACACAGCAGACCAGGCAGCATCAGAGGAGCAGGAAAGTTGACGTTTCAGATCCTGACCCGAACGTCAACTTTCCTGCTCCTCCGATGCTGCCTGGCCTGTTATGTTCCTCCAGCTCCACACTGTGTTGTCTCTGACTCCAGCATCTGCAGTTCTTGCTATCTCTGGACGTTTGAAATTGTCCACTTTTGTGGAAGGAAAAGAGGGTAAAATATTACTGAAACAGAGGGAGTCTGCAGAATACAGCAGTACAAAAGGACCTGGGTCTCCTTGTACGTGAATCACTAAAAATTAAATGAATGCTCCACAAGTAGCTCGGAAGGAATTTGTAATATTGGCCTTTATTGAAATAGGATGGACTATGAAAGTTGGACAGTAAACAGTAGAGGGCATTATTGAGACTGCACCTGGAATACTGTTTTCAGCTTTGGTCCTTTTATATAAAAGGGAAATACTTACACTGGACACAGTTTGGAGAAGGCTCATCAGATTACCTTCTGATATGAAGGGATTATTTAATAAGGAAATGTTGAAAAGACTGGGCCTAAATTCACAAATGTTTATTAGAATGGGAGGTGATTTGACTAAAACATCATCAAGATGTTGTCCTGAGGGTAGTTCCGCTCATTAGAGAATCTAGAACTTGGGGACACAATATCAAAGTAAGGAGTTTCCCAGTTCAGGGAAGGAGGAGGAATTTCTTTTCAGAAAGGGCCATTAATCTGAAAGTACAATCTACGCTCTAAAGTGGTGAGCTGTGAAGACTTGATCATTCACATATTTAAAACCCAGTTATACAGATGTTTAATTTGCAAGGGAGTCAGTGGTTGTATGAGACAGGAAGGGAAGATCGAATAAACGCTACAGTTAGCTCAACCATGACATTATTGACTGTCAGAGGAAACTCAAGGGAATGAATGGCCTACTATCACTCTTAATTCGTACATTCAATTATTCTCTTTTGATAGAGATGATTAATGCGGTGCCATTATAAATAGACAAGAGAGGAGACAACTGAAAAATTCAATGACGTGCAACAGACTGCAAATGCTAGACAAGTTTGAAAAATTACTAAACTGATTTGATGAACCATCAACAATCATAGCTTCAAGTATTAAAACTGAAATAAAAACTAAAAGAACTGTGGATGCTGGAAATCAGAACCAAGAACAGAAATCACTGGAAAAGCTCAGCAGGTCTGACAGCACCTATGGACAGAAATGAAAGCTAACATTTTGGGTCAAGTGGCCCATCCTCAGAACTGGGAATTGTGTAATGAGGAAGGGCACTGGACCCAAAATGTTAACTCTGATTCCTCGCCACAGATGCTGCCAGATCTGCTGAGCTTTTCCAGCAATTTCTGTATTTGTTTCAAATATTAAATAATTGACTTTGAACTTCCTTGAAATCCAAGATGGGGAGGTGTAGTGGGGAAATGGCATTGAGGGACAGACTAAATTTCCCCTTATTCTCTATCACAGAATAAATGCTATGTGCTCATTATTGAGAATTCACAATACTGGTCAATTGCCAGCAGAATCAACCTCATTTGCCATTAACCAAGCCCTTCTATAATGCAATACAGTCTATTTCCAGACCACTATTGTGTTAATAAAATCATGTAGTGGAACGAACAGCTTGTAAGTTAAACAGACTACACATGATGCCATATTAGTTTGGTTGCAAAAATGCAAACCCTATTTTTATCTGAATGTTAAAAGCCAAGATTGAAGGTAATAAAATATTGACCATAATGTATCGCTCATGAAAAATTCATCTGAATAATAATAAAACAGACATACATAGAAAGAAATCTTTAGAAGGCAGAAAATTATGCCCAATAGATAGCATCTTCCATATAGATTAGATAAACTTTTAAAGGACAAAGGTAACCAGCAAAATAGACTGTGATGAACAAAACATAATGTCACTGAATATCAGCAAAGACATTCATAGGAAAGCAAAGAAGAAAGATTATTCAGTGAGACAAATCACAGACAAAGTAAACTTCTAGTTCATATTTTGTAGTTTCATAGATTAACTAAGTCTGTGAGTTTATGTATTATACCGGAACAATTACTTCATTTACATAGCAACTTCTTTGGTGGAGAATATCTCAGAACACTTCAAAGCAACTTTATCAAACAGTATTTGTTACCTGCTCACATGAGGACATAATAGGACAAGTGACCAAAGGTTTGGTCAGTTTGGTAGGTTTTAAGCAGTGTCTTATAGATAAAAGAACAGGAGATAAAGAGTGATCAAGGAGAGCAATATATTGTGACCATTTGGAATTTGGATATTAAAGTAGGGGCAAAGCAGATGTGTAGTTTGAATTCTGTGAAGGTAATTGTTCAGTTTTAACATGTCAGAAATTCATTTGAAACAGTGGGTTAAGTATATAATTTCCAAATAAAAAGCATGTGACTTCAGTTGGGGAGGCAGTGGCCTAGTGTTATTATCACTGAACTGTTAATCCACAGACCCAGGTAATGTTCTGGGGACCCGGGTGCAAATCCCACCACAGCAGATGGTGGAATTTGAATTTAAGTGTCTAATGATGAACATGAATCCATTATGAAGTTTCAGAGGACAAAAAACCCATCTAGTTCACTAAAGTCCTTTAGGGAAGGAAACTGCCATCCTTACCTGGCCTGCCCTACATGTGAGTCCAGACTCACAGCAATGTTGTTGACTCTTACCTGCCCTCTGGGATGGGCAATTAATGCTAGTCTAGCCAGCGACACCATCATCCCGTGAATCAATGAAAAAAAGAGTTAAGTGTCAAGCAGGATACACATGGAAGTGTTTGAAATGTTTAATTTCAATGTTATACTGAGAAAACAAACCAGGGACCACCACATGTTTGTGTTCAGTTTGGAAGAGTTAGGTTTTCAGTGCAGAATAGTTTTTCCCTGGTAGAACGGCAGGTTATTTGCTGAAATTCTCAAACTGTTTGTGTCAATCTTTTCAAGTTTTTAGAACTGAAGAGATTATTCTAGCCATAAACAAACTGCAAAGAGTTATTTCAGTACAAAATGGAAGAGTTAAGATTATTATTACACTGGGATTGAGTATTTGTGAAGGATATTGCAGGGAACAAAACTGAATCTTCCATTGATGTTCTTGTTAAGATATTTTTAAACTGACTTTTAATTTTTTTTAATTTTTGCAATGAACTTATATTATTTTGTTAAAGGACTTTGGTAGGCTGAAGTGAATAAGTTCAGTGACTACCTGACGCACTCTCTAAACTGCAAAAGTGAAGCTTATGATATATCAATCCAAGTTTCACTATGCAATCTGACTTGGCCAGTATTACCGCCAGCTGGAACCATAGTAAGGAATGGAGAAGCAGGAAGTTGTAGGGTGGAAATACAGGCAGCCAATGGCAGGAAACTTAACCTTAGGCCAGAATTGAAGGAACATAGAAGGTTGTATGGTGATTGTGATTTCAGAGATACAGAGGATTGAGGCCATGGCAGACTTTGAAAACAAGGAGGAGAATTTTAAAATGAAACATTGCTGGACTAGGATCCAATGGTCAGTGGCAAGCATGGATTTAACAGCTAAAGACATGAGCAGAAGAAATTTCAATGATCTTGTGTTTAGGATGGAAATTGAGAGGCCATGCTCTCTGTTATAGATCCCTCACCATTACTGTACTTTGGTAAAATTAGTCATAAGTGTGATTGATACTTTTTTTGAGAAATTATTTACAATATGTATGACTTTTGAATGTTGCTGAAATGGAATTGCTTAAGCCAGGATTTTACACAATATCAGGGTGCATTTATGCAACACTGCATTAAATTAAAACAAAACTAATCATTAATTCCATAAATCTCAAACTCTTCAGCAGTGTATGTATTTACTGATTACAGTCTATTCCATAAATGTATTACTCAAAGTCAGCACTGTTGGATTTTAAAGTTTCAGCTAATGGTGAAAACTAATTATTCTCTGCAGTTCATCAATTTCTTTTTTAAAAAAATATACGTTTCTTCATTATTTCAAATGAAGGTACTTTTCTCCTCAATTAACCTGCAAATTATAAAATATCAAATTATCTTTCACATGGATTACCTGACATATCTATAACATTTAGGAATGAAATGTCCTCAAATCAGCTTGTAAAGCACTTTGTCTGTTGCCTTGAGAATAATGGATAAACCCATTAACCCTTCACCAATGTACTGCAAATCCAATTTAGTTTATATTTATAATCACTGACATTCAATCTGTATTATTATTAGTCTGTTTTAAACCACCTACTTCAATGTAAATAAGACAAAGTGAATTGAGAGTAGGAGCGTTGTCTGGAACAGAAATTCCAGAATTATATAATTGGGCTCAATTGCTTGTTTCTGCACTTTGATGTGGGATAACTTGATATGAATAGCACTTAATGAAAGGACATTGCATTTTTGAAGGCTGCAAATTGACAAAACAATCAGTTTCCTTTTTATAATAAAAGTAGATGTTCACAAATTATCTAATAGTATGTAAAGTAGTAGGATGTTATCCTACTATGTTAACTTTTAAGCTAATTTGAAGCACTTTAATAAATTCTAAATGTTCATCAAACCAAGGACAAAAATTGAAAGAGTAATTAGTATTCATTTTCTGTATATATGCTCTATTCATGGAACCAGTTGAAAGAAGAGAATTTGAGATAACAAGGTGTAGAGCTGGATGAACACAAGCAGCATCATAGGAGCAGGAAAGCTGACGTTTCAGTCGGAGACCTTTCTTCAGAAATGGGGGAGGGGAAGGGGGTTCTGAAATAAATAGGGAGAGAGAGGGAGGCGGATAGAAGATGGATAGAAGAGAAGATAGGTGGAGAGGAGACAGACCGGTCAAAGAGGTGGAGATGGAGCCAGTAAAGGTGAGTGTAGGTGGGGAGGTAGGGAGGGGATAGGTCAGTCCAGGGAGGACGGACAGGTCAAGGGGGGCAGGATGAGGTTAGTAGGTAGGAGATGGGGGTGGGGCTTGAGGTGGGAGGAGGGGATAGGTGAGAGGAAGAACAGGTTAGGGAGGCGGGGATGAGCTGGGCTGGTTTTGGGATGCGATAGGGGGAGGGGAGATTTTGAAGCTTGTGAAGCCAGGCGCCAACTCTCCGACACCTCCTCCTACCGCCCCCTTGATCATGACCCCACCCCCGAGCACCAAACCATCATCTCCCAGACCATCCACAACCTCATCACTTCAGGTCCCTCCCACCCACAGCCTCCAACCTCATTGTTCCACAACCCGCACCGCCCGCTTCTATCTCCTTCCCAAAATCCACAAACCTGACTGCCCTGGTCGACCCATTGTCTCCGCCTGCTCCTGCCCCACTGAACTTATCTCCACCTGTCTGGACTTCATTTTCTCCCCCTTGGTCCAGTAACCCCTATCTACATCCATGACACCACCCATGCCCTCCACCTCCTCCAGAACTTCCAATTCCCCGGTCCCCAACACCTCATCTTTATCATGGACGTCCAGTCCCTATACACCTGCATTCCCCATACAGATGGCCTAAAGGCCCTCCGCTTCTGCCTGTCCCGCAGGCCCGACCAGTCCCCCTCCACTGACACCCTCACCCGCTTAGCCAAACTCATCCTCACCCTCAACAACTTCTCCTTCAATTCCTCCCACTTCCTACAGACAAAGGGGGTGGCCAAGGGTACCGGCATGGGCCCAAGCTATGTCTGCCTCTTTGTAGGTTACGTGGAACAATCCCTCTTCCGTACCTACACTGGCCCTAAACCCCACCTCTTCCTCCGTTACATTGATGACTGTATCGGCGCCGCCTCGTGCTCCCACGAGGAGCTCGAACAGTTCATCCACTTCACCAACACCTTCCACCCCAACCTTAAGTTCACCTGGACCATCTCTAACACCTCTCTCACCTTCCTGGACCTCTCTGTCTCCATCTCTGGCAACCACCTAGGAACCGATATCCATTTCAAGCCCACTGAGTCCCACAGCTACCTAGAATACACCTCCTCCCATGCACCTTCCTGCAAAATGCCATCCCCTATTCCCAATTCCTTCGCCTCCGCCGCATCTGCTCCCAGGATGAGGCATTCCACTCCCGTACATCTCAGATGTCCTCGTTTTTCAAGGACCGCAACTTCCCCCCCTCAGTGGTCGAGAACGCCCTCGACTGTGTCTCCCGCATTTCTCGCACCTCATCCCTCACACCCCCTCCCCACAATAACAACCAGAAAAGAATCCCTCTCGTCCTCACGTACCACCCCCCAACCTCCGGATCCAACGCATCATCCTCCGACACTTCCACCATCTGCAATCTGACCCCACCACCAAAGACATTTTTCCCTCCCCACCCTTATCTGCTTTCCGGACGGACCACTCTCGCCATGACTCCCTTGTCCACTCCACACTCCCCTCCAGCCCCACCTCACCCGGCACTTTTCCCTGCAACCGCAGGAAGTGCTACACCTGCCCCTACACCTCCTCCCTCACCCCCATCCCAGGCCCCAAGAAGACTTTCCACATCAAGCAGATGTTCACCTGCACATCTGCTGATCTGGTATACTGCATCCGCTGTTCCCATTGTGGCCTCCTCTACATCGGGGAAACCAAGCAGAGGCGTGGGGACTGCTTTGCAGAACACCTACGCTCGGTTTGCACTAAACAATTGCACCTCCCAGTCGCAAACCATTTCAACTCCCCCTCCCATTCCGCAGATGACATGTCCATCCTGGGCCTCCTGCAGTGCCACAACGTTGCTACCCCAAGGTTGCAGAAACAGCAACTCATATTCTGCTTGGGAACCCTGCAGCCCAATGGTATCAACGTGGACTTCACAAGCTTCAAAATCTCCCCTCCCCCTACCACATTCCAAAACCAGCCCAGCTCGTCCCCGTCTCCCTAAACTGTCCTTGCTCCCACCTATCCCCTCCTCCCACCTCAATCCCCACCCCCATCTCCTACCTACTAACCTCATTCCGCCCCCTTGACCTGTCCGTCCTCCCTGGACTGACCTATCTCCTCCCTCCCTCCCCATGTACACTCACCTTTACTGGCTCCATCTCCACCTCTTTGACCTGTCTGTCTCCTCTCCACCTATTTTCTCCTCTATCCATCTTCTATCCGCCTCCCTCTCTCTCCCTATTTATTTCAGAACCCCCTTCCCCTCCCCCATTTCTGAAGAAAGGTCTGGGCCTGAAACATCAGCCTTCCTGCTCCTCTGATGCTGCTTGGCCTGCTGTGTTCATCCAGCTCTACACCGTGTTATCTCAGATTCTCCAGCATCTGCAGTTCCTACTATCTCTGAAAGAAGAGAATTGTCTTGTTAATTCTAATTTCCTGCCAGCCCATACGGTTCTCATCCTATTGGCTTTTCAATAACACTATGCAAGCTTGCATATTTCAATCTTCCATAGTAACAGCCCTTAATTATCAATCTGAGCATGATGACTTTAGGATAATCTGTTTTTAATGATTGACTTGTTTTCACAACTTTTGTGAAGAAAATGTTTCCATCGCCTGTCTGCTAACAGTCTCGTCAAGCTAAACGATATGAACTTAGACCAGGAGAGGGTTGACTTGGAAACTCTGATACAAGTGGCAACTGAAGAGTTCATGGGAAGGAAATGTGATCAATAATGGCTACAATAAAAGGAACAGGTCTAAATTAAAGCTCTCTTTGTTTGTTGGAAGGAAAGCTTGTCTTAGGGCCATAATGATTAATTGTTAAGTAATAATAATTTATTTAAATAGTTGTTTGGTAGTGCACAAGTTGTGTGTTGCTGAAAAAGACTTGGAAATTGTTATATCTTCTTGATCTTGCACCCATCACAACAATTCATAAGAAAAACCAACGTAAATGGAAACAGTGCATGTGTATGAGATTGGTGAGCCAGTGAACTCTGACTGGTAAAAGTGTTGCCATGGAGAATGCACCAGTTGAGTGATGCCTGATAGTTTACTGCCAATCTTTGCTTAAATTTAAACCAGGCAGGTTGATTCTGATTGTATAAGGTATTTCCCAGAGAAATGAACAACTAATTTGTTGACTTGAAACAGGTGTGACATGTCACATTTTGACATACTTGGTGTCTGGTGATTTTAACTTGGTTGCCAGCACAATTCTTAGCACACTCTGAGTTATTTAGTAAACATTGTCCAATCACAAAATCACATTTAATATTGGCACTCTATGACTTGTTTGGGTACAATCAGTAACTTGCCTGTTGTGAACACCCTGAAAAGACAACAATTTAAGATGATGACTGATAATATACATCTTTCTTTTGCAAAGAAGTGGGTGTTTGTATAAATATACATAAGTTTCAGCGCACCGCACTACAATCCGGACCAAATTGTTTCTTTCCATCCAACTGCTACATTCTCCATGACAATGCATCGACCAGAGTTTATTTGTCAATCTGTCAGCAGTCTTCACGCATAAGTTACATGTTGGTTTCTCTCTTAAATCATTATTTTTACAAAATGCCCTAATGAATACAAGACAAGTGCTTTGGTAAAATGTATCTTTTTTCAATAATAGTTGATTTATTCATTATTATTAAGATTTAATTCTGCAACACAAACAGATGAATATGATATTTTCCCTCAATTAACCTGGCTTATTAGGGCAAATACTTGCTCGAAAAAAAAACTAGAACACCTGGAAATGACTGAGGGTAAAATTGAGAGTAGCAGAGCAAGGGGCTAATAATGGAATAAATACACTGACAAGCTATGATGCAGGATGGATATATGATTTGAAAACAACACGATGATTTTGGTTACCATCAAGGACCTTGAAAATTGCAAACACTTGATGATCAAGATGGCATGTGAAGCAGGTGATCTTGCTCATGTTTTAACAATGTTATTCTAATGTCTTTTAACTGATGAGTAGGAAGGTTAAAGCTGCAATAACTGGGAATTTATTTAAATGTTATGAATTACAATGTATCATGCTGCAGTTCTTTGACGTGCAAACATATTTCAAAATCCCCAAGAATAGTCATTTTCAGGGCAGGGATGGACAAATTTTGATCGCTCAAACACATCTCACTCTTCATTTAGATCAGGGCTGATCTGATTGTAGCTGTAACTCCACTTTCCCAGCTATGTCATAATCTACTGAGTCCTTCATCAATCAAGAATCTATCGAACTCTACCTTACTCTACCTGCTCCATGGATCTTTTGGGAAAGAGAGTTCCAAAGACTTTTGACCCTAAGAGAAAGAAATTCTCCTAATCTCCATCTTAAGTGGAAAAACCTTTACCTTTTACCAACATCGTGTAATAGTGCTGTGACAAGGAACGTAGCAAGGAATATAATGCTGAATTAAAAACCCCAGAGCATGCCCAGAAATTCTAATCATGGTCAGAAATCCTACCCCCAACCTTGAATGGGTTAAAAATTAACCACTTACATTTCGGATTTTTTTTATTGGACAGGAGTTAAGAACAAATCAAAGAATCCTCGAATCCAGCAATGGAGATGATCATTGTAGAAACCATACTTCTTGGTACAGTACTGAGGGCCATATTCTGGAGTTTAAATGTCCAGACACTTTGTAAGCTGTAAAAGCATGAGTGTGTAAGTGAGGGGTTGGTGGGGGAAGGGGATGTGGGGAGTTATGTGCCAAGTGAACGAGCAGTGAAAGGTGCCAGGTGGGCTAGGGTGTTAGGGTAGCAATTTGTTAGGGAGTGAAGTGGTGGGGTGACAGGAAAGTGGGTGAGGGTTTAGGGTAAATCTGAAGATAGTACAAGGCTTGGGTCGAGTGAAGGAGTGTGGTCAGCCCAATTAGGGAGGTTTTTGGGTCTGGCAAGGGAGGGGAGGGTTGTTGTTAGATTGGAGCCAGGTCAGAGAGACAGGTTAATGTTGGGTCAAAGTTGTCAGGAGTCAGAGCTTAATTAGGGACTCAGTTTAATAGCTCCCAAGGAGATTGAGCAGGTTTTTAATTCTCTAACTTTTCCTGCCTAACTATGAAACTTAAATGAATGAAAACCCTCAAAATTCTCTGATCTTATTGGACTATTTTAGCAGGTTCCACATGCAGGGGAGGTTCCCAACGGAAGTTTCAATTTCCTGGTCAATTCACTTAGAGTCTGTTGCATTGAGGGTTCTGTCTGGTCCCAACACATAATTCCACTTAATACTACCAGACCAACCCTCTGACCATTGGAATATTGAGGGTATTATTACTCCATCAGCATCATTGAACTAAGCATAATCAAAAACAGCATGAATTGGACCATAGTTTTCTGCATTTCAAATCCTTTCTGAGCTAAACTCAATCACTTGCTGGAAATTCTTTTGAGTTATGAACACACTCAGGTGCTTTATTTGGTAGATTTTTTTAACCATTAATTTAAAAGGTGAGATAAATAATTTAAACATGCAGTAAAGTAATATGTTAAACAAATAAGTGGGACAAGTTGACCTTCTTTTACCTATTTTCTGAGACGAAAGGGATGGGAGAGTGTCTCGCATGGAAATGTCACAGGTTTGGGCTCCCAAAGTGTCTGAAACATGTCCAGGGGCTTATCCTCTCAGCTAATATTCACATCCCTTCCTTAATCATATGCTCAGCCATCCCTGTATGTGTTAATGAACTGCTCTCTGTCTTTCGTAAACTTGTTCCGTGTAAACCCAACACTCAATGGCAAAGATCAAGAATTTTAATTTTGGGCAGAATCGATCAGGAAAAGTCAATTCTTGTTTTTTATCACTTTGATCAGATAACCATGAACTGGACACTAACACATTTACTTCCACTTTTATTTTGAATCCAAGTGACTGTTGGAAGAAGAGTAGCAGAAATGTGCCGTAATTGAGTTGACAGGGTGGGGACCAGAAGATGGTCAAAGTTTGAGCCCAGGCTTTCATGAAGCAGTTAACAAGGGGTCTCAGTAAATTATGGTGTGATATAAATAATCACACTATTCGCTTATGCAATATTTTGCCTGACTTGTGTACTGACAAACAAACCTAATGCTTTGAATACAACATAAACTGTTTTCAGGAGATTCTATGTCACAGATTGACCATGTGTTACACAGTTCAGCTAATTTGCTTTTCCAGTGACTTCAATCAGTTTGGAAAATTAGGCAGAGTATAAAGCAGGCACCAACATACTATCACTTTTCCCCCACAAGAATTTTGATTTGTTTTGGTTTCATCAAAGTGGTCTGTCACTGAGAAATAAGCACACAATGCTGCAGATTTCATTTTAACAATAAAACAGGAGACTATTAACAAAAAACAAGGAACATAGAATAGAATAAACTAAATTATCTACAAATTTAAAGATTTTCAAACACACAAAGTATAATCCCATTAATCCCAAAACAGTTCTTCAGGAATTGAAAAGACAAAAGAAAATCAACTTACATATCATACCCAAAACATATCCCTGGCACAGTTGTGAAAAACACCACTCATATGATACTTACACTTGAAGACCTGTATCTAATACCTCAGCAGCTTTAAATCATTTGTGACTCCAAGTTTTAAAC
Organism: Rhincodon typus; assembly: GCF_021869965.1. Lineage (NCBI taxonomy): Eukaryota > Metazoa > Chordata > Chondrichthyes > Orectolobiformes > Rhincodontidae > Rhincodon > Rhincodon typus. Next base: position 149,007,167 of record NC_063333.1, on the reverse strand, counting down.
TAAAAGTGCAGATTTGGTTTTCCTCTAGAGCTAACATACACTTGACCTTAAATGTATTCAGCTTTACGTATCTCTTCAGGCTTTTATCCCAACACTTTTGAGCTGGAATAACACAAACTCTTCATTCAAAGGAAACCCAGTTCACTACATAGCCTTCCCCTCTCAGGAGCACTGACTTATGCAGCCATCCTATTCCAAGGACTAAACAGGACTGCTCAAAACTCAACTAAAAGCCTAAACTAAAAGTCTCTTTATAAATCTCTGACAACCATTTGTAACCCATTGTTTAGCTTGCTAGACCATCTAATATGAACAGTAATTAATTGTGGATGCACACACATTTACACACATAAACACATTCATTCTAAAATAAGGTCTGAAACACACTTTTGAATCGCTGTGGCTACAGAAATCCTCACAAGTTAATTATTAGCTCTAGTCACACAAAAAAAAACTCAGAGGTTACGAACTTAAGAACCAAACCCAAACTTATAAAGATATTTGATATTATTTATTGTGTCTACATCATACTGTTTACATCACAACATTGAGTTGCTGAACAAGGGAAGTGCTAAGTGTGAGCCTTGAGTTATACCGAGTGAGTTGATCTCAGCAGAGGCGGTGAAAATTGTGATCTGTATCAACTCAGTGACAACATTCTTTCCTTATGGTTCAAATTCCACTCTAGATAATTGAGTACAAAATCTAAGCTGATCATTCAATATTGCACTGAGGGACAGGTACCGTGTCAAAGGAAATCAGAAACTGAGGCCCTAGCTTCGTTAGATCAATACAAGAAATTGCATAGCCCTGATTTGAAGTAGAGGCAGGGAGTTTGCTGTACATGTCTAATGACTAACATTTATCCAATTCTAGGAAAGCTCATGGAAAAATGTTCGACATGCATTGGCATTGATTCAACTTTTAATTAATATATAACTGGTTCTCTCATCTTTTAGTTATAACATCTTGGTGGTAATGTAACTGTTCTTAGGGCCTCAGTTCATTTGAACCCATCCATTTGATAATTGGCCACATTCCACTCAAATTAACTTTCCATTGACATCAAACTGATTGATTCCACTGGCAAAATTGCCACTACTTAGTTTAATGTACCTGCTGTATCCCCACTTTGTAAATAAAGGTGGGAGAGACAAAATGGGGAATTATAGACTGGTTAGCCTGACATTGGCAGTGGGAAAATGCTGAGTCAATAATGGAGGATGTAATAACTGAGCATCTGGAAAGCAGTGACAGAGTTGGTCCAAGTTAACATGGGTTCATTAAAGGGAAATCATGCTGACAAATCTCCTTGAATTTTTTGAGGATGTGGCCAGTAGAGTGGACAAGGGGTAAATCAGTGGATGTTGTGTATCTAGACTTTCAAAAGGCTTTTGACAAGGTTCCACACAAGAGATTAGAAAGCAAACTTAAATCTCATGGTATTGGAGGTAATGTATTGACATGGACAAAGAACTGTTTGGCAGACAGGAAGCAGAGAGTTGGAATAAATGGGTCCTTTTCAGAGTGACAGGCAGTGATGAGTGGGGTACTGCAGGGTTCAGTACTGGTACCTCAACTGTTCACAATATGCATTAACAGTTTGGACGAAGGAATTGAATGCAATATCTCCAAATTCGCAGAAGACACTAAGTTGGGTGACAGTGTGTGTTGTGAGGAGGATGCTAAGAGGCTGCAGGGTGACTTGGACAGACTGGCTAGTGGGTAAATACTTGGTAAATGCAATATAACATGAATAAATGTGAGGTTATCCACTTTGGTCACAAAAACAGTAAGGCAAGTTATGATCTGAATGATGGCAATTTAGGAAAATGTGAGGTGCAGTGAGACCTGGGTGTCATGGTGGAACGGTTGCTGAAGGTTGGCATGCAGGTGCAGCAGGTGGTGAGGAAAGCTCATGGCATGCTGGCCTTCATAGCGAGAGGATTTGAGTATCGGAGTAAGGACGTCTTGCTGCAGTTATACAGGGCCTTGGTGAGGCCAACCTTGAGTATTGTGTGCAGTTTTGGTCTCCTAGTCTGAGAAGGGACATTCTTGCTATTGAGAGAGTCCATCAAAGGTTCAGCAGACTGATTCCAAGGATGGCAGGACTGACAGATAAGGAAAGACTGGATCAACTGGGCTTGTATTTGCTGGAATTTAGATGAATGAGGGGAGATCTCACAGAAACATGTAAAATCCTTATGGGACTGGACAGGGTAGATGCGGGAAGAATGCTCCCGATGTTGGAGAAGTCCAGGACTAGGGGTCACATTCTAAGAATAAGGGGTAAGCCATTCAGGACTGAGATGAGGAAGAATTTCTTCACTCAGAGAGTTGTGAACCTGAGGAAATCTCTACCACAGAAAGCTGTGGGGGCCAGTTCATCAGATATATTCAAGGAGTTGGATGTGGTCTTTGTAGCTAACAAATTCAATGCTGAATTTAACTCGGCAGGTCACAACCCATTTCCCTCATGTCCCCTGCATGATTTATAAAGGAAGACTCAATCTGCAACCAACAAGGAAGTATACATGGTTTTACCTATAACTGAAGGCATTGTTGTAAAGCAAAAGGGCTGAATGGCCTACTCCTCTTCCTGTAAATGTACACCATGTTCTCTGATCAATGAGGATGTTCAATTTAGTCCTCTTCAAAATTAATACCAAGTCACAAACCAACCCAACACTTGTCCTCAGCTGCTGCTCATTGTTTTGTTTTGAATTGTTGCAGAGTTTATTGAAATGAACAAGTGATGTTAACCATTCTTCAAAGCCTAGAATTGTTATACTACTGACTCTTGAAATTAAAATCTAATCTGGTAGCTCCCTGGTGTTGCAATACATGTGTGTACTACATGAGAATTGCACATTCAGCACACAGATTTGACTATAGTTGCATTGCTACATTATTTCTCATTAGAATCCCAAATGAAAAAAATCTTAATGAATGAATGTGATCATCTTAGTAGTTCAGAAGTATAAATATGATGAGTATTTATTGTTGGAGATTAATTTAAAACAGGCGTCTGGAGCTGATATTAAAAATCACATAACTGGTTCAAGTAATATAAGGTTGCGATTTTTTTTTATTTATTCACAGAATGATTGCATTGATAGCTAAGTCAACATTTATTTCCCATCCCGGAGGGGAGTTAAATCTTTCCCCTCTCACCTTAAACCTGTGGCCTCTAGTTTTGGACTCCCTTACCCTGGGAAAAAGACCTTGACTATTCATCCTGTCCATGTCCCTCATAATTTTCTAAACCCTTTTATGATCACCCTTCAGCGATGCTCCAGGGAAAGTATCCCCAGCCAATTCAGCCTCTCCCTTTAGCTCAAACCCTCCAGCCCTGCCAACATCCTTGTAAGTCATTTCTGAACCATTTCAATGTTCATAACATCTTTCCTATATCAGGGAGACTAGAATTGAATGCAATATTCCAGAAGTGGGCTAACTAATGTCCTGTACAGCCACAACATGGCCTCCCAACTCAATGCACTGACCAATGAAGGCAAGCGTACTAAAAGCCTTCTTTACCACCCCACCTACCTGTGACTCTACTTTTAAGGAACTATAAACCTGCACCCCAAGGTCTCTCTGTTTAGCAACACTCCCCAGGACCCTCATCTAAATACTTCCTAAATGTCTGAGTGTTCCCACCTCTACCACATTTTCAGGCAATTAATTCCAGACATCCACCACTCCCTGGTCGAAAAAAATCCGTTTCCTCTAATCCGCAATGAACCTGTTTGTGAGATACTGAGAGAGACCAGCAGCTCAGCACTTCCTCCAGCCAGTGTAAACATCAAATATTCACAAAGACGTATAGTGTAGTTTAGATACAGGACAAGGTGATCTGAAAACTGCTTCAAACAATGGTGCAACACAACATCAAATCATCTCCTACAGTGCTAGCATGACATTTCTAATTTCCAGACAAGCCATTCATGTGGTCTTGTTGAATGAGGCTGCCAATTTCTGGTGATATGGAAAATTTTTTACTTTGGATTCGTGCCAATTACAGAATGAGTTCTAACCCACTGCATCATTTATTCAGCAGTTTTGTAAGAAAACCCCAAAATTACATTTATATTATTATTTACAAAACCATTTTTGGAGAGAAGTTATTCCCTGCCTTCTGAAGCAAATTACCTAATGATGAACAATGTGTATTGGAGAAACAATCCATTTAAAGGAAGGAGTTCTCTAAATTTATTTGTGATTTTTCCTCAACCCCACTGTAATTTTGATTGAAAACTGAGAGAATCCTTTAGGATTAGTTTAGCCAGCTGGTGTGACAATAATTAATTGCAAGGGAAATGGCAAGAGCAATTAATAAAGTATACAGTATCATGAATTTTATTAATAGGGGCTTAGTGTACAAGAACGAGGAGGTAATGCTGAATTTGTACGGGACACTTGTTAGATCTCAGCTGGAGTATTGTGTACAGTCAGGGCACCAGAGAGCAGAAGCAGTTTACACGAATGGTTCCAGGAATAAGAGGATAGATGACCCAGATAGACACTCTCCGCTTTGGAGAGAAAATTTCTGAGAGGAGATTTGATAGAAGGTTTCAAAATCATGAAGAGATTGTTGTGGAGGTGCCGGTGTTGGACTGGGGTGGACAAAGGCAGAAGTCACATGACACCAGGTTATAGTCTAACAAGTTTATTTGAAATCACAAGCTTTTGGAGTGCTGCTCCTTCATCAGGTTAAATGATGCTTCTCACTTCACTGGACAAAGGAGCAGTGCTACAAAAGCTTGTGATTTCAAATAAACCTGCTGAACTATAACCTGGTGTCATGTGATTTCTGACTACAAAGGGATTGGACGAGTAGATAGGGAGAAGATGTTCCTGCTCATAAGATGAAAAAAGAATGAGAAGACATAGATTTAAAGTGATGTGCAAATGAAGCAAGGGTGATGTGAGAAAAAGATTTCCACACAGCATGCAGTTATGGTATGTAATGCACTGCCTGGAATTGTGGGAGAGGCATGTTCAATTGAGGCATTTAAAAGGGCATTGCAGATACAATGAAAGAGATAGGGAAAAGCTAGGAGACTGGGGCTAAGTCATGATGCTCATTTGAAGAGCCAGCACAGATATGATGGGCTGAATGGCCTCCTTCTGTGCAACAAGAGCTTCTGTGATTGGATGATGCCTTTCCTTGAGGTGAGTAATTGGTGGGAAGCCTCCCACTGAAGTTGTAATTGAGAAGAAATCTTTGAGATTTGAGGGTCAGAATCTTAAAATATAGTACTGTCATTTATAGAAGTGTTCCTGATAGTGACTGACGATTGTTTTAATAAATGAGAAATTAAAATACAATGAGAACGAAATATACGTTGGTACCCAGTGAGCTCAATGATGCACTGCTACTTTCTAACTGACACTGCTTGCCTCTGATAACTCCATGATGAAATGCTCTAGACTATGTGTCATTAAATCATAAAGACAAGGACAGTGACAAATTCAGTCCTGAGTACAATGTTAATTGATCTCAGCTGGTGTGTTAGAAGGAAGCTGGTTTCTATAGTCTAAGAATAATAACCACTCAGCACCCCTGAACAAGAGAGGCAAGAGAGAAGCAGAATCCTGTTGTTTTAATCAGTGAACCTTGTTAGAAAGTGCACACATCGTGACCACCACAGGAGAGTAAAAAACAGGATCAGCTTGTATGTGTCTGCAAGCAGGTCAAACCAACGTCCATCACTATCTACATCTGAACAAGAGGAAATTTACCAATAAGGAAGAACTTGAATGAGATTTGTTGTTGCACTTCTAATTATAACACATTTTGAAAAAATAATTCCATTGACCCCAGCTGAAACATTATCGTAGAGGAATTGCAATGTATCAATGTTGTGAGGCAAACATCAGCTTTACAAAACAGAATCAGAGAATTTTACAGTACAGGAGGAGGTCATTCAACCCCTGATGTCTGTACTGCCTCCAGAATGACCTACCCAGCTTGTCTCATTCTCCAGTCCTATCTCCATGGCCCTCTTGACAGACACCTTTGTAATTGTTTAATTGAGTTTGAAAGTAAGCAGTATATCTTTATATCATGGAAGATAAACAGCTGGAAATGTACTTTATAGACTGAACTACTAACAAAAGTCAAAACATAGAAAGCGGGAACAGGAGTAGGTCCTTCTGTCCTTCGAGCCCATATGTTCATGGCTGATCATCCAACTCAGTACCCTATTCCTGCTTTGCCCCCAGTATCCCTTGATCCCTTTAGCCCAAATGCTGTTTCCAACTATAGTCAGTGACAAATTCCATCTCCTGGAAACACCTGCCAAATGCGTGGTCAGAAATGTGGCTCAAGGTTTGCGCTCCTCAGCCACACAAGAATCCGTGACTAGTGACAAGGAATTACCGAAGTGGACAATCATAGTGTTTAATGAGTGATTGCTGATGCTAACGATATCCAGTTCCTTCTCATATCACACAATGTTTTGGCTTCAACTGCTTTCTGTGGTAGTGAATTCAACAGGCTCACCACTCTTTGAGTGAAGCAATGTCTCCTCATCTCAGTCCTAAATGGCCTACTGCATATCCTTAGACTGTGGTTTCTGGTTCTGGACTCCCCCATCATTGAGAACATCCTTCCAATGTTTACCCCATCTAGTCCTGTTAAAATTTTATGGGACACTATGCGATCCCGCCTCATTCTTCTGAACTCCAGTGAATACAGTCACGAAAGACTCGATCTCTCCTTGTTTGTTGGCTACCCTGATACCTAAGGGACTGAGTAGTCTTGTGGTCGTCTCTGATATGTCTCTGATGTACGGTAGGGTGACTAGTGTGTCTGGCCATGTTGTGTCTTCTTGTTGTGGTCTGTCGCGGAGGTAACAGCGGATTGTGCATTTTGGGTTATCCATTCCTTTTAAGAACACTGCATAAGTGCTCCTGTTCTGTTTTGCGCAATTCTGGGTTGTGTTGTAGCCCATTTGAATAATGACCTGATACAGCTCCGCATGTGGGTCTTGCTGGTGTAATTAAGTATCTGTTTCCGTTTTGTAGAGCATCTGTCCTCTGCGACAAACGACAACACCTTCTGGTCGCAAAACATTTTATGTCCCCCTCTCACTCCCTGGGTGACATGTCCATCCTAGGCCTCCTCCAGTATCACAATGATGCCACCCACAAACTGGAGGAGCAGCATCTCATATTCCGCCTCAGGAGCCTACAGCCCAATGGCCTAAACATGGCTTTTACCAGTTTCAAAATCTCCCCGCCCCCGCCTCATCCCATGACCAACCCTCCCTCTCATCCCCGCCTCCTTGATCTGGCACAACCTGTCCATCTTCTCTCCCACCTATCACTCCTTCCACCTCACTGACCAATCCCTACCACTCCTTACCTGCACTCACCTATCAACATCCCACCTACCTTCCCCGGCCCCACCCCATCTTTCGCTATTTATTTCTGATCTCCCCTCCCCCTCACCATTTCTGAAGAAGGGTCCTGACCCGAAACATCAGCTTTCCTGTTCCTCTGATGCTACCTGTCCTGCTGTGTTCCTCCAGCTCCACACTGTGTTATATCTGACTCCAGCATCGGCAGTTCTTGCTTCCCCAAACTTATTGATGTTGTCTGACATGTGGACTGGAAATCACTGTAGATGGTGTTAGCTGACATGCTCTTTATATATTAGTGAGAGCTTCCTCAGTCCTTGAGTCTCTCAAGAAGCAATTTCAGAGCTTATGTTAGATTTAAGGTAAGATCTCCAGCCCTGTAGTGATCAGAGAAACACACAAAAAAAATATAATTGAAAGCAGTGTCACCAACATAAGGCAAGTACATAAGAGCAGCGGAAAATTAGTTCATAATAGAACTTAAAATATGTTTTGTATACCTATTTAAATTTGGTTAAAGTTGCTCTGCACAGTGCTCTTTTGGTGCATGCCAAGACTATTCATCTCTAAATTCCACAAACCAAGCCCATTGATTCCTTACAATGAGTGTAATGGATAAAAAATGATATATCTAGGAGAATACACGTTTCCGTCACTTCTGGGCTCAATATGGAGATCAACACTTCAGACTGTGAACACATTCCTTCCCTTTCTTTTAGCTCTATTTGTTACATTCTCTGTCACCCTCTTTCCCCTGGCCCTGCTGAAGTGGGACTGCCTGTTCTTTCCAGTCTGGCAGTTGGACGCACCATTGTTCTGCCATTCTCACATTCCGATCACTTAATCTGAACTGTCAACACCTTTCTCCCCCCTGCACTCCAACCACAGCTCCCACTACTGTATAAATGCTGCCCACTCCACACTTCTCTTCAGCTCTGGATAAAGAGTCATCTAGAATCGAAATGTTAGCTTGCTTTCTCTCCACAGATGCTGCCTGACCCATTGTGATCTCCCGCATTTTTTGTCTCCAGTACTCTTTCCATTGCATATTCCTGGCTGGCACCATGGGTTCACAGTCCAATTAATACTAACCCAATGGTGAAGGTATCAATGGCAAAGACCATAGTCAAGATCATAGGAAAGAGAAGGTGCTGAAGTCTGAATCAACAGAGGATAAGTGCAGGAGACTTACCGAGTTTGACAGAAAAACATCAACACTTACCAACATACATACACACAAACAAGACAGAAGCAAAAGTAGACCATTATGTTTGATAAAATCACAAGGGGATGGATAGGGCTGATAGCCAAGGTCTTTTTCCAAGAATATGAGAGCCCACAACTAGAGGGCATAAGTTTAAGGTGAGAGGGAAAGATTTAAAAGGGACCTAAGGGGCAATTTTTTCACACAGAGACTGGTGCATGCATGGAATGAGCTGCCAGAGGAAGTGGTAGAGGTGGGTACGATTTTAATATTTAAAAGACATTTGGACAGGTACATAGACAGGAAAGATTTAGAGGATTATGGGCCAAACACAGGCAAATGGGTCAGTTCAGTTTATGCTACTTGGTAGGCATGGATGAATTGGACAGAAGGATCTGTTTCTGTGCTGTATGACTCCATGAAACTGTAATCTCTTGAAACTGCTTCGCCACCCAATCTGAGCAGGGCTGATCTGTTTTGTGTTCCGAATTCCACACTCCCGTCTACTCCTGATTACTTTTGGTTCCCTGCCTAACAAGAATCTATCTTACCTCCACCTTTAGAATACTTAATGACTGCCCCTCTAGCATTTTCTGAGGCAGAGAATTCCAAAGTTGCACAACTCTTTGAGAGAAAAGAACTTTGTCTCATCACTGACATTAAAGTTCGATTCCCTAAATGTAAAACTATGCCTTCTAGTTCCAGACTGATCCAGAAGAGGAAACATCTTTCCCACATCCCTCCTTATCAAGACCATTCAGGATCTCATAAACTGCAATCAAGTGACCTCATCTTTCTAAACAACACTGGAAACAAGCCCAGTCTGTCCAACGTTTCCTCATAAGATAACCACTCATTCCAGAAATGGATCGAGTAAACCTCCTCTGATCTGTCTGACTGGATAGCATTTACAAAGGCATTAGACGCTATTTGGCCCCTTTCTACAAGATGAGCTTCACGTATGACCCTGCTTCAGGAGTATTGCAGCAATGTTACATTCAGTTCTTACTGCTGATTCCGTACATCTTGTGTATAGGACAAGAATTGGTCATATGTAATTTGAATTAAATGTCAGCCAATTTTAAATGCAAATGTAATGTCAGCATGCATTTTAAGAGGGCTGAACACAAGAGCAGAGATGTACTACAGTGGCTCTACATGACTCTGGTGAGACTATCTTTGGAATATTGTGAGCTGTTTTGGGCCCCGTGTCGAAGGAAGGATGTTCTGGCATTGGACGGTGTCCAGAGTAGGTTTACAAGAATGATCCCTGGGATGAAGGGCTTGTCATATGAGGAGTGGTTGTGGAGTTTTGGTCTATATTCCTTGGAGTTGAGGGGTGATTTGATTAAAACTTACAGAATACTGAGAGGCCTGGATAAAGTGGACGTAGAGAAGATATTTTCACCAGTAGGAGAGACTAAGACCAGAGGGCACACCCTCAGAGTGAAGGGATGACCCTTTAGAACTGAGATGAGGAGGAATTTCTTCAGCCAGAGGGTGGTGTATCTGTGGAACTCATCGCCACAGAAGGCTGTGAAAGCCAAGTCATTGAGTGTATTTAAAACAGAGATAGACAGATTCTTGATCAGTAAGGAGATCAAGGGTTATTGCCGAAGGCAGGAGAATGGAATTGAGAAACTCTCAGCCATGATCGAATAGCAGAGAAGACTCAATTGGTTGAAAGGTCTAAATCTGTCCCTGTATCTTATGAGAGATAGTAGGAACTGCAGATGCTGGAGAATCCGAGACAACAAGGTGCAGGGCTGGATGAACAGAGCAGGCC
>NC_063333.1:148979954-148996407 GCF_021869965.1 Rhincodon typus | reverse complement strand
TGCTGTGTTCATCCAGCCCTGCACCTTGTTGTCCTGTATCTTATGGTCTTGTGGTGCTATGGCTAATCTGGACAAAATACTGGAAACATGGCAGAAGCAAGTGTTTGAACCTTTGCCATTTACAAAATCCCATGTGCTATTTACAAACTGAACCATCATAGTCTCAGCATTTTCCATACGATACAAAACCATAAAAGCATCCCATTTGGATGAAGCACAAAAACAAAGCAACATAAAAACTGTTGCCAATTAACTTTACTATCTGGTCTTGGAACAAATGCCTGGAAATGAGGCAGTTTGAATATTAGATGCACCAAATGACATTCTCTCGTTTGCTATTTTGAAAGGATGTACTCATTAATTTAAATGGTTTAATTCTTCTAATAAAAGAGTCAAATGAAGAACTTTTAGAAAAGGAATACTAGGCATTTTGTGCTAATATCTGTAAAATCTGATTTCAAGCCAATAATCTTTATCAGAGCAATGGAAAAAGAAAACTAGATGTTAACATATATCTTATTAGAAAACTATTCCACTGCACTGACACACTGCTACAGCAGCTTCAACATTGAACTCCAGCACTGCTGCCTCACAGCACCAGGGATCTGGGTTTGATTCCACCCTCGGGCGATTGTCTGTGCGGAGTTTGCACCTTCTCCCCTTTGTCTGCGTGAGTTTTGCCTGGCTCTGATTCCAGCCTCGGGCGATTGCCTGAGTGAAGTTTGCATATTTTCCCTGAGTCTGCATGGGTTTCCTTTGGATGCTCTGGTTTCCTCTCACAGTCCAAGAATGTGTAGGCTGTGTGGGTTAGCCATGGGAAATGCAGGGTTACAAAGATGGGGTGGGCCTGGGTAGGATGGTCTTTGGAGGGTCAGTGTGAACTTGATGGGCTGACTGGCCTGCTTCCACACTATAGGGATTCTATGATTCTAAGTCTGGTTCAATGTCACCTGAAGCTTGAAGATATCCAGCACTGGCTGCACTAATGCTCCTGAGCAAGAACCAGACCCACATGGATAATGGTAAAATCCTGCAGATGCTGTAAATTTGAAACAAGCACAGATAAAGCTGGAGAAACACACCAGCTCTGGCAGCATCTGTGCATAAAGAAGCAGAGTTAATTTTTCGAGTCTGGGATGGCCCTTCTCCAGAACTACAAAATAAATCCCAAAGTCTTCTTGAAACGGAAAGGAGTAGTTAAAGGTAGAGTGGAATGGATGAAACATTTATTGACAGAGGCAGACGTGTGGCTGATGTACGACAGAAAGTAGTTGAGGCCAAAACATTGTATGTTGTCAAGAAGGAGATAAATATTTCTTTTGTGGCTAAAGGGATCAAGGGAGGATGGGATTAGGATAATGAGCTCCATAATCTATCTTGATCTCAGTGATGACCTACTCCTGCTTCTGTTTTAGGAGCATAGGAATTAGGAATGGGAGTAGGCAGTCAGTCTTTCAAGCCCTCTCCACTATTTAAGATGACCATGGCTGATCTTATCCTGGCCTCAAATCCACTCTCCTGCCTGCTCTTCATAGTCCTCTATCCTGCGTATCCATTTCTTTCTGGAATTCGTTAATCAATTTTGCTCCACTGCATTCCGGGGCAGTGAGTTACATAGATTCACCACCCTCTGAGGGAAATAGTTTCTCCTCATTGCAGTTTTTAACCTACCTCCTCTCTCTCTTTACCTCTTGTTTGAGACTGTCCCACAAGGGGGAACATCTGTTCAATGTCCACCTTATCATCCCCTTTAGCATTTTATATGCTTCAATCAGATCCTCCCCCCACTCATTCTTCTGAACTCTAGTGAGTATAAACTGCTTCTCGTATGGCAGCTCTTTCATCCCTGGAATCCCTGGTGAACCTCCTCTGAACTGCCTCCAGTGTCACCACAACCTTCCTCAAATAAGGAGACCAAAACTGGACACAATGTTCCAGGTATGGTCTCACCAACAACTTACATTATTATAACTGCACTATTTTTATAATCCAGTCCTTTAGCCATAAATGCCAGGATTCCATTAGCCTTTCTTATTATATGCTGTACCTGCATACCCACTTTCCGAGATTCTGTACAAAGATGACCAGACCCGTCTGCACTGACACAGTTTGAATCTGTTTCCCATTTAAATAATAATTTGCCTGTCTATTTTTCCAGCCAAAATGGAACACCTCGTAATTATCCACATTAAACTCCATCACCAGATTCTGGCACATTCTCCTAATCTATCAATATCTATCTGTAAACTCTTTATTTCTCACTGCCTGCTTTCCCACCTATTTCAGTACCATCCACAAATTTTGCTATGTTACACTTTGTCCCTATTTGCAGATCATTTATATTGATTGTAAATTGTTGAGGTCCCAGAACCGAACTTTGTGGCACCCCACTAGTTACAGGTCACCATCCAGAGAAGGATGTATTTATCCTGACCCTCTGCTTTCTGCCAGTCAGCCAATCCTCTATGCAAGCCAATACTCTACCATTAACCCCCTGGGATTTAACCTTCTGGATCAGGCCTTTATGCAGCACCTTGTCAAATGGCATCTGAAAGCCTAGCTGTACCACATCCACTAGATCCCACTATCTACCTTGCTGGTTACATTCTCAAAGAACTCCAGTAAGTTTGACGATCATAACTTGTCCTTCATGAAACCATGTTGACACTGGTGAATTGAGCTTTGGTTTTCCAAGTGTTAAGTAATGTCCTCCTTTATGAATGACTCTAGCTACTCCCCCACTACAGAGATCAATCTAACTGGTCTATAGTTTCCTACTTTTTGTCTATCTCCTTTTTTTAATAAGGGTGTCACATTAGCATGTTTCCAATCCACTTGCACTTTTCTGGAATCCAGGGAATGTTGGAATATCATAACTAATGCATCCACTCTCTCTGTTGCCACCTCCTCTAATATCCTAGGGTACAGACAATCAGTTTACTTAATACCATCTCCCTAGTTATGGTAATTTCACCAAGTTGCTCTGTAGTAACTGCGTTTTTGGGAAGAAATTATTAGCTTGCACTGTGAAAACAGAGAAGAAATATTGGTTTAGTGCCTCTGCCATTTCTAAGTTCCCAGTATTCCTTTGCCATTTTTTTCCTCTAAAGGGCCAACATTTATTTTCACTATTCTCTTCCTTTTTATATTCTTATCGAAGATTTTGGTATCAGTGCTTATGTTTGCTGCTCATTTACTTTTGTAGTCCATCTAAGCCCTTTTGATTTTGATTTTAGTAATCCTTTGCTGACATTAAAAGTTCTCCCAATCCTCCAGAGTGCCACTAACTTTTGCAGAATGATATGTCCTAGTTTTTGTCTTTATGTTGTCTTTGACTTCCTTGTTACGCCATGGATGAGTTTTCGCCTGTTTACAATTCCTCTTCCTTTCATGAATATACATTGATTCAGAGATATTTGGTATCTCCCTAAGCATTTCCCACTGTTCTTCAACTGCCCTGCCCTTTAATGTTTTTGCCCAGTCCTCTTGGGCCAACTCCCACCTCAGGCCTCAATAATTACTTTTGTCCAACACTAAAACTTTCGCCTGCAACTCTGTCTTCACCCCTTCAGGCTGAATTTGAAACTCCAGCATATTTATTTTTCAGTCGCCTTTCAGATTTTCAAAGCACTTCCTCCTCGTCATGCCTTCCAAAAGGATTCTTAACAACAAGACAATGCTCTTATGCCTCTATATAAATGAATGCTTAATAATACATAGTGTACAGTAGTGGAAGAGTCGGTACCTGGTGGCCTCAATTTCACTTAAGGGACAGGCGGTTTAGAGGGTATTTAAGGAAAAGTATTTTTACACAGAGGGTGGTAGGGATATGGAATACATCACTTGAAAGAATAGTAGAGGAATTGACCATTGTAACATGGAAGAAGTATTTAGATGAGTTGTTGAAATGCTAGAGCATACAAGGCTACGGGCCAAGAGCTGGGAAAAGGGATTAGAAGAGATAAGTGCCTGATGACTGGTGCAGACTGTGCTGTAATATTCCATGGCTGCATGACAGTATTGTCAGTCCAAAGGGAGCAATGCTTTTTCTCCTGATATCACTGTTAGCCGGTGGTAAGTATTTGTGCTGTAACAGCTAAAGAACAGTATTGTGGGAGCAGGCAGAATGCCATTGATATCTGTCACCATGCACTGGAGATCTTCATGCATGGTCTGGAATAACTACTGGCAATAAAAGTAACAGGATTAGATATTCCTGATGGAGATTAAATTCAAGCACTTCAACAGGAACATTTTTGGAGCCAGTCAGTCAACATGTAGCTTGATGCTGTGTGTCTACAAATTAAATAAACATTGCTTCCTGGACCTCCATATGATTTATTGTAAATTATGTTCAGGTCTACGGCTTGCACAGCAAAATCAGAATTGTTTCCACATTCTAGTCTTGTAAAGGACTTAGGATTTCATAGTCTGTATCAGTTATTGTTTGCAATTGCTGTAAAACCAATGATGCATGAACAGAAATGACTATTAGTTCCTCAAGATTCTCTCTCTAACATTTAGTCTCCCATGGTATGGAATCATCTGAACCAACAATCAATTATCAATAGTACCTTTTCGCTCTTATGGAGGGAGAAAGCAGCATGGACTGTGAAAGCAAACTGTTTTTATTTTTGTTTTGCTTTTTGTTATAACTCCTTTGCGTTTTGATATTACACACCTGGCAGACATTTGGTGAGAGCTATATCTCAGTGAAAAGAGCACTCACTTGCAAGTCAGAAGGACTGAGGGAACCAGTTTCACTCCAGGACTTAGAAAAGAGCAAGCTGACACTTTAGTGGAGACAGACAGTGTGCTACAGTGTCAGAGGTCCCATCTCTCAAATTAATGACAGAGGCCCTGTCCAACTTCTCAGCTGTTATGGCCTGTCCCTGGACAAGGTTCCTAAATTTGTTATGGTTCCTGACGGGAGACTACAAAAACATTAAAGCCCTGGATGAGGAAAGGTGAACTGGCACACCTTGGTTATTCACCTGCCTCTTTGGTTTGTTACAGCAAGGATAATTTTGAAAAGAACAAATCCTTTGTGATTACCTTTCTCCCAAACCCAAATGAACTTACGTTGTTAAAGAAACCATTTTTTTTATATAGCCAGTGGAGTTAAGGAGAATCCCAAGGCATTTCATATATGTAATAGGAGCAAGAGGATAGCTAGGGAAAGAGTAGGCCCACTCAAGGATAAAGGAGGGAGGTTATGTGTGCAGCCAGAGGAAATGGGTGATGTCCGTAATGAATACTTTACATCGGTATCCACAAAAAAAAGGGAGGTGAGGGAAGTTGAGGTTAGGCAAAAGTGTGTGAATACTCTCAGGCAGGTCAGCATAATGAAGGAGGAAGTGTTGGCTGTCTTGAAATATGTAAAAGTAGATGTGTCCCCAGGGACAGATGGGATCCATCTCAGGATACTGTGAGAGGCAAGGGACGAAATAGCTGGGGCTTTAACAGATAACTTTATGTCCTGTTTGGCCTTAGACAAGGTTCCAGAAGACTGGAAAATAGCCAATTTTGCTCCATTGTTTAAGAAGGGACACAAAGACATTCTAGGTAATTACAGGCTGGTGAGCCTGAAATCAGTGGTGGGGAAACTGTTGGAGAAGATACTGAGAGACAGGATTTATTCACATTTTGAAGCAAATTAACTTGTTAGTAATAGGCAGCATGGGTTTGTGAGGGGAAAGTCATGTCTCATCAACTTGATTAAGTTTTTTTGAGGAGGTGACAAAATTGATGAGGGAAAGGCAGTGGATGTGGTCTACATGGACTTTAGTAAGGCATTTGAAAAGGTACCTCATAGCAGGCTGGGACAGAAAGTAGAGTGTCATGGAATCTGGGCTAAACGGGCTATATGGATACAAAATGGGCTTGGCCATTGAAGGCAGAGAGTAGCAGTGGAAGGGTGATTTTCGGAATGGAGATCTATAACTAGTGGTGTTCCCCAGGGATCAGTGCTGGGACCTTTGTTGTTTGTAATATATGTAAATGATCTGGAAGACAAGGGAGGTGGTCTGATTAGTAAGCTTGTGGATGATACCAGGATCTGGGCAAACAGGTTCACAGATCCCTGAAAGTGGTAACACAGTTGGATACGTTGGTCAAGAAGGGATACAGGATGCTTGCCTACATGGGCCAGGGCATCAAATATAAAAGTTGGCAAGTTATGTTACAACTGCGCAAAATTTTACTTGGGCCACATTTGGAATATTGTGTGCAGTACTCTATCTGGCCACCACACTATCAGAAGGATATGGGTGCTATGGAGAGGGTGCAGAGAAGATTTACCAGAATGTTGTCTGGTTGGGAGGGTTTTAGTTATGAAGTGAGATTGGATAAACTTGGATTGTTTTCTCTGGAAAGATAGAGGCTGAGGGACGACCTGATAGAGGTCTACAAGACTAAGAGAGGCACAGGTGATAGGGTGCATATTCAGAGGCTTTTTCCCAGGATGGAAAGGTCAACCAAAACAGGGCACAGGTTCAACATCAGAGGGGTAAAGTTTAGGGGAGAAGTGGGGGAAAAGTTTTCACACTGGAGCGAACTGCCAGTGGAGGTGGTGGAAGCAGGCACATTAGCAAGGTTTAAACATATCTTGATAGACACCAGAACAGGAGGCGAACAGAGGGACAGAAACCATGTATGGGTAATAGGTCTAGGTAAGGATTAGGAATCGGCACAGGCTTGGTGGGGCGAAGAGCCTGTTCCTGTGCTGTATTGTATGGTATTGTATATTGTATTTTTAATGAATAAATGCAAGAAGTAAGAGTATTGCAACTGTAGAGCTAAGCTTAAAAGTGATATCTTCAAACCAGACCATTAAGGGTTGATTGTTAACAGATAATTGGCTATGACAATGAGTAATTGAAGCAAAGTGGAAATACATGAAAATAGGCCTGGTGTGAATAAAAAGCATAGCCTGTTTTGTTTGGGAGGTAACTGCATAACTTTGACCATTTGTGGGAACCATCTTTTTAATTTAGTTAGCACGGAACCTTCACTCTTACACTAGATGACCAAGAGAGATGAAGAATTTGGCTCAGAATTAAATTTGCACAATCGTCATTTCTGAGATATGATGCAGTGCTCTCCAGATGTATCTACGTTGCTTCCAAAATCTGAAAGGCGACTGAAAAATAAATATGTAGACCTAGGTTTTAGGCCAGGCCTAAACAACATTATGGGATACAAAATGAAGTAGGGCAAGATAGCGGGCAAAGACACATCCCTTCCAGTTGCACTCAATGCTTTCTGTGCTCGGTTCAAGCAGAATGCAAAGTGGGTCACTGTCACCTGCCCTGATAGCCCTGGATTCACCTGTGCCCACCGTCACTGCTGCAGACATCAGATCGGTCTTCCTGAGAGTCAACTCGAGGAAAGCGAACAGCCCAGACAGTGACCCCAGCCATGACCCTGTGTGGGCCAGCTGGTGGAGGTATTCACTGAGTGATAGCAAGAACTGCAGATGCTGGAGTCAGAGTCTATACAGTGTGGAGCTGGAGGAACACAGCAGGTCAGGCAGCATCAGAGGAGCAGGAAAGTCGACGTTTCGGACCTAGACCCTTCATCAGTCCTGATCACAACCAAAATGACATCAGCAATGATAACAGCCTCTCTCTCAACATCGGCAAAACTAAAGTACTGATCATTGACTTCAGAAAGAAAGGAGGAGGACACGCCCCCATCTGCACCAGTGGAGCTGAGGTTGAGAGGGTTGAGAATGTCAAGTTCCTCGGAGTAACGATAACCGACAACATGTCCTGGACCTCCCATGTAAATGTGACAGTCAAGAAAGCACAACAAAACCTCTTCTTCCTCAGGCGGCTCAGGAAATTTGGCACATCTACAAGGACCCTCAGCAACTTTTACAGATACACAATTGAAAGTATATTGTCTCAGTACATAATGGCCTGGTATGGCAACTGCTCTGTTCAGGACAGTAAGAAACTACAGAAGGTGGTGTGCACAGCCCAGACCATCTCAAAAACCAACCTCCCATCCATGGACTTCACGGCTCATTGCCACGGAAAGGCTGCCAACGTCATCAAAGACTCATCCCACCCCAGTAATGCTGTCGTACAACCTCTACCATCAGGCAGAAGGAATGGAAGCTTGAACACACACATGAGCAGGTTCAGGAACAGCTTCTGCCCTGTTGTTATTAAACCGCTAATGACAATTCATGACCTGCTCATTTCTCCATCAGTAACAGTCCATGACTAGCCTATTTTTATCCTGGCAAACCTTCCTCGAGCAGAACCGTCCAAGAGCAAAGACTTCCTTCTCAACCTATTTACATTCCTGGAACTGGACTCTGTTCCTGTCTCTGTTTACGTTCGCATCATGTTTTCTCCACCTGGTTCATGTGATAGGAGGGGTCCATTTTTGTCAATCTGTTCCCCATTTCACCAAGCAACAACTGCACAGGAGTAGCTACAAAAATTCTACTTCATATACTACACGTTAGATTAGGTTTTGACTCAAACAACACGAAACTGCAAGAAGGGAACCACAATTATCACTTGGTCTTCCTTCAGACAGCTGTGTGTATGTTAATAATGAACATTTCTGCTATTTGTAGAAGTGAACCTCTGTCATGACAAGCATTTTACAGTCCAGGTCAATGTTTCACCCAAATACAGAGGTGGTGACTGATTTCCAAACATCTGATTTACAAGTGATTGCATTTATGAATGAGATCCCACATTAATATTAATTTTAAAAATCCAACATACAAACAATTGCTCATACTTATGAATGGCTATTTTATATTGTATTGCGTTGTGTTCCAACCTGTATGCAAATTGACTTGCAAACATATTCAGGAATAGACTCTGTGTACAATGCAGGGACTACCTGTTGTTCTAAGATCAGCACTTAGCAATTCTAAGTCATATTTCCCAGGTTCTTTGCATTAGCTATGTTAGCCTTATAAATGTATCTTAACAATTCTATACTGCTGGTGAATTCACATTGGCTTTCCAAGCCTCTACTCAATCTCGATATAATACTAGCAAAGGGCAGCTCTGAGCCTACCCTTTCCCCTGAATTCATAAAAGGCATTCTCATTGCGATGACCCTTTTTTTATTATAGTCAAAATGCAGCAGCATCACTAAATATCCACTCTTTAAGTACGCTTTAGTTATTCTAGATGCCAAATTGGCCGAAAATAATTTCAACGTTTCTTGCTCCTTTCCCTCTTCCTTCTTTAAAACCTTTTCCATCAATTTCCTCATTTCCATGATCTTTTTTCTTTCACTGAAGTGTGCAGTTGAGACAAATCATGTTTATTGTCACCACCATTTGTTCCAAAAACCTTAACTTACCTAAGACAACAATGTGTAGAGCTGGATGAACACAGCAGGCCAAGCAGCATCATAGGAGCAGGAAGGCTGACGTTTCGGGTCAAGACTCTTCTTCAGAAATGGGGGAGGGGAAGGGGATTCTGAAATAAATAGGGAGAAAGGGGGAGGCGGATAGAAGATGGATAAAGGAAAAGATAGGTGGAGAGGAGACAGGTCAAAGAGGCGGGGATGGAGTCAGTAAAGGTGAGTGTAGGTGGGGAGTTAGGGAGAGGATAGGTTGGTCCAGGGAGGACAGAATTCATTCTTCCAAAATGTATTTGGTTTGGAAATTCCTTTGTGGACCGTTTATTTATTCTCCCATCTTGTGTTGAAGTTTTTCCTCAAAATCCTTATTTATCCTGATGACAGTATCATTGATACTTATCTAGTTTAGATGAAATTCATTCTGTTTGAATAGATTTGACATCACCCGTGGAGTTTGTCATTGTGTTCTCAAACTTGTTGTGAAAGTTCACAGAAGCTATGCCTCCTTATCGCCCCTGTTGGATCGGGTTACTCAGGTATAGCAAATTGAGAAAGATTTGGGATATGGTATCACACCATTGATTTAACCAACCATTCAATAGAATATCTTAACCAACTGCATCATAACACTGCACTTGAGGAAGTTACTTAAGTGCCATTGAAGAGTTTCACATTCGGGGGGATTTCTTACATTCTACATTCTCAGACTATGTCCTTGTTCAGCATAAGACTTGAGAAAATAGGGCTGACAAGTAAATAATCAAGAGCATTAGAATTTTAAATTTTCCCCTTAGGTGCAGTGACTCCTCCTGAAAGTGTAACTCGTTTGCAAAGGAACAAAATACCTCAATCACAATTGCTTTAGAACAATATTGAAAAAAAACAATTGATTTGTAACACTTATACCGTAACCCATTTAATCACTCAAGCTGCAACTGAGTTTAAATTAAAAGACTTTTGAAATGCCATTTTAATCATGAAGTTGCTAATGTGTGAAACATGAATAATACACTGTGTGCCACTCTGGCCTTACTCAGCACATTGTGCAATTAAAATTTAGATAACTGGTTAACAATTCTGTGCTTGCTATAATGTTGCATGTGCAAAGTGCTTGGATTAAATATTTTACAAAAATTGAATTGAATGATACATTGGAATTCAGAACTTGAATCTAAAAAAAAAGCTCCTTGATAATATATGTATTTATCTGGAGGCAACAGTCGCTTGTCTGCAGTTGATAAGCAGAGGCCTGGGAATGTTAGAACTCCCTAATACACAGACTCAGTGCTTACAGTTGAAGAGTGATCATCCTATCTGTGGTTTAAAGGTTGGACCCTTTGGCTATTTTTCAATTTATTTTATCAGTAAGTTTCAACCAAGAAACCTTTAGAAAATATTTGCTTGTATTGCGCAGTGATGAGAAGGTGACAGCCTATGTCTTTTGGAAATTAACTGCTATTTTCATTACTGTAATGAATACAGATATTTACAACTCAGTTGGGGGTTCATTTATTCTTCAAAGTGTTCATTCCACGTTGAATATGAAACAAAATTTTTATTGTCTGTTTCCATCTCAAAGTTTGGTCATAACCTGAGGTGATTGAAGATTAGATTCAGTGCAAGGTAGGGGAGTCAACCTAACACATTTATCGAGATTAAACAGTTGCCATGGAAGCAGAGATCAGTCGATGAGACATAGGATTTCCATCACACAGTAGGTAATCATCAAAAGGTTTCTCCACATGACACATTTGGCTGAAGAATATGGAAATTCTTTAAATATGGTTGTAAGGCTTTTACGTGACAACAACATATTTACAAAATTAAGTTATGTCACTGAATGTAATGCTTTATTTAAATGGCGTGAAGACAGAATGATTATGTTTAAAGGACAAATAATCCCAGAGATTGCAACAAATGATATGGAGATATGACTTCACAGTTTGAATTTTATGTTTGTTTTATTTGCTCATGGAATGTGGGCATTATTAGTTTGGCTAACTATAATTTTCCATCTTTAATTGCCCTGGAGAACGTTGTTCTGAACTGGTCCTTGAAATGCTGCTGTATTTGGTGTGTAGGAGAACCCACAATGCTGTTAGGGAGAGTGTTCTAGGATTTTGACCCAGTGACACTGAAGGGACAAGCCAAAATGGTGCATGGCTTGGAAGGGAACTTGTAGGAATTGGTATCCCCAAGTATCTGCTGCCTTTTTTCTTCTAGATAGAAGCAGTCATGGGTTCAGAATGTGCAATCAAAGGAGCTTTAGTGAGTTAGATTAGATTACCAGGCTAAGCCTAGGACTCACTTTGAAGCATAAATTCTGCTGCTTTCTATCTTCATGTAAATTATAAATAGGTAATGGGAAGGAAAATGGGTGCAACCAAACCTGGAATTTGCAAAGCAGGTTCTTGCTTTCTCTGTTTTAGCATATGGGCTCTACTTGCGAACAATGTGAGACAGTTCATAGGGAAAATTGTATTAATCAAGCACTTACACAATAGATGTTAAAGACATTTGAAATCACAGAGTTCTATAAGTCTGCAGTGTCCACAATGTGAATATAAATCCTAGCCACCAGCAAACAGGGCCATATGGTTGGTCATTACACATTGATCACAATCATCTTTGTGAAACAGAATTAATCACAGGCAGCCTTAAAATATCACTTGCAGGTCATCATTCACAAAGACAATTCAAGTTCTCATAGGCTGCACAGGGCTGATATCCTCTCACCCCGAGCTGTAACTATTCATCAACATAGTGGTTGGAACCAGGTGGATCCAATGACTGTGAGATCCTTGAATGGGCTGTTAACCTGGACCAATCAGGATGCTCTGGCTGACCAATATTAACAGGGGATTTAGAATCTCTTCAGCTTAGGACTCTGAGTTGGCTGGCGAGAGCCAGTGTTACTGTGCACAAGTAAATAAAGAGGGACTTGATAGTGGGATACCGGCCTCTGTGCAGTTATTTCAAACAACATGCACTTATTTTCAATACTGCCTTTTATTGGGTGATGTTGAGGGGTGAGTTGTGATTCAAGGTATCAGAAATCCTCCTATTGTTACAAACTCTCAGTGTACTTGCCTGAGATGGTTTGAACTACATACATTAGGATGAGTTTCATTGTGACAAAGTTGCCACATTGAACGACGGCGTGATTTTCTGAAATGTTGGGCATTAGGGATAGAGTCACCCTCCCTTAGACAGTATCCTAAGTTAGGATGGCACTAAGTGCAGACTGTGTGCCTTAGTTCTTACCAATCAAACAGATGTTGACATAAAATAGCTGTACATTAGCCAATATGTCCTTCTATTGCTAATGAAGCTTCAGCCATGCCACCTCTGTTCCCTGAGAAATGTTTCCTTTTTATTTCCATCCCATCATGTCACTGTGAAGAGTAACTCCTGGTTGGCAGTGGTGCTTGTGTACGGCTGGGTTGTAAATACAGTGCCAGTGACAGGAATCCAGGGACGTCCCAGCAGTGACAAAACGTTTGCCATTGCAGATACATGGTAACATGTGCAGGGTGCTTTAGAGACACAGTGCATACGCCATGAGGTGAGCAGCAGAGAGTTGTGAGAGAAATCACATGGAGAGAATTCCTACTAGAAACTCCTCTCAATTGACACTTAGCTGATTGTTGGCAAAATTCAGCACAGTATATCCTGATGGTTAAGACCTCATCAGCTCATTTTCCTCCTCCTGCCAGGAAAACTAGACATAGACAAGGAGCAGGAACCAGTTCAGTGTTGTTCACTGAATCCCTACAGTGTGGAAAAGGACATTGGCCCATTACGCCAATTTTCTGAACAGCATCCTACACTCTCTCTGTAACCCTTCATTACCCATTGCTAATGCACCTAACCTACACATCCCTGGGCACTATGGGCAATTTAGTATCGCCAATCCACCCAGCCTACACACCTTTGGACTGTAGGAGGAAACTGGAGCACCCAGAGGAAACACACACAGACACGGGGAGAATATGCAAACTCCACACAGACAGCTGCATGAGGCTGGAATCGAACCCGGGTCCCTGGCACTGTGAAACAGCATACCACCCCCTTATTGTTCTTTGACTCTGGGCCAGGAATTCTTACTAAATTTGGGGGTACACAGGAGCAGAACACTTTGAGTTATCTCATCTCAACAAAACATTTAAAGGATAATATTAGTGAACACAAGCAGGCAGACAGAAGGTGGTGATTTTTCTAAGCTCCGGTATCTGGGAGTAGTCTCATTCACTGTCAATTCAGATGATCAACAATAATTACGGATGCCTTTAATTTACATGTAGTTTAGGCAAAACAGTTTGGCAAAAATAGCCTGGAAAATGAGTTCAGAGAGTGTATTTGTAGAAGTAAAAATGAATTGGGAAGTTAAGTTGAAAAGTGAGACTGTAAAGATGTAGTGGCAGATTTTTGTAGAGACATTTATAATAACTCCCTGCAAGGATTTATCCCAGTGTGAATGACTCTTTGAGAAAGGTACATCCTTTGCAATAAAGGCTAACATGTGTTTTGCCTTCCTCACTGTTTGATGCACCTGCTAGCTTTCACTTACTAATGTACAAAAATAACCAGGTTCCTTTGTACATGAAAGTTTCCCAATCTATCGCCATTTAAATAATACCCTGCCTTTCTGTCAATCCTAACAAAATGGACTATCCATATTATACTGTATCTACCGTGCATTTGATCACTTGCAAAATTTGCCTTAATCATCATGAAGCCTCTTTCCACTTTACATCTCCCTCACCATTCCCACTCCCACTTTATTTTGTGTCATCAACAAAATTGGAAATATTTTGCAATTTTCTCATCAGAATCATTAATATATGATGAGAGTAGCTGGGTCCCAAGCACTGATCCTTGGTGTACACTCATTTCTTCCCACATATTAACCAATTCATGATCTGTGCCAGTATGTTACCTCCAAATCCATGTGCTTTGATTTTATAGAGGATCATCTCTCAAGTGTAACTTTATTAAAAGCTTTCTGAAAATCTAAAAAACACCAGATTGACTGGTTCTCCTTAATCTATTCTATTAATTACATCTTCAAAAATCTCCAGTATGTTTGTAAAAAAAAATGTTATTTCTCTTTCATAAATCCACGTTGACTTTGTGCTCCCCTTAGTATTTTCTAAAGATCCTATTATCACATCTTTTAATAATAGACTCGAGCATTTTCCTTCCTGCTGATCCTAAGCTAAACTGTCTGTAATTCCTGGGTTTTCTCCCTCTCTCCTTTTTTTAAATAGTAGGGTTTCATTTGCCACACTCCAATCTGCCGGGATTATTCCAGAATCTACAAAGTTTTGAAAAATGATGCATCTACTATTTCTATGGCCACCTCCTTTTGTACCCTGGAATTAGATTCTCAATAATTTCTCCAGCAGCATTTTTGAACCAAAACCTATCTCTTTCAATTCCTCCTTCCTAATAGAATTTTGCTTCTCTAACATCTCTGGGAAATTATTAGTCTTTTTCTGTGAAGACAGAATTAGTCATTTAACTGCTCAGCCATTGCCTTGTTCTCCATTATTAATTCTCCCATTTTAGACTGCACATAACTTTTACTGTTTACACGCGGAGAAGCTCTTACTGTCTACTCTTACGTTCCTTGCAGAAAAGGAAAACTGAGTTTAGGGGTTTGCAGATTGGCATGAACAGGAAACAAAGAGTAATCATTATTGTGTATTTCTCAGGTTGGCTAGATGTAATGAAAGATGTGCCACAGTAATTGGTGCTTGGACCTTAACTGCTTACAATTTATGTAAACGAACTGTGAAGAGAACATAAGCAAGCTAGAGAGAAAAAGAAAATGATATAGGCAAGTTAAGTGAGTGGGCAAACATGTGGAAATGGAATATAACATGGGAAGACGTGTCGTTATCCATTTTGGCAGGAAGAACTGAACAGGAAGATATGAGAGAAATGGTGAGATTTTGCAGAGCTCTGTGATACAGTGGGACCAGGTAACCTGGTGCATGAAGTGTGTAAGATTAGTATACAGGTACAGCAAATAATTAGGAAAGCTAATAGAACATGACCATTTATTGAGAGGAAAACTAAATACAACAGTTGGGAGGCTCTGCTTCAGTTATACAGGCATCTGGTGAGACCACATTTATAGTACTGTGCTTAGGACTGACCACCTTATTTAAGGAAAGAAACAAATGCATTAGAAGCAATTCAGAGAAGGTTTACCTGACTAACATCTGGATTGGGAGAAGTGTCTTATGAGGAATCATTGTACAGGCTGGCCTTGTATTCACTAGAGTTTAGAACAGTGAGAAGTGAGATTGATTGAAGCAGAGACAATCCTACTGGGTCTTGCCAGTGTGGACATGGAAAGGATATCTCCTCATCTGGAGGCTCTAAAGCTAGGGGTCAGTGTTTAAAAACCAGGGAATTCCCATTCAAAGAAATGAAGGGATTTTTTATTTCTCTCACAGGTTCTTGGGTCCTTGGAATTCTTCCTGAAAAGGGTGTGGAAGCAGAGTCCTCAAATATTTTTAAGGCAGAAATAGATAGATTCTTGTGAAGCAAAGGAAGAGCTGAAATGTTATCAGGACTAGGTGGGAAGGCATGTTTGAGGTTACTGCTGTGTTTGTATGGACGAGATTTTATTGACCTGGGGTGTGATTTTTTTTCTTTTTTTTTCAAACATCACTTTCCAGTGGTAATCCTATTTGATGCTGCGGCATTTTAACTTGCAGCAAACAAATTGGAGAGGACAAAAATTCCTGCAGGTGATTCAGAACCGCTGCATGATGTCAATGTACAAATTCTGCTGCCACAGTTTGGTGCATGTGCTGATCCCACACTGACTAGTCTCATCTTCACAACCACAAAGATATCAGAGAAAAAAACCCTGTGGTATTGTCTTGCCCTGAGCAGTGACTCAGAGGTTTGATCGAAAACCGGTGTCAGGAACTATAGCTTCTTAGACAACATAATTTGGAAGAAGGGTGAGAGGAGCCTTGTGAGATGGATATATGGCATCCTAGATGGATTGAGCTTAATAATTTGATACCAGAGATAACCATTGTGATGCTAAGAGAGAGACTGCATCCCTTCATCCATTATGTAGGAACCT
>NC_063333.1:148962662-148979854 GCF_021869965.1 Rhincodon typus | reverse complement strand
TAAGAGAGAGACTGCATCCCTTCATCCATTATGTAGGAACCTCCTCCTACTTGAGCAGTCCCCCAGGCTGACTTGTTCCCACTGCAGTGTCAAAGGTTCTCAGTGCTGGCCTGATCAGTCCAATCTCCAGCCTACAGACTGTGTCACGTATGGGCCAGGTGACACTCAAAGGGTAGGACAGAACAACAGTTTGGAAGTTTGTGCACTCACACCCACACCTCGTCTTCATGTCCCAACAAAGTCTCCTGATCCCCTTAAGGCCCTCTCCAACCTGCCTTTTCCTTTTGTTAATTCATTCATAGGATTTGGGCATCGCTGGCAAGGCCAGCATTCATTGCCCATTCCATTGGATCAGTTACAAGCATGGCGTTCCAACAAGTTGCCAGGTGTTGTATACAGTGATGGCTGTGAAATGGTTAAAATTGGATGCTACATTAAGTTCTATCCAATCTGATCACTTCATAAAGACTTAGGTGGAGAAAGGCAAAACATCTGAGGACTATGTAAGGTGAAAACTAATATCCACTGAACTAACTCCACAGAGGCTGGTGTCCAGTCACCAAGTCACCTTTTTATTGAAACATGAAGAGACCTTGACTCTGACCACCTCCCTCAGAGCCAGCTCTCAGAGTGAACATGATATCTGATACTCCTGTTCTTATCTGTCAGCCAGGGCTCCCTAATTGGACCAGATTAACAGCCCCAATCAGGGAACTCATATCCATGAGTTCCACCTGGTTGCCTTCATTACAACCACTACATCCACAATATTCCCAATGGTTGTAGTGACACTGTCTCACTTCTTAGTGTAACTTGACTGCTATCATGCAATAAGCTCCATTTTGTTTAAGACAAGAGCGTTGTTGAGATTCTGGTGGTCTTTCTGTACCAGCAAATAGGCTGCTAGACCTATCGAGGAAAGAGGATATTTGATAGGCTTGCTTAGGACTACATTTGTCTTTAACCCGTACTGTAAACACTGACTCACAAATGAATAAAAGAAAATGCAAGGGGTTGAGTTTCAGGCATGTTAAATGTACATTCAATAGTGATAGTGGGGGAATAGCACAGCAAAAACCAATGATTCTTACTTGCTTGCTACGACATGCATGTTTTGGTATTACTACATGGGCAGCCTCAGCCCTCCCTGGCCAGGGGCCAGAATTCTCTCCTGGTGAAGATAAGGAGATGAATGTCAGGCTCCCTACCACCCATCTTGACACTTTCAGCCCTACAGTGGGCCATTTGCTCCTAGAATGAGACAAAGGAGGGATTGAATGAGGGGCAAATGGGTGGCCCAGATGTTAGCGCTGGTACAGCTGGGGTGAAGATTGTAAAGGGTCCTGAGTGAGTGACTAAGAGCTACAAAGGCCATGCAGGGTTAGTGGGGTTGAGGGTTGGGGTGGGGGTTCAGATCAAAGAGCAGAGATGGTACAGACAATGCAAATGGAATAACATGAGGCTTGGGAGCAGAGAGAATATGATAAGACTTCCCTGGTGGAGCAGACCTTCCTGCATTGCTGTGTACGCAGGGCAGCTCCAGACTGACAGAGCTTGACTTAGTGCACCACAGGATTTTAAAGCAGCAGGACTCCTGGGAAATCCCAGCGGTGCTGTCGGCCCCAGACTGTGGGGAGTGGGGGTCGGAGCGGACTGAGTCCCTATCAGGACATGGTGCGTAGGTGATGAGGTGAGTTTGGGAGGATAATGCAAGAGAACATGTTCTCACAGAGAGAAATCTTTCATGAAATTCATCAAAATTAACAGCCAACTGATTTCTGGTCAGCTTCAGCTCAAATGCCTAACTTATGTTGTACCTGATTGCAATCATGCAATAAACTACATCTTGTTTAAGAACCTCTTCTGGCGAAAACCCAGGAAAAGGTTGGAAAGTGGAGTTGAGGATTATCTGATCAGCCATGATCTCACTGAATAATGGAGCAAATTTGAAGGGCTGAATGGCTGACTGTTGCTGCTACAATGTATGATCTTACAGTGCTTCTCTTTTACAACTGAAAATCAGTAGACCTTTAGGCCACATCACTATCACCAATCACTAGCTGGTAATGGTTAGCATTACAGCACATACAGCAGAAGGAACATTTTGACAGTGATTCCTTGAGGACATCCATGAACTGTTTCCATTTTCCTCCTGATGGTCTCCTGTTGAACCTGAGTTCCAAGTTGAGTGGCTACTTTGGGAATTTGCTGTCAGGTGTTTGAGTAACATAGCCCAGGTAACAGAGCAGAGTTTATATGATAATTATCTCAATGCTGATGAGTTAGTTTAGGAGGGGATGTTGTTATTGCACTAATTTTTTAACCATGGTATTTGGAGGATTGTGTGAAGGCATCGTGAATGATTCTTGAACATTGCTGAGGAGGCTTGCTGTCAGCTGAGCAAGTTTCTGAAATTGAAGAACACCATTGGATGAAGCTTGGGAGGATTTTACTTGGTTCCACATTGGTCCTGGAATAGATAGATTTTTGTTCGATACTTGTATATGGGTTGAGCACCAATAAAGCAAAATGAATGGAACCATCATCTGACCGGAAGGTAGAACAGATTCAAAGGGCTGAAGGATTCTGCTTGTTCCAATATTCGTAAGGTGGAGAAACTAAAATTATGTGCAATAATATATAAACAAAAAGAAGCAAAAGATTGAATACAAACTTTTCATGGAGACCCAGTGAGGGCAGTTACAAACTGTTGGGACAATAATAGGTCTAAATGCCAGCTGCTTTCAGTGGGAATAAAGTGAGCAGATTGTAGACAGTACCAGAGGGTGATTGGACCATTTTTCTTGTTAGCCTGTGAGATGGTTAGATTTTAATGTGAGTGAATGAGTTCTCAGAAAGAAATGTGTCATATTCTGTGTGAAACAATATCGGTGTGAAAGGTTTTTCAGAAAGAAAACTGCCACCTGGGTCAAAAGAATAGTTTAAGCTGTCAACATTCCATCTTGTGGTGCCCAATGTACATTGGGAATAGGTCGATTGCGACTCTTTTACTGGACAAGCCGTTTGAAAAATTGGTGATAATTACCCAGAGACAAATCTCAACAGGCAGCTAGGGAGTTTAATTACAGTTAATTAAATCAAGCCATAAGACGCATGAACAATCCATTCAACCCATCAAGTCTGCTTCTCCATTTAATGGGATCATGGCTGATAGATAATCCTCAACTCCACTTTCCTGCCTTTTCCCCATAACCCTTGATTCCTTCACTGATTAAAAATCTGTCTCAGCCTTGATTATACTTAATGACCCAGCCTTGACAACCATCTGTGCTAAACATGTTCACAGATTCACTACTCTCTGAGAGAAGAAATTCCTCCTTATCTCTGTCTTAAAGGGGTGACACCTTACCCTGAGATGATGCTATCTGGTCATAGACTCTCCCACAAGGGGAAACTACCTCTCAGCACCAACCCTGTCTAATTCTCCCAATGATCTTGTATGTTTAAAAAAGGTCACCTCTCATTCTTCCAAATTCCAATGAATATAGACACACCCTTTTCAACTCTCCTCAGAAGACAGTCCCTCCATACCAGGAACCGAAACAGTGTGCTTTCACTGGAGGACTTCCACTGCCCCTTAGATAAGGGGCTCAAAGCTGTTCACAGTATTCTAGCTGTGGTCGGACTAGTGCCTTGTATGTCCTACTTGGTGGTAGTGAAGGAGGAGTGGACCAGGGTGTCCCAGAGGGAATGGTCCTTGTGGAAGGCTGACAAGAGAGGGCATGGGAATATAACATCCCACTGGAACTGAGGAAGATGGCAGCTAGTGATCCTCCGGATGTGAATACCAGTGGGACGGT
Organism: Rhincodon typus; assembly: GCF_021869965.1. NCBI lineage: Eukaryota > Metazoa > Chordata > Chondrichthyes > Orectolobiformes > Rhincodontidae > Rhincodon > Rhincodon typus. The sequence goes on along the minus strand of NC_063333.1, from coordinate 148,976,033 downwards.
AGGTGAGGGCGAGGGGGACCCTATTGCTGTTGTGCAAGGGAAGAGGGAGAGTGAAGATATAAGTGATGGAGTTGGGTGAGACCAAGCTGAGAGTCCTGCCAACTACAGTGCTGGCAAATCCTCGATTGAGGAAGAAGGTGGGCATTTCTGAGGCCCCCCTGTCAAAGTTGGCATCATAAGAACAGAAGCAATGAGACAGAGGAACTGGGAGAATGGAAGAGTTTTTACAGGAAGTAGGGTGTGAGGATGTATAGTCAAGGTAATGGTGGGAGGTGACTGTTTTCTTTAGTGCATATTGGTGGCCAGCCTATCTCAGAAATGGAAACAGAAATGTTGAGGAAAGAAGGGAAGAGTCAGAAATGGATCAGGTGAAGACAAGGCCAGGATGGAAATTGGAAGCAAAATCAATAAACTTTTCCAATTCCAGATGAAAGAGGGAAGCGGCAACAATGATATCATTGATATATCAGAGAAAGAGTTGTGGGTGTGGATCAGCATAGAACTGGAACATGGAATGTTCCACATATGACACAAAGAGACAGCATAACTGGGGCTCATGCGGGGACCCATGGCTACCCCTTTGACTTTAAGAAAGTGAGAGAATGAACTCAGCCAGGGGGAAGGAGGCCGGTGGTGGGTGGGGACGGTTCAGGCCTTTGTTCCAGGAAGAAGCAGAGACCCCTATGACCATCCTGATGGGGAATGGACATGTGAAGGGATTGCATGTCCATGGTAAAGAGGAGGCGCCTGGAGCCCATAGACTGGAAATTCTGAAGCTGATTTAAAGCATCAGAGAAATCGCGGATGTCAGTGGGAAGGGACTGGACAAAGGTGCAAAAAAAAAACAAGTTAACGCAGGAGGAGATGAGTTTTGTGGAGCAGGAGCAGGCAGAGACAATGGGGCTGCCCAGGCAGTCCTGTTTTTACTTCGAAATCCTTCTCCATTGCAGCTTTCTGCAACTCTTCTCTTCTTCCTGCCAAATTGTATCACCTCATATTTTCCCACATTATATTCCATCTACTAAGTTTTTGCCCATTCATTTCATCTCTCTATATCCCTCTGCAGGGTCTTTGTGTCATCCTCACCACTTGTCTTCCACTTATTTTTGTGTCATCTGCAAACTTGGCTTAGTAGCTTCACTCATCCAAGTCATTAAAGTATATTGCAAATAATTGTGGCTCCAGCACTGACTCCTGTGACACTCCACCAGTTAGAGGTTGACATCCTAAAAATGACGCCCCCCGCCTTTCCACTCCATAAGAAATAGGAACAGGAATAGGCTGTTTAGCCCCTCGAGTCTGCCCCACCATTCAATAGAATCATGGCTGATCCGAAATTCCTCACGTCCACTTCCCTGCTCTTTCCCTGTGATCTTTCCCAACTCACTGTCTCCCATTCGTCAGTAAATTCTCTCTCCATGTTAATATACTGCCCCAACACCTTGTCTTAGTAAGTTCTGGATCTGGATTTAAAAGCCTCCATGAATAATGGTGACCAATAAACTATTGGATTGTCAGAAAAATCTTTCAAGTCGATAAACATCCTCTCAGAAAGCTGATTCCTAAATATTGACACAACATTACACTTTGATGCTTCTGTGCAGCCACATCTCTCCAAGATTCATTGATCGATTTGAACATAGCCCAGTGACTATGCAGATATTGAATCTTTCCCTGATGTTTATCTAAAGTGATATTGTGACTTAGCACCAGAATGTTGTTTGGACTGTCCTTCAATCAGGAAAGTGCTAGCTTCAAGACAGCTGGGAGAGGCGAGATTCAGTTCAGGGGGATAACACTAACACCAAGTACAGTATAACCTCAGTTCAAGCATTGTGCAAACAAATCAACCATTGAGGTTAATGACCTCCAACCTCAACCAGGTTACAACTCTCTACTCAACATAATAATGGCCAGAGAAACAGTATAACTTGATGACCTAAAGTCCCCATCCCATTATTGCAGTTTACAGCAGGAAGTGCTGACTATAATCAATTCAGATATCTTACATTGGGTTCCTTAGAATTTATGAAGTTCAGAATGTTAATACTTCATTCTTGAAAAGAGCAACATTTTTACCCACAATGTTTGCTGCTGGTGTGGTGCGAAATGTTCTTCATTGCTTAAGTCAACAATGCTATACCAGGACAATTTCAACCCCTCAAGCCTGCTCAAAGGTTCGTGGCTGATTCAATACTTCTCATGTTCACTTCCCTGTCCTTTCGACATAATCCTTGATTCCCTTACTGTTCAAGAATATATATACCTCAGACTTAAATCACAACAGAGTTTCTCCAAATAAGTTGAAACTGGTTAAAGGAGGTGTTGTGTTTTTTCTCATGGCTATTATAGCAGTGTACCTAAATGAAACATGCTCATGATATAGTTACTACTTCATATCTTGTGACCTCAGGATAAAGATCTCGGATTCCATCTCAACTCAGATAACTTGACGAATGACATGCTTTTGAGAGCATGCTGCTTTTTGTAACTGGATAGTCTAATGTGAACCCAGATGCTGATGTGTCGGTGAACGTAGTATTTCTACATATTAGTGAACTGTGATAAACATCTTTTGAGATTTTTTTGAGATTTTATCTATGCCTAGTTTCTCACATTATCCCTCATAAGCATTGCTGCATTAAGGCAATATACCTTGCTTGAGGACAAACCAATATCACCAGTAAGTCATACAAAATTATTGTGACCAAATAACCAAATATTTATAAATTGCATTTGTATCAGACAATTATTACTCATTTTAGCCTTGTGTATTTTGTAACATGAGCATCAGATTAAAGAGAAGAAGTTTGAGGTAAAAAAATCCAAATGTTTACTGAATTGATGGAGTATAAAAGGACACATTGCTATGTTCAGGGAAGTATTGCCAACTTGACAAAGCAGATCCAGAATACTTCCCACTTGGTGATAACTGCTGAGATCTGTTTGGGATGTTATCTAAGCATGCAGGAAATAGATTGCAACAAATGCAGTGATGTCACACAAGGTACCAATCGTGGGTTTTCTGGTGAAGTTGAATCAACCAAAAGTTCACCTGAATTTATGGCTTCTTTGTCAGGCAATAGCTTTTTAACTCACCTCAGCCATTAACCACACTCAGCCATCAACCACACTCAGAAACTCACCTCAGCCATTAACCACACTCAGCCATTAACCACACTGGGAGTGTTGGATTGCTGGTCTATTTGGTTAATTTGTTCACCATTAGCCTATGATTACCATACTGTTATTTTACATTCCTGATTTTTAAAAATATGTAAATGTTAATCCTTATCTGTCTGCTTAATCAATTAAATTTAAAGAATTAGAAAATACGACTGACAGAGAAGAAAATCAGGTCCAAAAAGAGATGTACAGAAAGATCAGATTACCCAAGAGAAATGAAATGTAAGGGAGAAATAAACTTTAAAAAAAATCTTGAAGAGCTGTTAAGAACATTAAGAAATGAGACTCCCCATTTTTAATTCTCCCTTTCCTAACCCAGAGAGGTGCCTTAGCATTGCTTCCATAATTTTGTTCGTTTTAGCATTTATAATTATGAGGTTACTATAATGACCAATCACAACTTGCTTCATGAATTAAATTGGTAACGAAATGCAAATTCAGGAAGTTCTTAAATTTAACAAAGGTGTTGTGAGAGAGACGCTGTTCATGTGAAACAAGCAGTAAAGCTTGGAAAATAAATTCTGAAAATTTGCATCTAATGGTGTATCTCTAAATATGTTAGCTATCAGTAATGGTTTGAGTTGTGAATATTTCATTAAACTCAGCAAAGCCCAGCCTAATGTTTCTGTGAATGATTTTATAACTGTACCAACTAAGTTATATTGATCAAAATAAAATCAGTTTAATCCTCAAAATTGATAAAACATCTTGACTAGAACATCAGGAGCAAAGAATGCAATTAAACTTAGCTCATGGTTTTTTAATTACCAATATACATTACAACCAAACTGTTATGCTGCTCAAATCTGAACTGCCTTAAAATGGGCTAATCTTACTCCAGAGATAGTAGGAACCGCAGATGCTGGAGAATCCGAGACAACAAGGTACAGGGCTGGATGAACACAGCAGGCCAAGCAGCATCCAACTCAGATCACTACAAAGCTTGATCTGAATTTTAGTTCAAAGCAGCAACACTCACTTTTCCTTTTCAACACTCCAGCTTCCTACTTTCTATCATTTCATGTTTCTCATTTATATTATTCTTGATGATGATCTCCTAGTTTGTTCAATGTCTCTATATTGTCATTAATATCTAATTAGGCAGATTTCAGACTTTATTCCGATATTTCAGTGGCTTCTTCTATTTGTCAGCATTCAATGCCTCAAATAGGCTTTATTCCAATTTTGTTGTTGTTTATTCCAATTCTGGCTGCTGAGTTGAATTTATCGAGAAACAGCTGAATTATGATAAGACAACAAAATGTACACAGTCCAGATGATGAAATGTCCAGCCATGCATAACCACTGAAGGCTTTTGCCATGTTTATATTGGGGCTGATCATTAGAAACTGCCTGAGAGTGATTAGTTTGCAGAACCTAAATTATATTCCATTTGGGTTTGAGGGAGCAGGGACTTAGATTGGTATGTGGGGAAAGTGGCTGTTAGTCACCCAAGATTTTAATATGAAATAGAGAGTGACCATCTGTTTCTCCCAGCTCCATATTCTTTACAAAGCCATCATTTTGGTGGCAGCTGTGGAATGGCTTTGGGGCTTGTTTGTCAACCTGATCTTCCTCAAAGGCACTTAGATGACCCTGCCCACATTAGAGCAACCCAAATTTACACCGGAGCCTCAAATAGACTCTTACTTGCATTAGAAAATGTCTGACAACAATTTCAAGCTCATGTCTTGGTTGTCTATTTTTTTGACATAATCAAAACGACAAACAGTGAGATTCTAGCCCCTGATAAACCTGCCCTCCTACCTCACCATTTTAGATGCAGAAAACTGATGTACTAACTCTTGAATTTCTTGGCCCCCATTGAAGATCCTGCCTCTCCCACCCTATTAAAGATCTTCACTGTTGTTTGTTGATTAACGAAAATTACTGTGGCAAGTTGGGTCATTAACAACACATGTAACAAGCTATGATCCCTCTTCATTAGCAACTCACTGCTGCCGAGTGAGAAACTCACCTCGCCACCTGTGAAGAGCAAGTAAGCTGCAGTGAGTTGCTCCCAATGTGGAGATGGACCTCACAGAGCTTAATGCAAAATTCTGCCACAAATCCCATGATGGCCCACATCACATCACTCAGACTCCTACAAGCTTCTACCCTGTCGTTTTCAAAAGCATTTTCTTGTCTTCAAAATACTTTGCTATGCCCTGGGGACATAAAGAGCGCTATTTAAATGCAAGTTCTTTTTCGCACTGGGTGAAGGTTAACTGACACTGAATTTCAATCGTTAAACATTCATTCAAAGCTTGCAAACACATTTGGGATTGGTCAGAAGAAATTGAAACACTTTGGACAAAATTATTTGGTATTGGTATACTAAAGGTATTGACCCTGACAGTATTGGTTCTTTTCTTTCAAAATCCTTTCTAAGAAATATTCTGATTTTTTGTGCATTTATCTTTTAGCTGTATTATCCTATTGGAGGGAAAGCAGACAACACAACTCTCCACAGAGAACATTCAAACTCAATGAAAGAGACAAATGTTCAAGCCAGCTGCAGTAGTGACACTCTAAGCAAGCTTCCAACTTTCATCATCATCACAGAATCTCTACAGTGTGGAAACAGGCCCTTCGGCCCAACAAGTCCATACCGAACCTCAGGGCATCCCACCCAGACCCATCCCTCATAACACACCTAATCGACAGATCCTTGAACTCTATGGGCAATTTAGCATGGCCAATCCACCTAACCTGCACATCTTTGGGAGGAAACAGGAGCACCCTGAGGAAACCCACACAGACATGGGGAGAATGTGTAAACTCCACACAGACAGTCGCCTGAGGGTGGAGTCAAACCCAGGTCCCTGGCGCTGTGAGGCAGCAGTGCTAACCACTGAGCTACCGTGTCACCCTCTGGAAAAATGAAAGAAATTTTCTTTCTAGCTTTCAGGTTAATCTGCCCCTAACAAACTATAGCAAGTTCCTATTTATTTTTGTTAACATTTCTTGGATAATCTTTGTAGTTTTTAACTATTTTGGCTTGTCAATTATATGGCAACTTTTTTTGCTAAGGTCCTATTGTCATGTGCTCTGGTCACTCATGGATTATCCATGGATGCAAAGCATTGATTGCCCAGAGATGGGGATTCAGACTCTGACAACCTGAAATATTTAGCCAGCTCAGGAAATGTGGGATTCGTATGGAGAGTGGGCAAAACATAGGGACAACGGTCTGGACTATGTTGGTAGATACCAGAGGAGCAATCCCATTACTCTTGACCCAACACGACAATAATTCTAAACCTCTTTGGTTCTACTGCTTATCAAACTGGCCAGGGCTAGTACAATCACTCTCCACTCAGTCCTGACCAAAACAAACAGGGTATTGGTGAATATTCTGGGGAGGGCCAGCTAGTTTGACAAACAGACTTTCTGAACTTCACCAGGTTTGCTGTCGGTACCAGCTGAATTGTAAAATTACTGACCCCAGTTTGACGCCTTTTTTTTCAAACAGTTGAGAGAGATGAACACTGAAGCTATTGATCCAACTTTGAAGGTTACAAATTGACTCAGTCGTAGACAGTTTCTCAGGGTCGATGGCATTAATGCACCAATCAGTGGTCTGAGCATCTAATGGGAGTTGATTGGTTCTAAGAATGACCTGTGTGCCCTGAGAAAGTAACAGTGTCATGATAATATCAAATTCCAGTGATTAGAAGTATTTGGATTTTGGTTTGAGAGAAAACAGTTAAAAACCAAGTGGATATTTTCAAAGGCTACCTCAAGTTACCTGACTTGATAGTAGCCAAGCAAATAGGAATTTGCAAAGAAATGTTTGAATCACAAGGCACAAGACCAATTGATTCATTCAAATGGGCAAAAAGTGACGATGCCTCTGAAACTTTCCACCACCCCTGATAGAATACTCCTCTGAATATTAACATTCTTTTTGGAAATGATTCTCAAACTAAGATCTTCACATGTCTCTGTGGGTGAGACTTCTTGGCTGTGGTTATTACCAGAACAAAGAAACTTGCGACAGGAAGAGAAAGAAAAAATCCCTTCTCTCTGGACTGAAGGGGAATTGGGGAACTCTGACAATGGAACATTAAAACTGCTTCTTAAATAAAGGATTACCTCTATTGAGGCCCAGCAGCTTGTATTCACACATTAACAACTGCATAGGGAAACTTCAAGATCAAGACTGCAATTTACAAATCCTTCATTTTGTTGTCAGTTCCACCTCCTCTCATCCTGTATTTCATTTTTTTTACATGATCATGCAAGAACATCTCTGACACAGGCTTCAGATCAGGTTTTGCTTTTTTAACGTATTTTTATACTTTTTTAACATGATCGGCTTTACAAAAATCAACTCCTTATTTCTGATTATCTTGGGATCCAGTAAGTTTGTTTCTTTACAGTGCCACACAAGTTTTTATTTGCAAAACTCAAACTCTGTTAACACCAGCCTCAAGAATGAAGAGAGAGGAATTTCATCGCTCCTCCAGACTTGGCTGTGACAATTGTGGTATCATCTTGTGATTAAAACTGGATACTACTGTCTTACACATGGATACTTCTTCAATTTCTTCCAAAAGTGGCTACACCATTGAGTACTGGAGCCCTGATATGAATTAATAAGTTTTTTTTTGTCACAGTAAGGTGAGTATTTAACATTAAGTTATAATCAAGTTTATTTAATTCAGACTGTTCATTATAGCATTGTGCAATGATACATTATAAAGAGTACATCATGCTCATTTACATCCGTACAACTTAATTTAAAGAAGACAACTTCTAAATGTTGCTCTACCATTTAAGATCTGTTAATTTTCTTATGATTCCATCTGCTGTTATTCTGAACAAGCCAGAGCCCAGACTGAAATCTGGCTTGATTGATGTAAAACAAAATCAATCAGATGGTCATTCTTGCAGATTTGGTTTTAACAATAAAACAAGAAGAAATAAGATAAAACAGAATAACCAAACTATTTACCGTTAACACAATTTGAAAAAATTCAAAACACATGGTTAAAATATAACATTTCAGCTATCCCAACAGCATCCCTTTTCAATATTCAAACAATAGAGAGAATTCCTTTCTTGTTACATCTATATGTTTTATTTAAGTGTTGTTTTTAATTCCTGTTCTTTAGAGTTTAATAGCCTCTTTCTCAAGTATTCACACAACTGATCTTTGGCTTTTTCAGCTTCAAATAAGCCTTACTGCATTGTTCCCAAACATTCCCAGTATGGAACTTTCAATCTACAATCCTTATGCTGAGGTAACTTATTTCCTAACTTGACTAAATTGACTCCTTTATCTAAGGGAAACTGTTTCATTCAACCAGAACTTCTGCAAATTCTGCAAAAAAAAACTCAATTTCTTATCCCTCTAACTAAAAGCAGCTATGCACTTCAATGTTTAACAAAAAATAAAGAACTGCAGATGCAAGAAGTCTGAAACAAAGCCATAAGTTGCTGCAGAAACTCAGCAGGTCTAGCATCATCCGTGTAGAGAAAGCAGAGTTAACGATTTGGGTCCAGTGGCCCTTCTTCAGAATTCATCCAATGCAAAAAGAAATTTCCACATTCCATGAAGTTTCCCTCTCTCCCTTTATCATATTCTGGTTTAAAAGAAACATGGCTCAAGGAATACTGACAAGTTGAACATTAAATCTCTTCATACATAAAAACAAATTCCGTGCAAATAGTTCAAAACCCAAGATCATAAATAGGTGGTATTAAAATATAAAAGTAAAATAATACTGTATTTATAATGAATAGAATAATATATATTAATTTTGTACCTTACATCACAATTTTTGAAAACAGTTTCAGTTTTTGCTATAGCAATGCGATATTCAGCATATCTAGCATCTTGTTTCAAAACAGATTCTTTTTGAGCCACTGCCTCAGTCTCTAGCTTAAATATTCTTCTACTTCTAGCCAAGGAACTGATCAAAGGTATTCCAATACAATTGGTCAATGTGGGGAAGATTTGTTGATTAATGCGATGAGCTAAAAAATCACTTTCAATCTATCGGAGAACTCTATGGGGATTTTTAACACCTTGACTGGTGACGGTTCAGCATTTTTACTCTTTCAAAACTTGTCTCAAAATGCTGGAAGAGAAACATTTTGCAGAGGATTTTCTGGTTTTCTACAGATTTGAGGAAATTCTGAAGAAACAGTTGAAGTTTTCTGGTGATCTGAGAAGAACCCCCATCAATTTCTGAAGGGAAAATGCTCATAAAGACCTGAAAAGTGTAACTGAGACTAATGTGATGACCTTGTTTAACTCACATGTTAACCATCTCAGGCAACCTGCTAAACAAAGGCTTTTTTTAAACTATTTAACAATGGCCTATACTTCTGTGCTCTTTGGTCTTGCATCTCTGGCATGCAAAGTTGACTGTTACTGTTATAAATTTAGGCCTATCTGATTAGAGCAAAATGTTAAACTCACACCATGCTTTTCCATTTCTCCCTCGTAAATGGGTGGAAACAAAAACAATAGGAGGCCATATTTTTAAAATGATGTGCAAATGGAACAAGGGTGATGTGAAAAAAAGCTTATTCACAGGTATGGTATTGTTGCCGTCATGATTAAGGGAAAGGGCTTGATTGGCAACTCAACATTTCGGGGGTATAAAATCTTTAGGAGAGACAGAGGAGGGTGTAAATAGAATGGTGGTGTTGCATATTAATTATGGAGTCACTTACTGCAATAAGAGAGATGATAGCTTGGAAGGGACCTCAAATGAGACTTTGTGGGCAGAAATGAGGAAAGTTAAGATGGCAGCTACTTCATTGTAATAGAGGTCCCCAAATAGTCAGCAGGAAATAGAGGAGCAAATATCTAGACAGATCACAGAGGTGTGTAAGAGTAACAATCGGGTAATTTTCTAGGTAATTTCAACTTTCCCAACATAAATTCAAATAATCATAGTGTTAACGTTTAGAGGGAGTGTATTTCTTGAAATGTATCCAGGGGAGTTTTTTGTATCAATACGTGGAAGGCCCAACTAGGACAGCTCAGGGCTAGATCTAGCTTTGGGGAAAGAAACCAGACAAGTGTTCAAAGTGGCGGCAACCACAACACGGTATGGTTCAAATTTGCTCTGGACAAAGAAAAAGGTGGCCTGCAAAAGATGGCCTTAAATTCGGGGAAGGCAGATTTTATTAAAATAAAGCAGGATCTGACCACAGTGAACTGGGAACAACTCCTTCCAAGTAAATCTACAGCAAAGCCATGGCGGGGTTGGGGATATTCAAAAGGGGGCTGGGAAGAGTACAGTTCCAACATAAACATTTCAGAGGGAAATGTAGGAGCAATAAGTTCAGAGAACTCTGGATGCCTTGGACAATTTAGGACTGGATAAAGAAGAAGATTAGGACCTTTAGTAAGTCCCTTGGGAGAAATTCAGCTGCGGCCTTGGAGGAATACAAGAAGTGGAGGAGAGAAATTAAGAAAGCAATTAGAAGAACAAAAATGGAGATTGAGAAAGGACTTGTGAACAGGATTAGGGAGAATCCTAAGATATTTTATAAATACATTGAAGGGAAAAAGTTAACCAGGGAAATAGAAGGGCCCATTAGAGACCAAGGAGGCAACCTGTGTGTGAAGCTACAGGATATTGGAAGAGTGTTAAATGAATACTTCTCTTCGGTTTTCACTCTGGAAAATGAGAACATAGGTATGGAATTCAGGAAAAGGGACTCTGAGGAACTTGCACTGTTTGACTTAGGAAATGGGGAGCTATTGGAGACTTTGTTGGGCTGGAAAATGGACAAATCTCTTGGCCCAGTTGAATTGCATCCCAGGCTTTGGGAGGTGAGCCAGGAAATTTCAAGTGCTGTGACACGAACTTTTAGTCCATCTTTAGTCATGGGGTAAGTGCCAGAGGACTGGAGGATGGCTAATATGGCTCCATTTATTGAGATGTGTGGTAGAGATGAACCAGAAAATTACAGAGTGGTAAGTCGCATATCAGTGGTATGGAAACGATTGGAGAAAATTGTGAAGGAGTGCATTAATACCTACTTGGAAGGGCATGGGTTAATTAAGGATTGTCAACATGTCTTGTCAGAGGGAAGTCATATGTAACAAATTTGTTAGACTTCTCTGAAAATGTGATCAAGCGTGTGGATGAGGGAAGTTCAATTGATGTTGTTTCTATACATTCAGCAAAGTTTTGACAAGGTTCCATGTGGGAGTCTGATTGAGAATGTTACCACATGGAAGTGAGGGAAACTTGGCAAGGTGGATCAGAAACTGGCTCAGTATTAGGACACAAAGTGGTAGAAGGCTGTTAGAATGACTGGAGGCCAGTATCCAGCGGTGTCCCACAGGGATCAGTACCAGGATGCTGATTGCTTGTTATGTACATAAATGATATACATGAAAATGGAGGGTGGGTGGCAGAGTGTGTGTGGTGGGAGTGGGGATTGTGGGAGTATTAAGCAAATTTGCAGACAACACCAAGATTGGGGGAACGGTTAACAGTGAAGGAGATGTTTGTAGGTTACAGGAAGACATAGGTGGGTTGATCAGATGGGCAGACCAGCTTCAGATGGTATTTAACCCTGATAAGTGTGAGGTGGTGCACTTTGGAAGAAGAAATAAGATGAGGGAGTATTTAATAAGTGACAGGATACTGGGTAGCTCAGAGGAAAAGCGGGATCTTGAAGTAATTATTCACAGATCAATGAATTCGACAGAGCATGCGAATAGGATAGTTAAGAAGGCATATGGAACACTTGCTTTCATCAGTCGTGGCATTGAGTATAAGAGCAAGGAGGTAATGTTGGAGTTGTACAGAGAGTTGGCCAGGCCACAGCTGGAGTACTATGTGCAGTTCTGGTCACCTCACTACAGGAAGGATGTGATAGCACTAGAGGGGGTATAGAGGATGTTCACCAGGATATTGCCTGGGATGGAGAAATTGAGCTGTAGGGAGACACTTGATAGGCTTGGATTGTTTTCTTTAGAGCAGAGTAGTCTCAGGGGGGACATGATTGAGGAGTATAAGATCATGAGGGAAATGGACAGGGTGAATAGAGAGCAGCTATTCCCCTTGGTTGAGGGCTCAATCACAAGAGGGCATAGTTTTAGGGTAAGGGGCAGGAGATTCAGAGGGGATTTGAGGAAAAAAAGCTTATTCACTCAGCAGGTGCTGGGAATGTGGAATGCACTGCCTGGGAAGGTAGTGGAGGATAGAAACCTTACAATCTTTAAAAAAAATTGGTTGAGTACTTCAAGTATCATAACATTCAAGGATATAGAATCAATGCAGGAAGTTGGGATTAGCACACTTTTTGTGGTAGTTATGTCGGTGCAGATTTGATGGATGAAAGGACCTTTTCTGCACAGTATGAATCTATGAATCTCAAACTGATGAAGGTATGAAGGATTAAATTATCTCCTTCTGCACTATAACAATTAACATCACACGTGCTTCCTGAACAGCTGCCCTCACTGTGATTGGTTAACTTTGTCAGCCCTCACTGTGATTGGTTAACTTTGTCAGGTTTGGGCGCTGAATTTTGAAACTGCCTTGTGTGACTCAATCACTGATGGCTGAAACATTGCTGACAGGATTGTGAAAACAATATCCTTTCTGATCCATTTCCTTTGGATCACTTCTCTTTTGAAGAGATTTCCACCCTCTAGATCTTTGCTTATCCCAGTGAAACCAATAGATATTACTTGATTGAAAAAAAACTGTTGTGTTTAAAAGTTCCTACCTCTGTGATCATAGAATCATACATTCCCCAAGTGTGGAACCAAATCATTCAGCCCATCAAGTCCAAACAGCAACATTTACCCTATCCCTTTCACCCTGCATTTCCCAAGGCTAATCCACCCAGCCTACATATCCCTGGACAAACTTGGGCAATTTAGCACAGCCAATCCACCCAGGGTATCAAGGGAATAGCTCTCATCATTTGTGGAATTACATTGCAATAAGATCCATGGCAGTGTATCTGAAAGAGCTCGCAAATTGTTCAAGACTTCATGTTTTCTTTTTGGTGGCATATCATTCAAGCTAACGCGATCAGGGCAATTATGCACGGACCATAAATGCTGACCAACCGGCAATGTACAAATCCTAAAGTAAAGTAAACAAAACATCATTTTAGAAAGAGACAACAAGGTGCAGGGCTGGATGAACACAGCAGGCCAAGCAGCATCATAGGAGCAGAATGCTGCTTGGC
>NC_063333.1:148927973-148962262 GCF_021869965.1 Rhincodon typus | reverse complement strand
AAACGTCAGCCTCTCTGCTCCTATGATGCTGCTTGGCCTGCTGTGTTCATCCAGCCCTGCACCTTGTTGTCTCGGATTCTCCAGCATCTGCAGTTCCTACTATCTCTAAACTGGTCCCACTTGCCTGTGTTTGGCCCATATCCCTCCAAACCTTTCCTATTCGTGTACTTATCCAAATGTTTTTGTGTTGTAACTGTACCTGCATCTATCACTTCCTCTGGCAGTTCATTCCACATACAAACCACCCTCTGTGTGAGAAGTATTTACAGAGATAATCCAATTCAGGATCTGTTTGGAGGTATTACAGTAACAGTTCTTCCACTGTTGATCAACTACTTTAACTGATTCAGAACTTTTTGAACAAGTACCAGTCACGTGATGAATCTTTTGAAGAAATTTACGTTAATTTTGCTGCTTTCAAAAATGATAGCCTTGTCAATTATCTTTAACACTAGTATCATCAAGATAAATAAACATTCCTGAAGTCCTGATAGCAGCTTGTGAAAGTCCCCCTCTGCAAGGAGATGATCTCTGGCACCTCGTGAACAGGAGGCAGTTGACAGACCCTCAGTTAGAAATGAAAGTGCTTCGAAGCCATGATTGCAATATTTCGGAGTCGGGACCTAATCAGTCTGTTATAACATTTTGATTCCTCACCATTTGTTGCAACTCGGGAGCTGCCCTATGCACAGAAGGGAGGCCTGCGTGCTACCAGCCTGCCTTATTAAAGGTTAAAAAGCACCCTCTCCAAGATCTGGGTGAAGACTGAGATGAAGATGGACCAATGGTTAAGTGTGTGATGAGTTTTGCCTGCACTTGTTTTCTGCTGAAGTTTGGTTGTGTTAAAAAAAGGTTGAAGTTGACAGCTTTCATTCTATTCGACTTATCGATTTGCTTCTGCTGCACAGTATTGAAACTAGAAGGTCAATGGAATGTTGGAGATAAGGCCTTCAGGACACAAACACCATGCTTTGATGATGCGAATCAGTCAGGTATATAATGTTGTTTCCAGGACTAATCTGATTATGACTCATTAAACCATGACTGAGCATGCAAGACCTGGGCAAAGCATGAACTATTCATCAATCAAATTATGCCCTGTTCAAGATCCTCTGTGTATCTTGGAAGCTGCCTTGATTGACAACTGTGTCCTTGGAGACATTTATGCTGCAATGAATGTAAAAAACTGTTGGACTACTTTCTCCAATTTAATTAGTTTTTTAAAAAATCCAGGTTTGTTCACTGCAACAGAAGTTCAGAGTGTCAAGACGTATGCTTAGATGTAAAAGATCACGAAATTATTTTGCTTAACAGACCATTTGAGATTATTTGATATTGGATTCGAACAGTGTTTTGACGTGTTTATTTAAGTTAGTTCCTATAGTTTATACTTTTGGATGCTGCAATGAGTCTTTTTAACAAGACCCGAATTAGATAAAAGAAAAACAGATAGGATTTAAATTCTTAGCCATTGATTTGCAGATCCAAGAAAACCGCACTGTCTCAGCGTTGCAGGTTAGTGCCAGTGTATATTATCAGTTGAAATCTGGAGTGGGAGTTGAACGTACTTTTTACACTGAAAGTTGGGCACAATGTTGGCAATGCTGTCACAAAATGCTCCCAAACTGGAAGATCAGAGCTAGACTTATTTAACACCTCAGAGGGTGGGAAGAGGAAAGATCCCCTGAGTTGGTGAGTATTATGAAGTTCAGAATGATTTGATCTTCTGGCTACACAGGACTCTATTCACTGATAAAGATTGTTATATTTTAGGTGTAGTCAGTTATATTCTCAACATTCCTATTTGGCAAGCTGTGGCAAAATTCGCCTAAATAATCAAAATTTGAATTAGATGACAGAAGGAGGGAGAGAAAAGTAAACAAAACTGAAAGAAGGCAGTTTCATTCAACAAAAACAAATTGCTGGAAAGCTAAGCAGGACCTAACAGCATCCGTGGAGACAAATCAGAGTTAATATTTCAGGTCCAGTGACCTTTCCACAGAACTTCGCTGCTTCTGAGGAAGGGTCACTGGACTTGAAACATTATAACTGATTTCTCTCCACGGATGCTGCTGGACTTTCAAACATTTTTCCAGTCACTTCTGTTTCTGTTTCAGATTTCCAGAATCTGCAGTTCTTTCGGTTTCTGTCAACATCCTATTTTGATAACTTTCTTGAAATTAGTTAAACTTTGAAAGTGAACAAAGCTCAAATGAAACAGATTAGAAGGGAGGACCAGACGTGCAGGGAAAGAGGGAAATTGATAAATACAGAAGCTGTCTTGCCTCTTGAACCTCAGTTTCTGTGGGAATGAGACAGCATGGAGAAGTGGGTAGAAAAGGTCAGGTGAGCCACAATGAAGGATTGAGAAGGAAAGCATTACTTTGTCACTATTGAACTTCATTTAGAATATTTATCACACAATAGGAGACCAATGATCCCATTGGGTCCTTGACAGCAAGTCTCATTTACCCACTCTATCCGCAAAATCCTGCAAATTCATTTCTCGATACCAATCACAAATACGATAAGGACAAAAGGGTAACAGGGGAGAGAACAGGGCCCCTTAAAGATCAGCAAGGTCGCCTATGTGTGGAACTGCAGGACATGGGGCAGACACTAAATGAATATTTTGCAACAGTGTTTACTGTGGAGAAGGATATGGAAGAAAGAGAATGTGGGGAAATAAATAGTGACATCTTGAAAAATGTCCATATTACAGAAGAGGAGGAGCTGGATATCTTAAAACCCATAAAGCTGGATAAATCCACAGGGCGTGATCAGGTGTGCCCTAGAGCTCTGTGGGAAGCTAGGGAAGTGATTTTTGGGCCCCTTGCTGAGATATTTGTGTTGTCCATAGCCACAGGCAAAGTGCCGGAAGGCTGGAGGTTGGCTAATGTGGTGCCACTTTTTAAGCAAGGTGGTAAGGAAAGTCCAGGGAACTACAGACCAGTGAGCCTGACATTGCTGGTGGGCAAGTTGTTAAAGGGGATTCTGAGGGACAGGATTTACATGTATTTGGAAAGGCAAGGACTGATTAGGGATAGTCAACATGGGTTTGTGCGTGGGAAATCATGTCTCACTAACTTGATTGAGTTTTTTGAAGATGTAACAAAGAGGATTGATGAGGGCAGACTGGTAGACGTGATCTATATGGACTTCAGTAAGGCATTTGTAAAGGTTTCTCGTGGTAAACTGGTTAGCAAGGTTAGATCACATGGAATACAGGGAGAACTAGTCGTTTGGATACAGAACTGGCTCAAAGTAGAAGACAGAAGGTGGTGATAGAGGGTTGCTTTTCAGACTGGAGGCCTGTGACCAGCGGTGCGCCACAAGGATCGGTGCTGGATCCACTGCTTTTCGTCATTTATATAAATGATTTGGATGTGAACATAGGAGGGATGGTTAGTAAGTTTGCAGATCTTTCAAAAATTGCAGTGTTGTGGACAGTGAAGAAGGTTACCTCAGAGTATAGTGGGATCTTGATCAGATGGCCAATAGGCTGAGAAGTGGCAGATGGAGTTTAATTTAGATAACTAAGAGGTGTGGCAGTTTAGAAAGACAAATCAGGGCAGGACTCATATACTTAATGGTAAGGACTGGGGGAGTGTGGCTGAACAAAGAGACCTTAGAGCGCAAGTTCACAGTTCCTTGGAAGTGGAGCTGTAGGTAGACAGGGTAGTGAAGAAGATGTTTGGTGCATTTGCCTTTATTGATCAGTGCATTGATTGCAGCAGTTGGGAGGTCATGTTTTGCTTGTACAGGACATTGGTTAGGCCACTTTTGGAGTATTTCATGCAATTCTGGTCTCCCTGCTATAGGAAGGATGTTATGAAATTTGACAGGGCTCAGTAAAGATTTACGAGGAAGTTGCCAGGTTTGGAGGGGTTGAGATACAGGGTGAGGCTGAATGGGCTAGGGCTATTTTCCCTGGAGCATCAGAGGCTGAGGGGTGACCTTACAGAGGTTTTATAAAATCCTGAGGGTCATGGATAGGGTAAATAGACAAGGACTTTTCCCTGGTTTTGGGGGAGTCCAAAACTAGAGGGCATAGGTTTAAGGTGAAAGGGTAAACATTTAAAAGGGGCTTAAGGGGCAACTTTTTCAAGTAGAGAGTGGTGTGTGTATGGAATGAGCTATTAGAGGAAGTGGTGGAGGTTGGTGCAATTATAACATTTAAAAGGCATCCAGATGGGTATTTGAATAGGAAGAGTTCAGAGGGATATGACAAAATGCTGGAAAATGGTACTAGATTTATTCAGGATATCTGATTGGCATGGACGAGTTGGACCAAAGGTTCTGTTTCCATGCTGTACAGCTCTATGACCCTGTAATCAGTGAAAAGTCAAAGGAAGAAGATACAGTCAATATACTTGGAGTGAATGATGCTTAGAATAAAAAAACTAATGATAAGAAAAAGAATTGGAGGTCATGATGGGAACAAGTCGGTGTTGAGAATTGAGCAGTAAAAGAATTGGGGAGAGAAAGGAGTCACTAAAAGCCACATTTTCTTGCAACACCCTACTCCAAATTCAACAAATTCAGTGTGCAGCCATAAGATGAACAACATTTGTCCTCCCTGGAAAAGAACAATAGAAACAGACCGAAAGAGATAGAGAACGGTACAAGGAATGAAGCAAACAATGAATTCAGTGAGGAGAATCTGTAGAGAGAGAAATTAAGAGTGGAAAGAAAAATAAAGTAAGTTGTATTTGACAGGGCCATCAGTAACAGGTGAGATAGGAATTGTAGCTGCTCATGTCGAAAAACTCAAAGTAAACGAGTAGAGATAGGACAATTCCATCAAAGAAAACTCACTTTGAACCAATTTGTAGGAACTCTTTGAAGGAAGAATATGGGGTGTGGATAAAGGGACGTCTGTAAATTTACTGTACTTCGATTTGCAGTAAGTATTTGATGAGGTGCTGGGTTGTTGTAGAAAATAAAAGCACATGGCATAGAGGTATCATATTGGCATGGATAAAAGCTTGCCTAGCTGGCAAGAGAGTAGATGTGAAAATGATTTGTTGTCTGTTTGGCAAGATGTGAAGAGTGGATGTATGGGTTAGTGCTGGGACCTTAGTTTACATCAACAAGTTACATGAGGGAAGCTAAGGCATGCAGCCAATTTCACAGGTTGGAAAATCCACTATGAAGAGGACATGAGAATGTAGATCAAGTCAGTGGGCGTGTAAACTGGCAGATGGAGTTTAATGGAGAAAATATTACATTGGCAGGAAGAATACGAAAGCAGAATATTACTTTAGACAGAGAATGGTGATAGAATACTGAGGTGCAGAAGGAATTTGATGTCATGGTGCATGAGTCACAAAATGTTAGTCTGTGAGTAAGCACATAATCAAGGTGGTGAACCGAGTGCAGCTTTGGTCTCCTTATTTAAGGAAGGATGTCAACGGAAAAGGTTCGTATGTGTTTTATTCGATCAGAACCTGGAGTGAGTGCAATTCAGCAGAGCAAGGCATGATTTGACTGAAGCATTTAAGATCCTGAATGGTCTTGACAAGGTCGACAAGGACAAACTGTTTCTTCTTGTCTCGAGATCTAAGCAGCAATGTTTTAAAAATGAGAATTCATAATCTGAGGACAGGGATGAGGGGAACTTTTTTTTTGCTCAAAATGTAGTACGACTTTGGAACTTTGTGCTTCTGAAGGTGTTCAAGGCAGGGTATTGAGTGGGTAGCAAGTGGGGTGAGTTGCTTAGCATGGTGATCGTGCCACGTAATGCAATAGAGGGTATTCTCAATGTGAAGGTGGGACTTTGTCTCCACAAGGACTGTGGTGGTCACTCTTACCAATACTGTCATGGACAGATGTATCTGCAACCAGCAGATTGGTAAGGATGAGGTCAAGTATGTTTTTCCCTCTTGTTGGTTCCCTCACTACCTGCCGCAGACCCAGTCTAGCATCTATGTCCTTTAGGATCCGACTAGCTCCATGGGATTATCAAGAAATGGCTGAAGACACTGGATACTACAAAGGCTACAGGACCTGACAACATTCCGGCAATAGTACTGAAGATGTGCTCCAGAACTTGCCGCTCCCCTAGCCAAGCTTTTCCAGTACAGTTACAACAAAGGTATCTACCCATAAATGTGGAATATTGCCCAGGTATGCCCTGTACATAAAAAGCAGGACAAATCCAACCCGGCCAATTACCGTCCCATCAGTCTCCTCTTGATCATCAGTAAAGTGATGGAAGGTGTCAGTGACAGCACTATCAAGCAGCACCTGCTCAGCAATAACCTGCTCAGTGATGCCCAGTTTGGGTTCCGCCAGGGCCACTCAGCTCCTGACTTCATTACAGCCTTGATTCAAACATGGACAGAAGAACTGAATTCCAGAGGGGAGATAAGAGTGACAGCCCTTGGTATCAAGGCTGCATTCGACCGAGTGTGGCATCAAGGAGCCCGAGCAAAACTGGAATCAATGGGTATCAGGGGGCAAAATCTCCGGTGGTTGGAGTCAGACCTGACACATAGGAAGATGGTCATGGTTGTGGGAGGTCAATCATCTCAGCTCCAGGACATCTCTGCAGGAGTTCCTCAGGGTAGTGTCCTAGGCCCAACCATCTTCAGCTGCTTCATCAATGACCTTCCCTCCATTGTACGGTCAGAAGTGGGGATGTTCACTAATGATTGCACAATGTTCAGCATCATTTGTGACTCTTCAGACACTGAAGCAGTTCATGTTCAAATGCAACAAGATCTGTACAATATGCAGACTTGGGCTGACAAGTGGCAAGTGACATTTGTGCCACACAAATGCCAGGCCGTGACCATCACCAATAAAAGACAATTTAAACACCACCCCTTGATGTTCAATAATGTGACCATCACTGAATCCTCCACTATCAACATCCTGGGGGTTATCATTGACCAGAAACTCAACTGGACTCACCACATTAGCAGATTGTCTACAAGAGTAGGTTAGAAGCTGGGAATACAGTGGCGAGTAACTCAAATCCTGACTCCTCAAAGCCTGTCCACCATCTACAAGGCACAAGTCAGGAGTGTGATGGAATACTCCCCACTTGCCTGGATCAATGCAGCCCCATCAACACTCAAGAAGATTAACACCATCCAGGACAAAGCAGCCGACTTGGATTGGCACTGCATCCACAAGCATCCACTCCCTCCACCACCGATGCTCAGTCACAGCAGTGTGTACTATCTACAAGATGCACTGCAGAAATTCACCAAAGATCCTCAGACAGCACCTTCCAAACCCACGACCACTTCCATCTAGAAGGACAAGGACAGCAGATATATGGGAACACTATCACCTTCAAGTTTGCCTCCAAGACTCTCAATATTCTGACTTGGAAATTTATCACCATTCCTTCATAGTCGCTGGGCCAAAATCCTAGAATTTCTTCCCTAACGGTATTGTGGGTCAACCCACAACAGGTGGACCGCGGCTCAAGAAGGCAGCTGACCACTACCTTCTCAAGGGCAAGTAGGGATGGTATGGTGGCTCAGTGGTTAGCACTACTCTCTCACAGCACCAGGGACCTGGGTTTGATTTCAGCCTCAGGCAACTGTCTATGTGGAGTTTGCACATGGTCCCAGTGTTTAGGGTATAGAAAACATTTACCAGGATGTTGCCTGGTATGGAGGGCATTAGCTATGAGGAGAGGTTGGAGAAACTTGCGTTGTTCTCACTGGAACAATGGAGGTTGAGGGGTGACCTGTTAGAGGTCTACAAGGTTATGAAGGGTGTGTACAGTTAGAAGCTTTTGGGTAGTACGTAGCACAATGGTTAGCACTGCTGCCTCATAACAGCAGGGACCTGGGTTTGATTCCACCCTCGGGTGACTGTTTGTGTGGAGTTTGCACATTCTCCCCGTATCTGCATGGGTTTTCTCCAGGTGCTCCAGTTTCCTCCCATAATCCAAAGATGTGTGGGTTAGGTGGATTGGCCATGCTAAATTGCCCATAGTGTCTAGGGAGGGATGTTCTTTGGAGGGTCAATATGGACTTGATGGGCTGAATGGCCTGCTTCCACACTGTAGGGTTTCTATGGCTTGTGAAATGCTGGCCAGCCAGTGATGCCCACATCCAACAAATGAATGGAAAAAAAAACTCTTGGTGGCAGACATTGAAAACCCCCACCCGGAGTATGTTTTGTGCCCTCACCACCCTCAGTGCTTCCTCTAAGTGTTGATCAACATGAAGGAGTGATATTTAATCAGCCGAGGGAGGATGGTACACGGTAATCAGCGGGTGGTTTGCTTGCCCATGTTTAACCTTAAGCCACAAGACTTTATGAGATCCGGAGTCAGTATTGAGGACTCCCAGGGCAAGTCTATCCTGATTGTATACCACTGAGCCACCATCTCTGCTGGGTCTGTCCTGCTGGTGGGACAGAACATATCCAGGCATGGTGATGGGGGTGCCTGGGATATTGCCTGTAAGGTATGATTCTGTGCGTATGACTATGTCAGGTTGTTGTTTGACTCGTCTGTGAGACAGCTCTCCCAATTCTGGCACCAGCCCCTAGATATTAGTGAGGAGGACTTTGCAGGGTTAACAGTTCTGTTTCTGGCATCGTCTTTTCTGGTACCTAGGCTGATTCTGCGTGGTCTATCTGGTTTCATTTCTTTGTTGAGACTTTGTAGCGACTGATAGAACTGAGTGGCATGCTCGGCCATTTCAAAGGGCAGTTGAGACTCGACTAACTTGCTCTGGGTCTGGATTCACACATAGGACGCAGGAAAGGATGAGGGTACAGATTTGCTCGCCGAGTCGGTGCGTTTGTTTGAGGATGTTTCATCACTCTGCTAGGTAACATTGTCAGTGCACCTTTGGTGAAGTTCACCGTAGGCGCATTGATGGTGTTACCTAGCAGGATGACGATATGTCTGCAATCAAACACACCAACTCAGTGAGCAAGTCTACACCCTCATCCACAACCAGAGCTGCAAATCTTCTCAAAAACTTTAAACAGGAAAGGATGGCAGATTTCCTTCCCTAAAGGATATTAGTGTTGGCAACAAGGATTCTTGATGTTGTATTCATTACGAGGAAACGACCAGTCTGCATGGGGTTGAAGGGAATTCAAATGATATCAAGGTTGATCTAATCAAAATTGGCCAGTCACATACACTCAGTTAATTTTCTTTTGCGTTTCTAGAAATTATTCAAAGGAACTGCTAACAAGTAAGGGATGATGATCTATTAGTGTTCTCTGTTCCTCGAAATAGCAGGGTAAGAATTTTAAATTCATTTCATTCATATCTGGAGGCTAGAGAAGATAATATCCAGCATCTATCAATCTTAAATTTCTTTCTCCTGAATCACAATACAAGTTGATACAAAGGGTTATTAAGTTGCAACCATAGATCTTTGATTTTAAATTTATTTTGTTATTGCTTTAAATGAGCTTTCAGTGGTAGATATTCCATGTGGTTTCCCCTGAGGCATTGGAAATCAAGTAAACAGTTACAGCTGTCTATCAGTTGTACAGAGGTTAATTTACCAGTTCATGAAATGAAAGGATTTTTAAATACTACCATGGCAAATTGAGTGATATTAAAGAATGAAAAGAATTGTTTAAGTTTTCATTAAAGCATACACACCTATGTATTGTTGAACGTGATTGCAAAATGGAAGCACCTGGGTATTACTGTACTCTCTATTTCACTGACTCATGCAAATATTCCTATTGTCAAAATCAATTAAGAAACAAGCTGCCTTTGAGAAGAAGTAATGTCTTCATTTTGAAAATAAAAAGATCAATTCAATGTTTTGCTTCATAAAACCATTGGATTAGGAATTTCTGGGCAGTGACAATTGCATATAGACTACCACTCCGCCTCCTTCCATTTCACAAGAAAAGAGAGCACCATGTTTCTGAGGGGTTTGTGCACAGGTCTCCCTCAGGAACACAGAGCTGGATGTCCAGTCTAACATTTCTCTGGGAGCACAGAGCTGTCAGGGAAGGCAAATCCTTGTCCCCTTTTCACAGTAGTCAGCTATCACTTTTCGAAATGTCAAAGGTGCTGACAGCCACTGGCAACTCATAGGCATGTCAGCGAAGTGTTAGGGTAATGGAAGGGTATGGCGTCAGGTGGGGAGGGTGCCAAGTGGGGAGGGAGCAGGGTGCCTCAGGGTAGAATGCCAGATGCAGAGGGAGTAGGGTGCCAGTAAGTAGGATCCTGAGTGAGTTGGATATCAGGACACCAAATGGCTACGATGCCAAATGAGCGAGGGATAGGATGCCAAGTGGGTCAGGTCTCAGGTTGCAAGGTAAGTGAGGTAATGTTTGGTATAGGTCAGAGTGGGTGGAAGAAATCAAGCCTGGCATGGGACACAGGGTTGGGGATGTGCCAGGGGTGAGGTTCAGGTCTGGTGATGGTGGCAAAGGATGAGAGATCAGATTGGGTTTGGTGGGGCAGGGGGCAAATTGGGTCAGTTCTGATCAGGTGTGGCTGGGGATTGGGGTCTGGGGCAGGGCAGCCCAGTCTACTCCAGCGTAAATGGTGATGGTGGGGGAAGGAAGGTGCGTGGGGTGGAGGTTTGGGTGGAGAGTGAGGGGCCTGGGGGCAGGAGGGTGGCAGGACCCAGAGGTCCTGAGTTGATTTCAGGGTTGAGGGGAAGAAATGTCGTAGGGGGGGTCCGGGGGGGAGGGTGGGGTGGGGGGGACAGCTGGGTGGCAGGTCTGGGTCTGGGTCTGGTGGTGTAAGGGATCTGGGAGAGGTATAGTTGATGTGGTGGCTGAGGTAAGTTTCGAGTCTATTGAAAAGTTACTCGGGGGTTAGACTATGTATTTATAGTGTAATTTTTCCTGAGTAACTATTTTACCTAATTTAATCAGAACCCTATGAATTCATCCTTTTTTAAAATGAAGATGTTCAGACAATTCCAGACGCAGGGGACTTGCCTGGTGGAAAATTCTATTTTCCAAGCAATTCCTTCAAAGTGTGCCAGGGAATGGGAATTCTACAGTGTCCTGATGTGCACCTCCCACATACACTGCAACAATGACTAGTCAGCAGAAAACCCAAGCCCAGTTCATTCACTCAATGGCTCACATGTTGCCCCTCCTCTGGCTGTGCAGGTTTAACCAAGCAGTATTGTCACCCTGCTGTTTCCACCTCTGCGTAACGAAAGCTCATTCAGTCAGAAAGTTGTTAGGATTGTGAATGTGTTGCCTGGGAGAGTAGTGGAGGTGGATTCCATAGGAGGTTTCAAAAGAGAACTGTGTATATATTTAAAAGTGATGAGTTTAGAGGACTACAGAGACAGAGGTGGAGAATGGGACTAGCTGGGTAGCTTTTACAGGAGCTGGTATAGACACGATGAGTCAAATAGCCTCCTTCTGTACTGTAAAATTCCATATTTCTATGAAATCTGTTACTGTCCAATGAAGTTTAAAAGCTATACCAGCCAAGTCCTGCTTCCATTGCAATATATAGGATGTGACTCCATGGTTACTGTGGAGACATCAGCTCATTCACTGTTGGATTGTCTCAGGCAATTCCTCAACATGGTCAGATGGCAGACTGGAACCAAAACCCTTCAGTAAGTCCAACCGTCAGTGAAGAGCTAGAAAGATGTGATGTTGTGTGATGTAGATATTCCTGCCTCCTGGTGGTTCAGTGGTTAGTACTGCTGCCTCATAATGCCAGGGACCCAGGTTTGATTCCACCCTTGGGCGACTGTCTGTGTGGTGTGTGCACATTCTCCCTGTGCCTCCATTAGTCCGAAGATATGCAGGTTAGGTGAATTGACCATGTTAAATTGCTCATCGTGTGTAACGATGTGAAGGCTACATAGGTCAGGGTTCCAGGGACCGGGTAGGGGTGTGGATATCAGTGGGATGCTCTTTGAAAGGTTGGTGTGAACTTGATGTGCAAAATGGCCTGTTTCTACACTGTAGAGTTTCTATGCTTCCATTTGCTGCAGTGAGAGTTTACCAAAGTATTGGGAAATGAGAGTCATATTTAATTGACATTCTGGATTATCCCAAAAATCACTGTTTATAGCTCCTTGTGTGCTTTAACTGAATACCTTGAAACAAGTAGATTGTGGAGTTAAGTCTGATGGTAGATCTTATCATTTATACCTTTAAGGGACAGGTTCATAGTATCATCACCATATTGTGACATGTGCCCTAATGGAATAAAACATTTGGTCTCTATCTTATTTACCTCTGAAATCATAAACAAAACAAAATGCTGGCGAAATTCAGCAGTCCTAGCAGTGTTTATGGAGAGAGAAACAGTTCACATTTGGAGTCTGAGATGTCTCTTCCTCAGAGCTGAAAGGAGATAGAAAACCATAATTTTCTAACAGTGACAGATGGAGGGGGAGGAGGAAGTGGAACAAATGGTCAGTGTGCCCAGAGCAAAAGACAAAAGCAGTGTTAATGGGGGTAAAGGAGTGACAGAGATGTAAAGAAAAGGTATAAATGTTACCTGTGGAAAGGAGAAATAGGTCTGCTAGCTGACAGCAAAGCCAACATGACACAAACAGGACATGGCCAGGGGAAGGATGTAAGAAATGTAGAGCTCAGAGATCACGTTCTGAAGTTGTGGAATTCAATATCCAGTTTTCAAGGTTGGAAATTGCCGAAATGGACAATGAGGTGTTCCTCGAGCTTACGTTGAACACTATAAAAATCCAAAGATGGAAATGTTAGCCTCAGAACAAGAGGGTTTATTGAAATGGCAAACAATCTGGGATGTCAGGGTGATCTTTTACAGATGGAGAGGAGGTGTTCGGCGAACTGGTTTCCCAGTCTGTATTTGGTCTCACCAATGTATGAAGACCACACTGTGAGTAGTGAATGCAATAGACTAGACTGAAAGAAGTACAAGTGAAATGCTGCTTCATCTGGAAGATATGTTTGGGGCCTTGGACAGTGAGGAGGAAGCAGGTGAATGGGAAAGTATGACACCCTCTGCACTTGAATGGAAGGTGCCATGGGACAGTGAGGTGAGCTGTTTGGAGTGATGATGGAGTGCACAGGGGGGAACAGTTCCTTCAGAATGCTCCAAGTGGAGGGAGGGAAGGGGAAGATGTGTTTGTTGGTGGCATCCACTGCAGGTGGCGGAGATCACCAGAACAGATGCTAAATAGAAATGGGGACAAACAGAATGCAGTCCTTGCAGGAAGCACAGACTGAAGAAGTGTGGTCATGGTAACTGTGGGGGTCAGTGGGTTTCTAATAGATATTATGGAAAGTCTGCCTTTTGATAACATTGGTCCCAACAAGACCATGACCTCTGGCTAACCAGCTTCCCCTTCAGGGTATCCTACAAACATTCCTTCTATACTTCAACCTGGCACCGAGAAAGCAAAATACCATCCTGGAGTCATGTCTATAGCCCCAAAACACATGTTGTCTCCCCGAACTCCCCGCCGCCCCCTAGCCCCCACTATCAAATCGCTACTCTCAGTTGTCTTTCCACACTTCTTCCTTAATTCCATCCTCTCCCCAACCTACATCCAATGTAGGTGTTTCCCACACTGTCTGCCTGGATCCCTTTCTCTATCTGACAGTTTGCCCATTCCCTCACAGCCTACCCTTCGTTAAGCTGTGGGGTGATCACATCCTGAAATCTGCTCACGTGAACTCTTCAGTCATCCCAAAGCTCCTTCATGATTCCAACAGCTGCTCAAGGTCCAAAACCTGCAGCATGAGTTACTTTAGCCAGAAACATCTCTGGCAATGATCATCGAAACCACCAGGAGTGTCAGAGATTTCCCACACTGTTGCAGATGTGCAAATCACAAGCCAGAGCTCCCAGGACATAATTCACCGAAATAAAACCTGGAGCTTTTACTTTTATCCCTCCGATCTCCTTACATAGTGTCTAGAAACATCTTACTCCTGCCTACATCCCAATTCTCACTCAGGTTAGCCGCGAGTCTGTCAGTTTCCCTGTGAGAGTCCTCGTCTGAAATGCTCCCCACAGTGACACTGTCACAGGGTCCCCGCCCGCTTCCCTCACTGACACTGTCACAGGGTCCCCGCCCGCTCCCCTCACTGACACTGTCACAGGGTCCCCGCCCGCTCCCCCTCCGTGACACTGTCACAGGGTCCCCGCCCCCTCCCCTCACCAACACTGTCACAGGGTCCCCGCCCCCTCCCCTCACCGACACTGTCACAGGGTCCCCGCCCCCTCCCCTCACTGATTGTTTTAATTGGAAAAATGTACTTTACTCATTAAAAAAATCTTTAAGTGTTTAAAATGGATCTGAAAACAGTTCTGCATAACCATTGCAGGGAAAATTGCAAACAACACTTTCGATGATTGATATTCCTCAGTGCTACTCTGCAAGTTGCAAAATCAGAAGCATTTTCTATTCCTGCTGGAAGCCATTTCAATGCAATGAGGTGGTCTGAGAACTGAACAGACCCACATTTTATTTTGGAAGGCCTTAGGTGGTGGTCTTTCCCCATCGCATCCTGGCTTGACTGCATCCTCATCATGTAGTCTAGCACCTTGGAATATGCTGGTCTGCAGCACTTGTTTGGGGTCAACCAGCAAGTTTTGGGCAGAACAAAGTGTTTTTCACTAATTTGATCGTTCTTCAGGTGCTGTTGCTGTTTATATCAGCATGCATCCTGGGGAGCAGCCTGCACCGCACACAATCCTGCATTCACATCGATAGATTACATTCATACAGTGCAGAAATAGCCTTTCGGCCCATTGGGTCTGCACTGACATAGCTACCACTAAAAGTGCGCATAGATTCATACAACACAGAAAAGGCCTGCTTGGGGCGAGCCTCAACAAAAACCATTACTTCTCTCTCCAAACTTCCTTTTCAAAGGCACATTCCAGAAGGACATCTGCTTCAAGGGCAGGGGCAGTGTGCAGTGGTGCAGAGACCAAATGTACATGAAGAATCTGACAGGTAGTGCCCTTCTCACCACCAGCCAAGCGATGTCTTGTTGCTTGTTGGAAAGTTTTTGTGATGAGGCCTTCTGCCAAATTACTTTGACAGCCTGTTCAGGGATCTACATGACAGGATCCACCCTCTACTTTTCTCATAGGGTCTCAAGGATGCTGCATGCTGACCACTTCCTGATGGACTGGTGATCAAAGGTGTTTCTTTTGTAACATTTTCCATAAAGGACAGGTGATACAGAACAGCCCAACTACTTGGAGCGTTTCGTGGCAGCGAGGCCAGTCCCATCCTTCGAAACACTGGAGACAGGTCGTACCTCAGTACGTCGTGACACTTGGTGTTTGTGTACCGAGAGTTTACACACAGTTTGATGTAGCTGCGCAAAAGGGTGGCCATCAGGATGAGGCCCACATTGGGTACGTTCTTCACCCCCATATCCAGAGTTTTGTACAAGGTGTCCCTGCAGACACAGATCATCTTTGACCTCCAGGAAAAGTGAAAAGGTACATTCAGAGGCCATGCAAATATGAATATTTAGTTCATGCTCAACGTAAATTACTCATTTTTCATTTTGACATCCTAGATTTAATGCAATTAGTCATACCTGACCTCACAATATGTGGCCAACCATGGACGTATAGAGCAATACCAGTTTATGTGGCATTAAAATCTTTGCATGACTTTCCAAAGTGCTATAAATTATTTTGCTGAGGTGTGTAACTTGACTGATTGCAACACAATTTGAATGACCTGCAAAAGAACAGAAAAAATTAAAACTATTTTTGTCTCTACACTAACATTATATTAATATGATGCAATCCAAAGTCCTCATATTGGCAATAGAGGTAAAAATATTTGACTTGGTAAACACAGGCCAGTCCAAATTCAACTAAGAAAATAAAGACAAGCAATATGAATTCATGTTTGTAAAAATAAATTCAAAACAAATATTGGGAAGAGTTTTAATCAAAGACTTACAAATAGTTACAATAATCTGCAGGGCAGAGTCAGAGAAGCAAAAACATTAGGAGCCCTTAATGTGTTTATCAGAAATTCCTTTGTTACTTTCATAAGGGCATCCAGCCATATCTGTTAAATGTACCAAAGCTTCTTCAAAAATAATGGACAAATAAATTTCAGCTGAAAATTTTAAGAGATCAAATGCAAGTGAATTCCACAATGTAATTTCAGATTCCAGTTTGTACAGAATGCACTTGATTCTATAATGGGTAAACTAATGTACTGGAGGGATGAGTTCTAATTGACTAAATGGCTTTTGCTCATCCTCAAGTTTTCTTACATTGCTGATCATGTTAGTAATTGAAGGCAAAGTTGCATTCACTTCAGAAAATGAATCACAAACTTCTTTTTGTTTAAAGTTCTGAAAAGGTGGTTCAAGGCAGATAAAAACAGACTGTTTAGAGTAGTTCAGGGATGTCACTAACGTAAGTGTAAGCAATTTGGAACAGAGAAAAGAAGAAAATTGCTAACAGAGTTAACAGCATATGGAATTCACCTCCAGGCTTGGAAATTGGAGCATAAACTGTATCAATATTCAAAGCTTAAGTAGATTGGACATTGGAAGAAAGCAAGTTAAAGGAACATGTGAATTGAGAAAGTAAATGACGTGACGACCATGAAACTTTTGTCAGTTGTCAAGAAAAACAGACAGCTGGTTCACTAATGTCCTTTAGGGAAGGAATCTGCCATCCTTACCTGGTCTGGCCTACATGTGACTCCAGACCCACAGCAATGTCATTAATTCAACTGCCCTCTGGGCAATTAGGGATAGAAAAAAATTTCTGGCCCAGCCAATGACGCTGACATCCTGTGAACAAATTTTTTTTAAAAGGTTAGAACTATGGACACTCAAAGAACATAATGGCCCCGATGATTGGAGCCGGATGGTCTGTTTTAACATTCAGTTGAAAGTCAATGTAGTTCTGACATAAAATAGATTATAGCAGGTTTTCATGATGTTAGAATAAGCTGTCAATTCACTGATTACACCTTTTAGGTGCAGCAGTGTATGACCTTCCAGACTACAAGCATAGCTGCTTGACAGAACAAATGTCTAAGCCTTTGTTGATATTTGCTGGCACATTCATTCTGTCTGATGCAATCTTCCCTGAGATGTGTGCTAGCTCACATAAACACATATATACAGTAGACTCCAGTTTAAATCCACTCACTACTCACTCACCCACATCATTAATCAACGGCACTCAATTCCTTCCTCCAGAATCTTTGTCAAAACATTGATACAGATACATTTAGTCTTAACTTTTCACACAGGAGAAAACAATAGAAAGATAAATAAAATTAATAAAGTACGGAAGTATTGGCAATATCTTATCCAGTGAATTACTTGCCAAATTTATTTCATTCAGTCATGGCATGGAGGAGTCTCTGGTTGAGGTTATAGGTTTGGGAGACATCATTGACAATTAAGAAATAGCTATATTTCTTTGAACTAAAATTTCTTTTAATAGATTTACCAACATCTTGGACAAAGTCTATTCACCTTATTATTAACGTACTTCACAATAGCCAACTTCAGCTCAAAACAATACTTGCACAAATGTAATTTTAACAATGGGAGATTCTTTTCCAAGGAGGCCAGGACTTCAGCATCAATTAACTCATCTCCTGACTCCCCAAAAGCTTGTCCACCATCACAAGGCACAAGGCAGGACAGTGATAGGAAACTCCCCACTTGCCTGGTTAGTGGCAGCTCCAAAAACACTCAAGAAGTTTGACTTTATCCAGGACACAGCAGCCCACTCAACTGGCATCTGATCCATTACCTTGAACATTCACTCCCTCCATCACTGGAGCACAGAAGCAGCTGTGGATACCATCCATGAGACATATTGCAGAAACTCACAATAGCTCATCAATACAGTATCTTCCAAACCTTCTCAAAAGGACAAGGGCTGCAGATACATGGGAACACCATCACATGCAAGTTCTCCTCCAAGCCACTCACCATCCTGACTTGGAAATATATTACTGTTCCTCCACTGTTGTTGGGTTAAAATATTGTAGGTCTCTCCCTAAGGGCATTGTGGGTCCATCTACAACACATGGACTGCAGCAGTTCAAGAAGGCAGCTCACTACCACCTTCTCCAGGGCAACTAGGGATAGGCAATAAATGTTGGGCCCAGCCAGTGACACCCATATTCCCTTAATGAATAAGTAAAAATAGTGCTAGCTTTTAGTCTGATTATAGTGATTAATTAAGGAAAGCAAGACCATTCAACTAATCAGATGAGGGCATTGCTGGCTAGGCCAGCATTTATTACCCATCCCTAATTGCCCAGAGGGCAGTTATGAGTCAACCACATTGCTGTGGGTCTGGAGTCATATGTGTACCAGACCAGGTAAGGATGGCAGTTTCCTTCCCTAAAGGACATTAATGAACCAGATGGGTTTTTCCCCAACAATCAGCAATCGATTCATGGTCAACACGGGACTCTTAATTCCAGATATTGTATTGAATTCAAATTCCACCATCTGCCATGGCAGAATTCAAACCCGGTCCCAGAACGTTATCTGGGGATCTGGATTAACAGTCCAGCAATAATACCGCTAGGCCATCGCCTCCCCTCAATCACTGATCAAGTAGAGTTGAACTGAGTATGCTCTGTACTCAACATCTTCAAACACAAGACAAAAGCAAAATTCTAAATTCTAACTGTCTCCCACCCTCTTCCCTAGAGAAACCTTTGGAGGGGGCAGTTGAAGTGGAATGAGGCATTTTCTCAGTGCAGAAACATAAGAGGTTAATGTGTAGATACAGCTAGCAATTAGCAAAGCAAAATGATACATCATCCTTCATTAAAAAGAATTGGATTATAAGATCTAAGAAGCCTCATATTAAGTAGGTCCTCAGAGGGTAGTTGGACTTTTGCATGCAAAACTGTTATCCTTCCCAGCAGCACAGAAAATATGTCTTGAAGCCAATTTCAAGAATGATGAAGATAACATCCAATCATGAAGCACTGAGTTGATGGCCTCTATTTCCTTCAGTTTAGAGAAATTAAATGTGATATTATGGGAACATACAAAATTCTTAAAGGCGAATGTGGTATTGAAATATCCAGATGTTTATTCCAGCTGGCTATTTCTTATAAAGCGGAGGTTGAAAACACCCGAGAACGAAAACTGAAACACCCAAAGAGGAGCACCTCTCCCTCTAATCTGTTAAAGGAGTGTGAAAAGTGGTGTAACCTGCCTTTCAGCAACTTCTAGTGTTTAAATAAAATAAATTCCTGACACTTACTTTAGAATCAACAAGTAACAATTTATTTATATAACTCTAACAGTGAACAAATTATCTAAACTACTAACAAAAGGAATAAATCCCTTCCAACTACTAACTATTCCTGAACAAAACAAGATTCCAACAGTCTGCTGTTCTGATAAATACAAGTCCCAATTATATATAAAAAAAGAATTCAGTCTCTTGAAATTACAGCCAGGTTACATGTCTTCTAGAATGTTCTGTCCCTTCTCAGCCAATTCTTCCATCAGGAATATTAACTGTTGTGCTGTTGTTACCATTGTTACTTATGTAGTGCTTTCTCTAAGACTTAGAGGAGGCTGTGACAGCCAGCAATTCTCTCTTGAAATCTGAGGGCCATTAGCTCTGGCAGATGGCAGCTGGCTCTCGGGTCTTTTTCTCCCCTTGATGACATATCAATATTTCTTACAACAGGATTGGTACTATGTCATCACAACCATCTGACTCAAATTTAATCGGCTTTTGGTATCTAAGTACCTGGTTCAAATTGATTGGCTGAATTCAAACACCTGTTATTGTGGTAAAAAAGCTGCTGGTTGGCCGGCCAACTATATGACCTATCAATTTGGGCGCTGTCTGTATACTTGCAAACCCACAAGCTGCTGCTCACAGACATTCATTATAAATCTCTCTGCTCCTATGATGCTGCTTGGCCTGCTGTGTTCATCCAGCCCTGCACCTTGTTGTCACAGGAAAAGCACATCATCTTTTAAAGGGATCATGTAGTGCTTTCCCCCCTAGCATTTTACAAACACCAAATTCTAATCTCCTTCTCCCAATCCACAAGTACTATACTCAACTTCTCAGCATATTATATCCCATTATTACATTCATCGGCCCATAAGTGTCTGGGGTAACATTAACCTATGGGTTGTCATAAGTAACACACTTCCCTCAGTGCATCATGCTTCAAATCACCCAAGGTAAGATGAAGTCTAATACTGTTTCTACCCTCAGCTTGCATGTTATGATTGTGATGACATCACGAGCGTACCTCTTAAAGCTGTATTGACATACTGACCATGAGACATCCCACATCCACAGGGTCTAAAGTCTCCACCTGGCAGAGTCCGAATTCTCAGCCAAGAAAGTCTGAACCTGATGGCAGCCAGCAGTTTCTTTCCATCAATTTTCTGGTTGTTTTGCGTGGGTAGCTGGTGGGATGATAGAGAAGTGGTTGGGCCTCTCCTTCCAGGACTTAATACAGAGGCAGTCATGCAAAGACTGAAACGCACTACCCTCCCCCCCCATACAGCCAAAACTGTGGATCCGATATGTGGACGACATGTTTGTCATCATTAAACGCTCCAGGTTAGAAGAGACACACCATTTCATCAACAACATTTTCACTGGGATCAAATTTATGAGAGAAGAGGAAGACAACAATCAGCTTCCGTTTCTAGACATCAGGGTAGAACGAATGACCAACGGGGAGTTCCAAACCAGAGTGTATAGGAAGGCAACCCAGAATGGCCAAATCTTCAGTTTTCACAGCAATCACCCCGACACCTACAAGCAAAGCTGTATTAGGACACTATTCAAACAGGCCACAACTCACTGCAACACGCCAGAACTAATCAAGAAGGAGGAAGAGCACCTATACAAGGTCTTTGCTAACAACAGATATCTCAACAACTTCATCCACAGGTGCCTACTAGATAGACAATGCCAACACACAGTGCGCCCCAATACACTGCCCACACTACCCTATATCAAGAACATATCAGAACAATGAGACTCCTACGACTACTAGGAATCATGGTGGCACACAAACCCACAGCCGCACTACGACAAACACTCACAAGGACCAAAGACCCCATATCCATAACATGCAGGACCAATGTAGTTTACAAAATACCTTGCAATGACTGCAACAAACATTACATCAGCCAGACTGGAAGGAAACTAGCCATCGGGATACATGAACACCAGTGAGCAGCAAAATGATACAATGAACTTTCCCTCATCTCAGTGCACTCGGACAATGAAGACCATCAATTTAACTGGGACAATGTGACCATCCTAGCTCAAGCTAACTACAGGCATGCACGGGAATTCCTAGAGGCCTGGTTTTCAACCTGTAAAGCAATTAACAAATATGTGGAATTAGACCCCATATACAAACCAACGCAGAACAGAACCGGAAATGATACAACCCAACGTAACAGACCGGATCATATAAATACCAAGCAGAGTAGAACAACACCGCTTCCTCGGAAGCCATCTGATGACGCTACCTAGCATGGTGATAAAACATTTGTACGATAACCAGTCAACTTGGCGAGTAAGCTAATAGCCTCTTTCATGTGATGTGATAGGGAGCTCCCTCTACCCTTGCCCTTGCCATGCCTGTTCTCTGGCTCTACATGGGTCCTGCTCTATCAATGTGAAACGTGTGCCTACAACCAAGTTTCAGAGGTTTCCGTGTTTAATTCTTACAGGAAGGATACCAGCAGCTGTTTCTCTCCAGCTTTTATTCGGCATTGTTAATGCAATATGCACATGAAACCTCACTAATGTTTAATGGCTTCTTAAAACGTATTGACCTCACCAAAGACTAAAATTACCAACCGTCTGCTACAACATGTTCTATCCATGAACATTAATGAGCAGGAACAATTCAGGAGAGGAGCTGAAACTGGGAATTGGATTCTCCTCTAATTCACAAATGGCTCAAGTCACAAACCCACTGTCTCTATCTGTTACTCACGGAGCCCTGCTGCCCTACCTTGTATGTGTGGATGTGGAGACTGAGCAGGTAGACTGTTTTATTTACCAAAACAAGTTAAAAGAAAACAAAATAAAATTTTCAGGAAATGGCACTTCAGAATGCCTTCCTTGTCATGTCAGGATTAGTTCATTATTAAACATTGGTTTTCCACTACAGTGTTGAAAAGGTCACTTTCTCCTCTAAATTGGTATGATGGTCAAGTCATGTAGAATGCCTGGGAGTGATCCAGCCAACTGGACTTGAGCATTTTCAGATTGCAAGGTTTAGATGACAGACATATTGAATGACTTTATTTTGGATTGGGAAATACATCTATTTTATCAGCATTGCAAACGCAATTTAAAACTAGCAATTTTCAACTTCAGTTGTTTGGTAACCATTCTCGAAACATTTAGCTTTGTGAAGAATATGTTTCACTTTTGAACAAAACTCATTTTAAAAATGATAATACGCTTGGTTACAATTTGCGGTTGTCATTTAAACCTTATCATCAATCAGAAAAAATTGCTTATATACTTATCCATTTTGTTAGCTACATCCAGCAGATATAAACACATTTTACGTGTGTTATGATATGACAATACTCATTATCATTTGCTTACTAGCTCTCAAGTATGAGATGTGTCATCATCTTGTTCTAAACAAGTTGTATCATTGTCCTATATGGATCTGAAAACCTAGGGACTAAGAATTCCAGACCTCTATTCCTGGACTATGAGCCTTCGCCCTGATTCTCATGGACGTTACAGAATCTTCAAGGTTTCATTGAGATCATCCTCATGTTCTATTAAATTCCAGAGAATATCAGCCAAACCTGCTCAGCCAGTCACCACAGAAAAACCCCTTCAATCCCAATAATCACCTCCAATTCAAGGGTATCATTTATTATGAGCACAACTGCTCCAGGTGCGGTCAACAACACCCCTTGAAATTGTAACAAGAATTCACTAGTCTTAAACTCCAATCAAACTGCAATAAAGACCAACATCCCATTCACCTTCCTAATGGCTTGCTGTACCTGCATGTGCATTTTCTTCTGTCCCTTCTGAAGTCCCTTGGAACATCAATATTTAGAATTTTTATGCCTTTTAAAAAGCTAAGGTGGCAGCAGAAGCAAGGCAACAAAAGCTAGCAGAGCATTTGGTGGTGGTGAAGGAGGGGCTACGGAGGGCGTAGTGTAGGTAATGGGGAGGAAGTGGGTAAGGACCGAATTTGGTTGGGTGGGATTTTGTTTAACCAGGAGAATTCCTTCCAGTTGGCCCCCACACCCACCTATCCACTTACCATTATCTGACCAGACCCACCCTTGGTGTCTATTAATTATCATTGTAGATATGGGGTGAGGAACTTCTAACATTGCAAATTTCTACCCATCACTGTTGTCCCAAAATAATACCCTTACTCTGGAGGAACACCTTCCCCAAAAATCAGCCAGGACAAAGCTGCCTGCTTTGTGAGCACTCACCTCACACTTATAGCATCCACTCCCTCCTTCACCGACACTCAGTTACAGCAGTTCCTACCATCTACAAGATGCACTGCAGTAACTCACTGAGTCTCCCTTGACAACACATTCCAAACTCATGAACCCTACCTCATGAAAGGGCAAGGGCAGCAGATACAAGGGAGCATCACCACATGAAAGCTCCCTTTCGAGTCATGGACCATTCTGACTTGTAAATATATCACCTTTTCCTCACTGTCCTTTCCTACCAGTTCTGTGGATATACTTACGTACCAAAAAAAGAAGGCAGCTCACCACTTGTTTATTGTGTGGTCTGATGCCACATTTTGAGTTTGTGGTTGAGACAGACTGGTCAAGAAGAAGGCAAAGTTGAGTCTGTCTTAAGTCTTAGGCTTCAAAGTAAACCTACGATCAAAACATTAACACCAACTCCTGTTACCAATCCAGGTAATTGTAGATATATTTGATGATGATCTTGTAGTTACATTTGCAAAGGACTAAACTATCTTGTCATTTAAGGTCTTTGTGAGTTTTCCAGATAAAGAATAATTTAACTCTGCCCAGACTGTGCTATTTTTACTGAGTGCACGTAATTGTGAGGTCCCTCCAGGGTCCTGAAGAGCTTGCACAAAAAACCATTAGCTTCTCAAAGACAATTAGTAAAACACAGTAAATATTGGTCTAGCCAGTGTTGTCAGCAAGCTGTGAATGAGAGGGGGTAACACTGGAATGATGGTAATGTTATTTGATTAGTAATCCAGAAACTCAGGCTAAAGTTCTGGGATGTGGGCTTGAACTCTATCACAGCAGATGATGAAATTTTAATTCAATTAAATATCTGGAACTAAAAACTAGCATTATGGTGGCAATGTAAATATTAGAATAAAAACCCAGGTGATTCACTAAAGTCCTTTAGGAAAGGAAGCCTACCTTACTTGGTTTGGTCTACAAGTGACTACAAACACACAGAAAAGTGAATATCTCTTAACTGTTCTCTGAACAATCCAAGCAAAACACTCAGTTCAAAGGCTCAGAATAAGGCGATCACACATTTAAGACAGAGATGAGGAGGAATTTCTTCTCAGAGGGGAGTGAATCTGTGGATTTTTTTTGTTATTCAGTTGAGACTGGGTCATTAAGTATGTTCAAAGCTGAGATAGAGAAATTTTTAATCAGTAATAGATTCAAGAGTGCTATGCTAACATTTCTGTCCTTTCCTGGGTCTGCTGCAATGTTCTAATGAAGCACAACACAATCTCGGGGAACAACATCTCATTTTCTACTGAGGCAGTTCACAGCCCTGAGGTCTGAACAATGAATTCAATGACTTCAGAAACAGACCACTTTGTGCATGTTCTCCATTTTTCTTACATTCTCTGCCTCCCTTCAACTTTCTGTGTTTGTATTTTGTTTACATTTCACTTGGTAGCAAGGACCAATTCTCTCCCATTCACTCTTCAATTTACACTTTTTTTCAACATCATTTCTGTCTCCACTATTAGCAGCCCCTTTGTCTTTTGCATTGGACCTCTGTACCATCTACCCTCTTGCTCCTCCTCTGCCTCTGTCCAAAGTGTAAAACAGGACCTATTTTCCCTCACCTTTCAGTTCTGAAGTTGAGTCAAACTGGACTTGTAGAAACATAGAAGATAGGAATAGGAGTAGGCCATTCAACCCATTGAGCCTACTCCTCGATTCATGGTGATCATGGCCGATCACCGAGCTCAGTACTCTAATCCTATCTCGTTCATGTAAACACAATGCTTTGGCCTTAACCACTTTCTATGGTACCAAATTCCACAGGCTCACCACTCACTGGGTGAAGAAATGTCTCCTTTTCTCAGTCCTAAATGGTTTATCTCTTATCTTTAAGCTATGATCCCTGGTTCTGGACATCCCCACCATAGGGAACATCCTTCTGCCTCTACCAGGTCTATTCCTTAGAATTTTATTGATTCCATGACATTTCCCCTCATTCTTCTGAATTCCAGTGAATACAACCCACCTGATTCAATCTCTCCTCATACACCAGTCCTGCCAATCCAAGGAATCAATTTGGTAAACCATTACTGCACTCCTTCAATAATAAGAAGAACATTCTTCCTCAGATAAAGAGTCCAAAACTGCACATTATATTCAAGATGTGTCATCACCAATACCCTGTATAATTGCAGCAAGAAAAGTAAACTCTGTTTTCCTCACCACAGATGCTGTCAGACCTGCTGAGTTCCTCCAGCATTCTCTGTATTTGTTTCATACTTTCAGCGTCCACAGTGTTCTGCCTTCCTTCAAGGAATTCAGGTTATGGGGAAAGACAGGAAATTGGAATTGAGGAATAACAAATCAGCCATGGTCTCTTTGAACAGTGGAGCAGACTCAATGTGCTGAATGGCCTACTTCTGCTCCTACATTTTACAGTCATTGTTAAGGATGGGCAGTAATTGCTGGTCCAGCTAGCTGCACCCACATCCCATGAATGAATAAAAGGAAAGAAACATTTGCCACCAGATTGAAACTGATTGTCCCTGCAGCCTGGCCTAATTTCCAGCTCTCCTGTTAAACTGCATCTGAGGAACAGGCTCAGATTAAGTTTCCCTATTTTGAGTCCATCAGTGGATTACAGTGACCTTTGGGATGATGTGTTGCTCAGAGTTATTGTGGATTGAACAAGACTAATTGTTGAAACCTTAATCAAAGCATGTCTGAGGGATTGTTTCACAGTCTAAATGGATGTTTAGCATCGAGTCTCATGGGCAGGATAGAAACTTTAAATCCACGCTCTTACTAATCTACACATTTCTCAAGTTGTTTATATGAACAAGTCTCTTTTTTGAATCAAGATTTATTGACCTAGCAATGGCTGCAAAAACAATTCTTCTCAAATCTGCAGCCTGAAAAATTTCAAATTGGACACACTCACAAGAATTACGAGCAATGATTACAAACTAGGACACCAAATGTTCAAATTCCAGATTGTTGTGACTCAGAAGGGCCACAGGTTAGACACTCTTAACTTAATTCATTATTTATGAGCAACTAATTATTTTAATCAAACTGTTCAGACACATGATGACACAGCTGTCGGGGCAGGTGAGACTTGAACTCAGACCTTTTTGTCTAGAGATGAGAATTGAACCCATGTCCTGAAACAATTAACCTGGGTTCAATGACATGACCCCCATTACATCTCCTGCTGTTACTAGCAAATAAACTTATGCAATGTGGATGATGAGTATTATTTGAGTAACATTAACAGGATTCAGAGAATGGGCAGCCTTAAAGCATTGCTGGCAGGTAACGGAAGTATAATGTCTAATTAACAAGCATGGATCAAATTGACAGGATAAATAATTATTTGACTATCTCCAAAACTAATTAACTCAATATACTCTGAAATTTTCAAACCATTAGAACAAACAATGTGACAAATCAAGCTGATTAGGTTTTCCACTGACAAATTTAAGTCAATATGTTATGTTTGCACGGCTGAGAAGATACCCAATAAAGAATGAATGTTTAAATACACTGGGAGAACTTGACAAAACATGAAGTACTTTTAATGCATTTCCAAGTATCATAGCATAGACTGGTGCAGGACATTTTATTGCTGCTAGTTTTCTTTTGAATGAGCACTCAGGAAAAGCCTGGAATGGCGAAATTTTGAAAAGTTGTATCATTTATCATGCTTTTCTCAATTGGCAGTAGACAAGCCTGCAATCTAAGTGATGCAATTTTACTCAACCGTAGCAAAGAAGACCACTTCACTTGATAATAGAATCCAGGAATGGTGAGAAATTTATACAAAGTACAAGAAAGATTTTCAATCTACATGTTCTACATGGTGTAATCATACTTCAGAACAGAACTGATACTCTCATAATTGATTGGGAAGTACGTTTAAGTCACTTGAAAGTCTCAAACAAACAGTTTTATTCAACAGGTTACGTGATAACTTACAGGAACAGATCAACTTCAGGTCACATCCTCAGTCTGCCATAGCTGTTGGTCATGTGGTGTCAGGCTGGTTCTTGCTCAACAGCATGCTTAGCTCTTAAACAGAAAACGCAGGACATAGAACTGTACAGCACAGGAATGGGCCCTTTGGCCCACGATGTTGTGCCGAACATGACGCTAAATTAAACTTATCCCTTCTACCTGCTATGGTCCATATCCCTCCATTCTTTGCATATTTATGTGCTTGTCTAAAAGTCCCTTAAATACCCCTATCGTATCTGCCTCCACCACTAGCCCTGGCAGTGTGTTCCAGACTCCTACTATTCTCTGTGTAAAAACTTGTTCTTCACATCTTCTTTAAACTTTCCCCTCTAACCTCAAATGCATGCTTTCTAGTATTAGTCATTTCAAATCTGGGAAAAGATTCTGTCTGTCAACTTTATCTATGCATTTCCTAATTTGATCGACTTCTATCAAGTGTCCCCTCAACTTCCGCCGCTCAAGAGAAAACAACCCAAGTTTTTCTAGCCTCTTGTAATATCTCATATGTTCTCATCCAGGCAGCATCCTGGTAAACCTCTTCTGCGTCCT
Organism: Rhincodon typus; assembly: GCF_021869965.1. Lineage (NCBI taxonomy): Eukaryota > Metazoa > Chordata > Chondrichthyes > Orectolobiformes > Rhincodontidae > Rhincodon > Rhincodon typus. The sequence continues at coordinate 148,934,332 of NC_063333.1, read as the reverse complement.
CTCCAAAGCCTTCACATTCTGTCCATATCTGCAACTGATCTATATCCCACTGTATCCTTTGGCAACCTTCTACACTATCTATAACTCAAACAATCTTTGTGTCATCTGCAAACTTACTAACACAACGATCAACATAGTTATCTAAGTCATTTATATATATCTATTCTGCAGGGAGCAGTCAGAGGGTGGAGCAGCAGCACAGAGTAAGAATTAAACTAATTGAGCTCAGGGCACATTGTGGCTGCAAAAATAAACAGGAGTGACATCATGGGGAAGCCGTGACCTGATTTGCTGGTAGGGAATCTGCACTAAGTTTGAAAAAGAATACAGCAAAGAAGTATTAAAAGATTAATTATTCATTAATAAATTTACGTGAATTAATAGAGTAAGTAACTAAGGAGAGATGGCTGGGAAGGTAATGTGCTGTAGCTGGATGATGTGGGTGCTGGCAGTTCCTATTACAAGCTGCAGTGACCACATCTGCAGCAAGTGTTGGTTGCTGGAGGAACTTCAGCTCAAAGTTGCTGAGCTGGAATCTGAGCCTCAAACGCTGTGGCACATCCGGGAGGGGGAGAAGTGCCTGGATGCTTTGTTTCAGGAGGCAGCCACACTTGGTAGATTAAGTACCTCAAATTCAGTCTGTGATTAGGGACAGCAGGGTATGATTGCATTCTAGGCAGGTAGGGGGATCCTGCAGTCAAGAACAGGGGAGCATTAGCTTTTGACCTTGTCCCACAGGTATAAGGTACTTGCTCCCTGTGAGGATGAAGAAAAGGGCTGTAGAGAAGATGAGCCAACTGACCACCACACCATGGTACAGGAGGCCATTCAAGAAGGAGGAGCAGAAAGACAGGTGGTAGTTATGGGAGACTTTATAATTATGGGTATTGATAGCATCCTTTGTAAGCAGGATCGAGAGTCCCACATGGTGTGTTGCCTGCCCGGTGCCAGGGTGAGGGACATCTCTGACTGGCTTGAAAGGATATTGGAGCGGGAGAGTGAGGATCCAGTTGTTGTCCACTTTGGGACAAGCAACGTAGGCAAGGCTAGCAAGGAGGACCTGTTTGGGGATTATCAAGCACTAGGAATGAAATTAAGGCACAGGTCCTCAAGGGCTGTAATCTCCAGATTACTACCTGAGCCACGTGCAAATTGGCTTAGGGATAAGAAAATTAAGGAAGTAAACACGTGGCTAAAGGAGTGGTGTGGGAAAGAGGGCTTCCATTTCAAGGGACATTGGCATCAGCTTTGGAACAGGAGGGATCTATATGGTTGGGATGGTGTCCACTAGAACTGATCTGGAACCAGTGTTCCAGCGAAAAGGACAAATAGGCTGGTCACTAGGACTTTAAACTAATGAACTGGGGGGAAGGGAAGGGGAAAATGACAGGAAGTATAATGGTAAATACTAAAGAAAGCAGCAGGTTAACATGTATGAAGGAGGGTTTAACTATTATCAAAGATTACGAAAGAAGTTTAAAGGAAGGAAAAATCAAGTGATATTATTAATGGCAAAGTTAGAATTCAAAAAGCAGGTATAAAAAACTAGCATACAGGCACTTAAGCTGAATGCTCATAGTATTCAAAACAGGGCAGATGAGTTAACGGCACAAATCATTGTGAATGAGTATCTTTGCCTCAGGTATGCACGATTTTCTTGAGATCCTCTCCACTTTGAGCCAGTAGTTTGTGGTGTCGATGGTTGCCATGATGTGGAGGTGCCGGTGTTGGACTGGGGTAGACAAGGTCTGAAATCACACCACACCAGGTTATGGTCCAACAGGTTTATTTGAAAATGCCAGCTTTTGGAGCTCAGCTCCTTCCTCCAGCATAGTCCAAGAAAATTGTGCATATTGACACAGACATCAAATTTCTACAGAAACTAGCAGTCTCCTTCCTAACTGAGGAAAGATTCAACAAGAGGTGGCCAATTTTATGGTTGTTACCTTTCTGCTTATAAACTACATGTCTTATACCCTCTCTCTCACACTATGTCTGAGAAAGAAGTTGAGTTCAAAAAGCTTGCGTTTTCAAATAAATCTGTTGGACTATAACCTGGTGTCATATGATTTTTGATCTTGTTCATCCAGATGAATTGCTCAGTGGTTAGCTTTCAGGTATCCAAATTTAATATTTACGATTTCCTACATTGGAACAATCAAGCAAAAAAACTTTAAAAGGCAGATTGTCAGTGAAAAGACTTTCACAAATCAGAACATGATATTCAGTTTTAGATCTTTAGTCACTAAGGACCTTAAAGCTGAACTGGGATGAAACATTGTCTAAATCAGGGCTAGACAACTGACATGTAACAGTGGACACTTTACATTAAAAGAACATATGACACATTGGAAATATTCCCAAGAATAAAGCAGGGTTGGAAAAATATAGCTGTTAAGATTGCAAAAAAATGAGGATTATTTGCAGAGAGGGAGAGTTGGTTAAGGGGAAATGTATTTGGAAACTAATGAAGGGTTTTAAAGAGATAAAAGCAAAAGATTATTTCCTCCTGATTATTCCATTTATTAATCCTCATCTCAATTGTCCTTTGTCTTTATCTCAGAAGATTAGTTCCTCTAATTGGTGAAAGAATCATACATTGAGGATTAGTATGAGGGTTTGAATACAGAAGATTGAAAGAATTCTTTTCTTCAGAAACCAATTAAAATGCAGAATGTTTGCCTGATATGATTAGTGTGGCAACATTAATTGCAATGTTTTGGGGGAATAAGATCAAGAAGCAAACAACAATAATATTAATTTGTCACAATTGCCTGTTCTGGACATTTACAGGATGTTGGACTGAAGTGGAGTTTGCACTGACTGAATAGTTCTTGGATGGAACTTTCTGCTGTCCTATCAGCGGCAAGAGAGATGGGCCAGTGAATTTAATCAGCCTTGAGACCAACATTCAGAATCCCGGCCATCGAATGAACTTCTGCAATTATGATCTCAGAACATCAAAGGCTGGTCGAGCCTTATCAGAAACCAGGTGAGCTTTCTGATTTGGAGTCACTCAGTAAGAATGCTGTGAAGACCATGCTTGAATTAATGAAGTCCATATTGTAAAGTGTTGAAAGAGATTGGGTGGTTTGCCTAAACATGAATCTGTTGGAAGCACCTCAAGAAATTTCATACATCAGGGATTAGTGGAAATCCCGGGGAGATTGAATGTGAATTCCTGAATGATGTGACACATTTGGTTTGTTCCCAGGAGACACAAAAGACCTTGCATCAGAATAGAAGTAGGCCATTTGGTCCCTTCAGCCTGCGCTACCATTCAATAAGATCACAACTGACCTGGTTATGATCTCAACCCCCAGTTCCTGTTTCCACCCAATAACCCTTTGACTCCCTTGTCTATTAAAAATTGATCTAACTCAGACTCAAATAAATTTAAAGCTCCAGCCGCCACTACGTTATGGGAATTCCTAAGACCAACAATCCACTGACGGAAAAAAAAAGAGTTTTTTCTCATCTTTATCTTAAAAAGGAGATCGCTTGTTCATAAACTAAGTATGCTGTTTTAGCCTGACCCCCAAGAGGAATCTTACACTATACATTCAACGTAGCTAGTTCTCTCGGCATTCTAGATTTTCAAATAGGATACAATCATCTATGATACAACAATATGAGACCACGTCTCATTTTTATAAACTCCAATGATTATTGGCTCATCCTGTTCAATCTTTCTTCATAAGGAAACCTTTGATCCCATAAATGAATCGAGCGAACCTTCTTTGAACTGCTTCTAAAGCATCTTTCTCAAAGATGAAGACTAAAACTGTGCACAATTCTCCAGATATCCTTTCGCCGACATTGCATACAACAGCATTAAAACTTCACCACTTTTATCATCCATTCTCCTTGCCATAACTGACTGCATTCCAATTGTCTTCTCAATCACTTGCTGTGACTGCAGACTAACTTAATTTGGTTCATATATCAGGCCACACAGACCCCTCTGTATCACTGCGTTCTGCAATCTCTCTCTGTTTAAACTGTAAACTGCCTTGTTATTCTTCTTGCTAAAATGAACAAGTTTACAAATTAATCATGTTATATTCCATCGGCCTTTTTTTTTGCTACTCGGTTAATATATTTGTCATCCTTTGCACACTCTGCATCTATGCTTGACACCTATTTTCCTACCTATCTTATAGTATTTGAGAAATTCAGCTACTATACATTTGGCTCCTTAACCAAAATATTGTTGTTAATTGTAAATCATTGGCACCCGAACAGTAATTTAATATTTTTCACCTGATGTGATCCAATGGTGAGTATCGTTGTAAAGAAAACACACTGCTCAGCTTTGTGCTTTCATAGAATCCCAACAGTGTGGAGCCAGGCCATTTGGCCCATCTTGTCTACACCAACCTCTCACCCAGACCCTATCCCTATATCCCCCATGGCTAAACCACTTTGCCTGCACATCCCTGGACACAATTGTCAATTTAGCATGGCCAATCCACCTAGCCTGCACATCTTTGGATTGTGGGAGGAAACTGGAGTACTCAGAGGAAACCCACACAGACGCAGCAGAATGTGCAAACACCACACAGACAGTCACCCAAGGGTGGGATCAAACCTGGTTCCTTAGGATGGTGAAGCATCAACGCTGATCATTGAGCCACCCTGTATTAATATAAGTTTCTTTATATAAGTATGTTGGAATACCAGAAAAGCAAATAATCTTCAAATTAATCAATTACTAATACATAAATAATTACTTTTATTAATAAACCACATTATGCCTATTGAGCTTTATAATCATTAGAAAGATTTGCTAAAATTAATAAAACCTTACAATTATTAATAAATTTTCCAGATTTTAAAAGATAGATGAGCAAAATACCAAGAAATCATTTACCTATTTCTTTGATTTTTTTCTTTTCAAAATCTTATTCAAGACCCTTTAAAGTATAAATAATGTAGAAATAAAAGTTGAAAGGGAAATAGTTTTTGAGGATTTTGTGTTTAAAGTATGTGCTTACAAAATATAGCACTAAATTAATAACACCAATTTGGTTTAATACTTACTAAAGCAGAAATTGCTGGAAAAGCTCAGCAGGTCTGGCAGCATCTGTGGAGAGAAATCAGAGTTAATGTTTCGAGTCGAGAGACCCTTCTTCAGGACTCAGTTAACTCTGATTTCTCTGCACAGATGTTGCTAGATCTGCTGAGCTTTTCCAACAATTTCTGTTTTTGTTTCTGATTTACAGCATCCACAGTTCTTTCGATTTTTTATTTTGGTTTAACACTTAAATGCTTAAAAAGACACGCATTTTGAGGCAGAATTCTTTCAGTTAATAAGTGGGGATTCCAGTTCCATTTTAAAAGTTACTGGTCTTTGCCAAGATTTACTCTTCCTGCATTCACATGTCAATGATTCTATTGCTGCAGCAGCTTTGAGAAGGTTACTTGAGAGACAGTAATTACAGTATCAGGTAGAATGGCACTCCCAGGATTTTATGGCCAAGCACACATTCAAAAGAAAGATAGACAAGGACCGTAACTTCCCCTCCTCGGTGGTCGAGAACGCCCTCAACCGTGTCTCCCACATCTCCCGCAACTCATCCCTCACACCCCGTCCACGCAATAAAAACCAAAAAAGAATCCCCCTCGTCCTCACGTACCACACCACCAACCTCCAGATCCAACGCATCATCCTCCGACACTTCCGCCATCTGCAATCCGACCCCACCACCAAAGACATCTTTCCCTCTCCACCCTTATCTGCTTTCCGGAGGGACAACTCTCTCCGTGACTCCCTTGTCCGCTCCACACTCCCCTCCAGCTCCACCACACCCGGCACTTTTCCCTGCAACCGCAGGAAGTGCTACACCTGCCCCCATACCTCCTCCCTCACCCCCATCCCAGGCCCCAAGAAGACTTTCCACATCAAGCAGATGTTCACCTGCACATCTGCCAATGTGGTATACTGCATCCGCTGTACCCGGTGTGGCTTCCTCTACATCGGGGAAACCAAGCGGAGACTCGGGGACCGCTTTGCAGAACACCTACGCTCGGTTCGCAACAAACAACTGCACCTCCCAGTCGCGAACCATTTCAACTCCCCCTCCCATTCCTCAGACGACATGTCCATCCTGGGCCTCCTGCAGTGCCACAACGATGCCACCCGAAGGTTGCAGGAACAGCAACGCATATTCCGCTTGGGAACCCTGCAGCCCAATGGTATCAATGTGGATTTCACAAGTTTCAAAATCTCCCCTCCCCCCACCGCATCCCAAAACCAGTCCAGCTCGTCCCTGCCTCCCTAACCTGTTCTTCCTCCCACCTATCCCCTCCTCCCACCTCAAGCCGCACCTCCATCTCCTACCGACCAACCTCATCCC
>NC_063333.1:148804396-148922973 GCF_021869965.1 Rhincodon typus | reverse complement strand
AAAACATCAGCCTTCCTGCTCCTCTGATGCTGCTTGGCCTGCTGTGTTCATCCAGCTCTACACCTTGTTATCTCAGATTCTCCAGCACCTGCAGTTCCTACTACCTCTGAAACCTTTATTTAGAGCTCCTTTATCACACGTGTGGGAGTGGCCTGAGACTGCTCTGAATCAGGCTTTCATGTGGGGCCCAGTTGCCCTCTTAACACAGCTCAGATCGGAGGACAGTGACACTGTACCTTTCCAAACAAAGTCCAGCAGATTGTTACACACTGTGTTACAATGGTGACATGCAACATTGACATCTGTGCTTGCCACATCCTCTCTGACCTACACATCCAATCCTGTGGATGCATGAACAATGGTGAACAACTTCATGGTCCACTTTAGGTCCTCCCATCATCTTGTGATGCTTGCCAGAACCACACCCCCCTCCCAACCCCTTTGATCACCTGTCCTTGGGCTCCTATGATTATTAACCACATTCCAACACTGATTGTTATGTCTCTTCACAGACATATACCAGCTTCATTGTATACTGGCTCATTACTATTGACTTTAAATTCGGTCATGCAATTGATGTGTGTTGGTGATTTTAGTACAGAAAATTGAAAAAAATGTTCATTCCTACCAATTGTTATAATATTTGTAGTATCAGCTCTAACATAAAGTTTCTTATAAAGTTATACATAGTTAAACCTAATGTATGATTCTGTGACAAAGCTAACAATTTTGGGAGCATCTTCGCTCTTACCCAAATTGCAAAGCAGCATTTTGGTTTTCATTGGCAGGGGAATTGAATTTAAGAGCCGCGAGGTTATGCTGCAGCTCTATAACACCCTGGTTAGACCACACTTGGAATATTATATTCAGTTCTGGTCACCTCATCACAGGAAAGATGTGGAAGCTTTAGAGAGGGTACAGAGGAGATTTACAAGGATGCTGCCTGGACTGGAGGGCAGGTCTTATGAGGAAAGGTTGAGGGAGCTAGGGCTTTTCTCATTGGAGCGAAGAACGCTGAGAGGTGACTTGATAGACGTGTACAAGATGATGAGAGGCATAGATAGAGTGGATAGTCAGAGACTTTTTCCAAGGGCAGAAATGACTATTACGAAGGGGCATAATTTTAAGGTGTTTGGTTCTTCACACAGAGAGTGGTGGGTGTGTGGAATGCATTGCTGGCCATGGTAGTGGAGTCAGATACTTTAGAGACTTTTAAGCAACTCTTGGATAGGCACATGGAGGATAGTAAAATGTAGGGTATGCAGGGTAGATTGATCTTAGCAGGATAATAGGTTGGCGCAACATCATGGGCCGAAGGGCCTGGAATGTCTATGTTCTATGTTTATTCTCTCGAGGTCATAGTGACCGTGCTTCACAATTGTTTCTGACCACTGAGCTAAGTTATTTGTCTCTTGGCAGCCATATGAGGTTAACTTGTTTATACCTTTTTGTTCTAATTGTCTTGTGGATGGAGGAAAAATTTACTTCAAGGGTGTTTCTCGAAACCAGCCTCTGCATCCAAGGCTGGCTGCCTTCAGAAATTTAATTCTCCAATATCAAATAAATTTAAACTTCTATTCTTGTATGAATATGTGTCTACTGTAGTATGTAATTATAGTTGTTTAAAAAGCTTGATCTCACCTAGGTCAAGCTTTTCCTTTCTATTTCATATAAAACTCATAAATCTCAAATCAGATAGTTTTCATCTGAGCTGGCTTATCAGGGTCGTACTATTTGCATTCTAGTCCCATCTTACCAAGACTCACTTTGTTGTCTGGCGATGAAGATTTGAGCCATTTTAAATGCTACATCAGCCAAAATTTCCTTCGATTGCCTGTGTCAGTTAAAAGGAAACCCCAATAGCAATTTTGTCATCTTCAGCCATGGGCAGTTATAACAAAGACCAAGTAGGACATAGAGCCAAGCCAGATACCTGCACATTCTACATGGGTCAATGGCCAGGATTTTGCTGTGGGGTGGTTGGACTAACAAAAATGGTCTCCAGGCCATTAGCCAATTGATGGCAACATAATGCCCTCTTGCCCCAGCTGCTGCTGCTACCAACCTCAAGTCTCCAGCCTATCAGGCCCCACTGGCCTCACTATTCATAAAGGAAGTGGGAGGGATGTTGGAAAGGTAAGGGTACCTTCTTCATAGGCTCCCTGTGCCCATCAACAACCAACCCCAAGCTTTTCCAGCCCTACATTAATCAAATCACAACCCTGATCCTATTGCTTTTTTCGATAGCAGTAATTGATAATGATTCTGCTGTGCACAGTTACAAAAATCATTCAAAGCCAGCTTTTTCTTTATCTGTTTCATGAACACCCTTGTTCACACCTTTAATCAGTCCAGCCTTCCATCCCTTCACTGACGTTTTTCATTCTTTGCCTGTCACTCTGACACTTTCCCTGTGTTTCTAATTGTTTAAAACCTGATTTCTGTCTCTCTCTCTCTGCCTCCATTTTTCAGTTCAGTTCAGAGGATGTGTCACAGATCTGAAAATTTCAAGGTTGGTTCATGATCCTGGCATTTGTTTCAACTCAGGGTCATGAACCCAGGAGTGGCTGTGATAGGATGTCTGACATGATCTTCCCAGAGGCAGCTAATTAAGAAGTTTCTGATGAGAGCAGTGTTCAGTTTAGGATGCGATCTGGGCCCTGCTGCAGGGTTACCTTTGATCTATGGGTGTTGCTGAAGAGCAATGCCTTGGAGGTGTCTTCAGTAGGAGGGGCAAGATATACATTGTCACAATCCATTTGTTAGTCGACATTACATATTTCAAAAAGAGATGGATTCTTGTTCAGACAGATATCTTGAGGTTTATTAACAGCTATAGTGTCACAGACTTACACACATAGCCTATGTTCTTTGGTTACTGATATGGCTTTATGTTAGATGCAAATAGCAGAAGGAACTATACTGATACCATGACACAGAGAGAGTGACTAAAGTTGAGGCAGGTACCTTTAGACTAAAATATCCCATGTGGTGGTGTCATGCAACACTCTTAAAGCTACAGTGTCTCTGTCATCTGGAATTTGTGCCTTAACACTGCAGGGTGAAACTGTAATGTAGCCAGATCTCCATGAGAGGAGAAATTAATCTCATGAAAAGACTACAATGGCATAGCTTCTGTTTGAGGAAGCCTAAACACTGCAATTTACAGTCAGAAAACTGTGTAGTAGATTTCAGATACTGTACAGTTCAAACATCCTGCTACAGAGACACTTAACACTCTATTCCTCACCTCCTGACATATGGAGTCATAGAGTTGTACAGCACGGAAACAGACCCTTTGGTCAAACGCGTGCATGCCAACCAGGTATCCTAAATTAATCCAGTCCCATTTGCCAGTATTTGGCCCATATCCCTCTAAACCCTTCCCATTCATGTATCCATCCAGATGCCTTTTAAATATTGTAATTGTTCCAGCCTCCACCACTTCCTCTGGCAGCTCATTCCATACACACACCAATCTCGGTGTAAAAAAGTTGCTCCTCAGGTCCCTTTTAAATCTTTCCCCTCTCACCTTAAACCTATGTCCCTCTAGTTTTGGACTCCCCTATCCTGGGGAAAAGACCTTGGCTATTCACCCTATCTATGCACCTCATGATTTTATAAACTTCTATAACGTCACCCCTTAGCCTCTGACGCTCCAGGGAAAATAGCCCTGGCAATGGGTGGAGTGGTGGGGCCATGTCCAATGTTTGGAAGATTCCTTTGTTGGACACTGTACACTTGAAATCATCAGGCATCAGATGTTCCGCTGTCAGTAATTTCAGTTTACAGAAAAAAAATAGAGTCGACACCTGAACTGTGGTGTCAGAAGAGAACGGCCAAAATCGTGTGGACTTTGAGCCCTGTAAGAGAGTCAGATACTGTAGGTAACAGCAAGGAATGTTTGGACCCATGGTCTGTACTTTTATAATACTGAGTGAGTCATGTTGGCTTTGATTTTTCCAATCACTGCTTCTGCAGGATTGACTGACACATTAGTTAACCAAAAGAAGTTAGTAATCGGCCTTGTTCAAGGACTATTCTTATACATGTAGTAAACACACTCTTCATTAAATGAATGTTAAACATTTTACTTATTATGATACATTCTAACAGAGTGATAATAATAATAGATATGGTTCTTTTGCTTTAACAGCAGTGAAAAGTAAACCAAAGTGTATTGAAGAAAATATTAAGCATTTGGAAACCTGGTAAAAACTTTGGATTGCAATTAATTTCCCTCAAACTGCATTAGCAAGGTTTTGGCAGGACTTCTGAAAAATCACTATTCATCAGTTTTTGTGATTTTCCATATAACTGTTTGGACATGCTATGACACAAACCCAGGGCAAGTGGGACTTGAACCCCGACCTCCTTTCTCAGAGGTTGCATCACAACCACTGCACAATAAAGCCAACACTGTTACTTGCCCATGCATTTTAAAATAAATCTGTGCAGACATGTATCAACACACCCCCAGGAAGGTGGGATTTGAATGCAGGTTTTAAAGGTAGGGATGACACTACCACTGTGCCACAGACACAACTGCACAATGTGCCTTAGGCAACTTTGACTAATTGGCAAAATAGGATTAATATTATGAATCAGCACAGCTGGTGAAGCGTTCTGACTACCCTCCCCACAACCCCCTGCCCTCCCCAAGGCCACCACAACCACCCCTCACCCCGAGGAAGGGATAAAAATTCAGATATTCACTGCTCACTGCTTTTTTGACCATTCTGTTTAATGGTTAGAAAATAATAGGCTGTGTGTCAGAAATTCTGACACCTTCTCCCAGCAGGCAAAGATTCCAATCTGAAATACAGGCTCATAAAATTAGCCTGTTTGATCTTCTTTTGCAGCAGCTTGCATCAAAGAAATGAAAGAAAGTATATCTAACTAAGGCTGCAGGCAGGCAATTGTACTTCACCTACATTCTCACTCAGCAGCTCGGGTGAAAGAAAGATTGGGAGTTACCTTTGCTCAACATGGTTACTCAATCACAGACATTTGTTCCAAATTAAGAGATTTAATTTGAATTGTTTATTGCTTTGAAGCTAATGAAACATATTTGCAACTAATTAGACACTTGTTAGACCTCAGCTGGAGTATGTTGGTGCCACATTATAGGCAAGATGCAACTGCATTGGAGCGTGCAGAAGCGATTTATAAGAATGGTTCCAGGAATTAGAAACTTCTGCAATGAGAATAGATTGAAGAAGTTTGGACTGTTCTCCTTGGAGAGAAGAAGGCTAAGAGGAGATTTGATAGAGGTTTTTCAAAATTGTGAGAGGGCTGGATGCAGTAGATAGGTGTTCCCACTCATAACAAAAACATGAATAAAAGGGAATTGATTTAAATAAAGCAAAGGTGATGTGAGAACAAAAAGCTATAGTCAGAGGGTAGTCAGGGTGAGCATACTGCCTGGGGATGTAGTGGAAACAGGTTCAATTGAGGCATTTAAGGGACCATTGGATGATTATTGGGATGGATAGAGTGTGCAAGGATATAGGGAAATTGGCATTTGGTAACGAGGCTCTTTTGTAGAGCTGGTGCAGGCATGGTGGGCTGAATGGCCTCCTTCCACACCATTACAATTCAGTGAATCCAGCTTTTTGCCCAACTTTATTTTTGCTTCTGTTAACTTGGATTTTTTTCCAGATGCAAATGAGGGACTTTTAAAGTTCAGGAGCAGGTGTTGTACATCCTTTATGTTTCCAGCAAACTCATGGGGTGGATCTCCAGGCTTTTGTAGGACTGTCAGGTTATTTACCAAATGAAAAATGGGAACATTATCCGACAATTTGAGAGCGTGCCACTTTTTATCATTTTTAGAGATGCTACCAGGAGGAACCCAAATTAGTTGCAGTGTATATATAACAGGAAGATTTATTGTTCATTCTCCAGTTTGTTCTCGAGATTACTTGGTGTGTAAAACCTATTCACGGGGAATGGAGATTTGTCAGAAACAAATATTTGTATTCCATGCAGGAACAAAGTATTTGAAGAGAGAACAATGTATAATTACCTAATGAATATTTACACTTTTTATCATTTATAATAGTGTTCATGATATGTTTCCTTGTTAAAGCATGAATGTAATAACATCACTTTGAATATAAAATTCTTTCTTTGAATATCCCTTTTCTCACATCACTCTCTTTTAAACAACAAAATTGATAGAGTGGAAATTTGGGTAACCAGAAAAATGTTAATACGCGTTGGAAATTGGAACTAAACTATCCAACTTCGGGGCCTATGAACTCAGAGAATCCCTACACTGTGGAAGCAGGACATTTGGTTCATCAAGTCACACCAGTCCTCTGAAGAGCAACCCACCCCATCCCTGTAACCCTCCATTTCCCATGGCTAATCTACCTAGCCTACATATTACTGGACACTATGGGTAATTTACCATGGCCAATTCAGCTAACCTGTACATCTTTGGACTGTGGGAGGAAACTGGAGCATCCGGAGGAAACCCATGCAGACACGGGGAGAATGTACAAATTCCATACAGACAGTCACCTGAGGGTGGAATTGAACCCAGGTCCCTGGCAAGGCAAGGCAGCAGTGCCTACCACTGAACCATCATGCCACCCTGCTTTATTCTTCCCCTACATCAAAGTGATGTTCCCAGTGCAATTACCTCGTTACTGCAGAGTACAACATAGATTGTCCTCACAATCCCTCAACAACACTTTCAATATCTTAAAGCTGCTGAGTCTTCCACAAGTTAGAGGTGCAGTGAAAAGAAACCAAACTAGCTCAAAATGGAGTTTGTAATGGGGAAAGGAGAGTGATGATCGATTGTTCATAGATTGAGTCCATTCCTGCAAGATGGGATGCAAAGACAGCAGGCCTGTTTGAAGCTTTAGGGAGCCCTCCCTTGTGTATCATTTCTATCTGTAACTTTCAGGACATAACAGCCAAGTTCAATTGCCAGTACATTATCTTGTAACAGCTACAATGTTCTGTATTCTTGTGACCCTTCACACATAGGAAAGCATAGAATAATAGAATTGCACAATTATTTGATTGAGTTGTTTTAACAGCCCTCTCAAATTGTCCTGCAATTTTCAAAGATGTATTTATATCCAGTCCGAGAACCTTTTGCTTCGGTGTCTTGCCAAATAATATATCAATTAGTTTAAGATTAGAAGACCATATGATGAAGGTACAGGAGCTGGCTGTTTGGCCCCTCGAGCCTGCTCTGCCATTCAATAGGATCATGGCTGATCCAACATTCACTTTCCTGCCTTTTCCCCATAACACTTGATTCCATAACTGATCATGAATCTATCTATCTCAACCTTAAATATATGCAAGGACCCTGGCCCCAAATTGGTGCGCCTTTACTTTGAGACTATGCCCTCTAGTCCTAGACTCTCCCATGAGGGGAAACATCCTCTCACTATTTACCCTGTCAAGCCCCTTCAGAATTGTCTGTGTCCAATGAGATATCCTGTCATTATTCTAAACTGCAGTGAGTCAAGTCCCGACCTGTTTAACCACGAAACAACCCCTCCATACCAGGGATGCCACTCCTTAATTCTTCCCAGCAAAATGTAACACTTCACACTTTTTTGCATTTACAGCCACCGGCAATGTGTCTACCCATTTCATTGGCCTGTCTTTGTGATGTTAATTACAATCCTTCTCACCTTTGTTTGTTTTATTTGACACGGTTGTTATTGAGAGGATTTTCTCTTGGTGTGGCAAGGGGGTATCAGTTTTGGAATAAGGGGTCTCTCATTTCAGACAGTGATGAGGGGGAATATCTTCCCTCAGGGGACAGCTAACCTTGGGAATTCTTTTGCCAGTTTGTAGTGGAGGCTGGGTCACTGAATATATTCACAGCTGAGTTAGAGAGATTATTAAAATAAGAGCTAGGAGCAGGAGTAGGCCGTCCGGCCCTTCGAGCCTGCTCCGCCATTCAATAAGATCATGGCTGATCTTTTCATGGACTCAGATCCACTTACCCGCGTTCTCACCGTATCCCTTAATTCCTTTATTGTTCAAAAAAAATCTACCTTATCTTTAAAAACGTTTATTGAAGTAGCGTCAACTACTCCACTGGGCAAGGAATTCCATAGATTAACAACCCTCTGGGTGAAGAAGTTCCTTCTCAATTGTTCTACAAAGTGAGACAAAGATAACAGGGAATAGGCTGGAAAGTGAATTTGAGATCACAATAAGTTCAGCCATGATCATATTAGATATTAAAGCAGGTTCAAGGGAGTGATTGACCTAACTGTGCTCCTAATTCTCATATTTGTATATATCTTATAATCAAGCCGTTGTATAGAAATGTATAATAACAACATCTGGGGATTCCCTTGTATTTATTTACACAGAAATCTTGCAAAAATTACTTTAGGACTAGATTATTTGAGCCTTCATACATAGAAATACACCTTGCCTATGTGACTACAACCCAGAAAGCTGCAGTCAGATGTGTTTGAGATTTTCCGATAGGGTATTTGAAAGATATGAGGTATATTACTCCCGGCAAATATCTGGAAATGCATGCTTACTTGGTGGGATCAAACCAAGGTCCCGGATGCTGTGAGACAGCAGTGCTAACCACTGAGCCACCATGTTGCCCTGGTGTCTGTGGATTGTAACCCAGCCTTTCCCTATCAACAATTTGTCAATTTGAGATCAGTCTTTACCTCACAGTGTTCAGAAAAGATTTCCACCTTTTGGAACCACATGCATTTTTGGGGAAGTTTCGGTTCTTGTAACATCTTTGTTTTGTGTTTGCAGTTATGCGTTAAGTCTTTTTGCTATTACACAATATTTTCAAAAACACATCTTGTGCTTTCTTTGATTTTCATGATGAAATGGGGATGAGGTTAGGTTTATTATAAAACAGTAAGGAGATCTGGACCCAAATGTAATCTGTAGTCTTTAGTGTTTTCTTGATAAAAGAGAGTTGAAATTGATCTTTTTATATTGACCTGGGTCTGCACAGCATCATTTATCACAAAACGAGGAAATGTCTCCTGAAGACAATTACAAATGATTATGATGGAAATTAAGTCTGTCTTCACCACCTCCATCACTTCTACCAATTAAAACATTGCCTTTATGCGTTTTGCGAGGTTATCAATGGCAAGATTTTGCTACGACCTTCAACGTTCCGTTTCCTCTCGTCAAACAGCGGCAGGTTTGCTGGTGATTATGTTGAATTTTCAAAATTCAAGTTATTGGTCTGATCCACTAAGTCACGTTACTTTATCATCAGTGATTCAGTGTGAGCATAAATGGAACTCTGACACAGAGATTTTCTTTGAGTGATACAAAGAGATTACAAATGATAAACTATCTCAGAAGAGGTTAAGAACACATATGCAGGGGGACAAATTGAAGGGTTAAGACTGCAGTCTAACTGTTGAAAGTGTAGGAGTGCAGTGAAATGAAAATCAGGACATGTATAACTGGGCAAATGATCTAATATTCCCAACATTGCAAACTGCACAAATTCAGATTTGATTCCTATACCACAGTCACCAAAGGGGTTTCTCTTTCCAAGCACTGTCTTCCATTGTCTAAAATCACACCCACATGATTTTTTGATCTGTTACTTGTTGCAGCAATCAGATCAAGCTGCAACAGCACTGCACATTATTGGGTTAAAACGGTGAAGGTTATTTTTAACTTCACTTTTAGATTTTATCCTGATGGATTTTTTGTCGATGAAATCACAGGCTGCTTGCAAGATGATAATATTAAGCAGAAGACTTGTTGGATCTGCTACCAGGTTCTGGAATTATTATCTGAGTTTCAAGCACTGATTCAGAGAGTAAATATCTTGTGTTTTCTGAGCAATGTTCTTTCCAGACTGAATGAGTGAATGTATTTGGGCTCTGATTTATAACATGTCTCAATGTGTTTCACAAGAGCATTATCAAACATACTTTGAGATTGAGCTGCATAAAGGGATATTGTAACAAATAAACCCAAAGCTTAGTCACAAATTTCGAACATTTTAAAGTTAAAACTAATGAGGCAGACAGGTTTAGGGAAGAATTCTAGAGCTTAGTGCCAAGCACTTGTGAAAATAGTACCCCAACAGTGAAGCAATTAACATCGGGGCACGTGTGAGGAATCAGAGATCCCTGAAGTTTTCAGGGGCGGGGTTGGAGGTGGCGACAGAAATAGGAGAGAAGTGACATTCTGGAAGGATTTAAAAAAACGTAGTTTTAGAATAGAGCCATTGTCAGATTGGGAACCATATTAAGTGAGTGAGCATAGGGCTCATGGGTGAATGGGAGCTAGTTTCTGTTTGGAATAAACAAATTCATTGAGATTATTGAAACCAGACATTGGAATGAATGAAATGATTGGGTCTATCATTTTGTTCATTCCACAAAAGATATACAATCGACTTCATCACAAACTCCACATTCTTCATTAATCTCCTGAGAAAGGATTCTGCAGAAATATTCCCTGAACAAGTAAGGTCATTGAGTTCAACTAAAGAATATCTATCCATCTGCAGAATGTTTGTTACTCATAATGGCCATGTGTCATGTAGTGACAGAATAACACCCTTTGGACAACACCAGTAGAATTGTTAAATATAACATTCATTACAATTGGAAGCTCTCACTTTCTGGAAGATTATGCGGTCATAGTTCAAAGTACTTGGCTGTTGCACAGTGTCTTTTCGTTTTCCATTGATTCCAGTCTAGGTTCTAAGAATCACTCATGTATTAAATTGCAGGTAACCAATATCTGGCTATCCATTGCGGGTGCTCTAAACTGAAAGAATGTTAATTGCTATGTTTTTTCCCTAGTTACCATAGATTTGTAACTCATTGATCTCCAGATACTTCACATTTTGCATATTCCCTGATAAAGGGATTCAGAAGAAACAATTTTAACTCTTGTCATCTTGAAAGAATCTTAGCCAATGAGTAATTAGATGTTACTTACTGATTCGCACCCCCTACCATCAGATTACACACTGATGTAGATAGCCACCTAGAGGGAGTGTTAAAGACAACTCACAATAGTAATGAATGATTTCAACTGGCAATTAATTGGGAAGAGATGGAATTGCTTTCTATCGAGTTTTGGAGAAGATTCCTGAATATTCCTGATACTATGAAGGAGGAAATATCAATAGGGAAATCCTCAATAAAATAAAATCTTAATTTGAAAGAAAGTATTAATAAATGTGGAAACTGAGGCTGAGTTCAAATCAACTGTTGTCTTTATCTAACTTCCAGCTGAAATCCAGTTCCAAAAATATCACAGGGAACTGTCTTCCTGCACATGATGCTTTCTGATGAGATTTGATTTGAAAGGGTTTGGGTTCATATGAAGTGGCACTGATGGAATGTACAACTAATTGTACCAACTGACTGATTTAATAAAGGGTGACCTGAGAAAGGTAAACAGGTAGATTAGACTGTGTATAAAAGATAGTTATTTTGAAGGTCAGGTGATTTTATTTTCTCGATCCTTTTATGATTGTATTTGTTTCTGGTAAATATTTCCCACATGTAGTGTCATTATTGAGAAAACAAAACATGCTTTAG
Organism: Rhincodon typus; assembly: GCF_021869965.1. Lineage (NCBI taxonomy): Eukaryota > Metazoa > Chordata > Chondrichthyes > Orectolobiformes > Rhincodontidae > Rhincodon > Rhincodon typus. Next base: position 148,911,421 of record NC_063333.1, on the reverse strand, counting down.
AATTGGAGACAACAAGGTGCAGGGCTGGATGAACACAGCAGGCCAAGCAGCATCATAGGAGCAGAGAGGCTGACGTTTCGGGCCTAGACCCTTCATCAGAAAAAAGTAATGAATGATTTCAACTGGCAATTAATTGGGAAGAGATGGAATTGCTTTCTATCGAGTTTTGGAGAAGATTCCTGAATATTTTTTCTGATGAAGGGTCTAGGCCCGAAACGTCAGCCTCTCTGCTCCTATGATGCTGCTTGGCCTGCTGTGTTCATCCAGCCCTGCACCTTGTTGTCTCGGATTCTCCAGCATCTTCAGTTCCTACTATCTATGCTTTAGAATTGCCCTGCTTGACTTCTATTGTCCTGATTTCACCCTGTTCCTGCCCTTGTTCCCAAATTCTCAGCTCCAACTCAGTGGGTAGCATTCTTGGCTCATTATCAGAAACCTGAGGACTCCGGTTAACCACTAGATGGTTGGAAAAGATCTCAGGGTATTGTTTTTTTGAAGAACAGGAGATGTGAATCTACACTGGTGCCCTGATTAATGTTTGTCTTTCAGTCAGCAGCACAAGAAGCAGATTATCTCTTTATTTTCAGATTGTTGTCTGCGGGAGCTTGCTGTGTACACATTGACAGACATATTCCCTCCATTGCAACAGCGATAAAACTACACTGTTGTTCATTGGTTGTAAAACATTGAGGAATGTAGTGAATTTGTGAAAGGTCCTGTACAAATCCAGATGTTTCTCTTCCTTTACCCCTCCTGTCCTCTCGCTCTGTGCCTCAGTCTTTCTACAGAAAAAATACACTCACATGGGATTCAAGGACAACAATGAGGTCCAAATGCGGGGCTTCTGGGATTCTATCCTTAGGACCCTTCTACCTTCACCTCTCTGAGCCAAGCTCCCACAATAACTTTCAGAAATAGATTGTCAGCTGGGATGGCATGGGGGGATGAGAGCAGGTCTTTGACAGCTCTGACGATCTGCTCAGCAACTGGAGGGGACAGGGGACTAAAAATGACAATTCAATAATAATGACATGAAACACGACAAGATAGCGACCCTGTAGCAGAGTGGAACCACTCAAAAGCACAGGACTGAAAGAGAAAGGTGAATTTGTTTGGAACAGATGGATGTCCTTCAGTAAACAGACCTCTCAGGACAATCTGCAGGCCGTGACAGAGAGGCACCAGTCTCTCGCTTGTTTCCTAAACCTGAGAAGAGACAAGAAAAACATTTGATTAAGTTATGTAATGTGGTCTTCCCTGGCAAGACCAAAATTTTCATCCTTTCCCAATTGTCCCATTCTAGGGTACATCAGAAGGCAGCTAAGAGTGAACCACATTGCCGTGGATCTCGAGTTACATGTAGATCAACTAGATAAGAATAGAAGATTCTCTCTTCCCTAAAGGGCATTGGTGAACAAACTGGTTTCAACTGTGACTGATGATAATCTCACGGCTGCCATTATAAATGCTATCTTTGAATGGCAGAGATTACATGGGTGGCATGGTGGCTCAGTGATTAGCACAGTGGTTAGCACTGTTACCTGACACTGCCAGGGACCTGGGTTCAATTCCAACCTCAGGCAACTGTTTGTGTGGAGTCTGCACATTCTCCCTGTGTCTGTGTGGGTTTCCTCCCACAGTCTAAAGATGTGCAGGCTAGGTGGATTGGCCATGCTAAATTGCCCATAGTGTTCAGGGGTGTGTAGATTAGGTGGGTCATAGGGGGATCGGTCTGAGTGTCAGTGTGGACTTGTTGGGCCGAAGGGCCTGTTTCCACACTGTAGGAATTCTATGATGATGATTCTACATTCTACCAGCTGTCATGGTGGGATTTGAACCCCATGACCCAAAGCATTAGGATTGCTCCTCTGGTGGAGCACTGAGCCTCCAATGAGCAAGGATTGTTAAGTTAAATAATCCTCCAGCATTCTGTCCAAAAATCTCCTCAAACAACAGCATCCAAAACAAATGAGCTGTTATTGTTTCTTTCTTTCACTCTTTGTCTAACTTTGAAGTTGGGTTGATAACTTTGAGTTGATAATGCCTAATAGCACCTGACCCCAGAAGCTAAGCAGATCTAGGCCTGGTTAATACTTCAATGGAAGGCAGCTTTGGAATTCCAGGCTCAGTAGGTTTAGGGGCTGCTGTGGTGCAGTAGTAATATCCATACCTCTGAGCCAGGAGCCTCAGGTACAAGTCCCACCTGCTCCAGCGATGTTTAATCTCTGAACAGGTTGATTAGAAAATATCCATCACTTTGAAGCCTGTAAATTATCTTGTCTTCAAGAATATGGTTAGAGTTCAGATGTCTCCATTGTCAGCGCATTCACATCATGGATAACTTCCACTGTAGGATTCAGGTTCATATTGTAATGCTGTACAGTGGGAGTGTAACTCTGTTGGAACTTTGTTAATGATGAAACAACAACAAGTTGAGTCCATAAAAGCACATTCAACATGGGCTAGCATTCCAGGACATCAATACATTTCTCCCCAGTGAGCTATGTGAGGACAGGTAACCGAAAGATGGTTCAAAGTTTTAAGGAACATCTTACAGCACAGAAAGAGACTCTTCTGCCTCCCAAATCTATGCTGACCCATTTTGCCCTTCCATACTAAAACTGTCTTCACTTACAGGGAGAGTTTAGGTCCTAAAATTATTGAACTTGATAATGAGTGTCCCCAAGCAGAAAATGAGGTGTTGTTCTTCCAGCTTGCGCTGAGCTTCTCTGAAGCACAGCAGCAAGGCAGAGACAGAGATGTTGGCCAGGGAACAGGGAGGTGTTAAAGTGGCAGACAACTGGAAATGCAGGGTAATTTTAGCGGGCAGAACATAAATGTTTTTTGAAGTGGTCACCCAGCCTACGCTCCATTTCCCCAATCTAGAAGAGACCACACTGTGAGCAGCGAATGCAGTAGACTAGATTATGGGAAGGTCAGGTAAAGTGCTGCTTCACCTGGAAGGTGTGTTTGGGCTTTTGGATACTTGGGATGGAGGAGGTAAATGGGCAGGTGTTAGACTTGCAGCAGTTGCCAGAGAAGGTGCCGTGGGGCTGAGGATGGTTGTTGGGAATGAAGGAAGAGTGGACCAGTGTGTCCTGGGGGGAACAGTCCCTGAGGAAGGCAGACAAGGAAGGGGAGGGGAGTATGTGTCTGGTGGTGGCATCTCACTGGAGGTGATGGAAGTGGTGTCTGATGATCTTCTGGATATGGATGCTCACTAATTAGATAGCCACATTTTCCTCCAAATCATCTATGTAGATCACAAACAGGCTGAGGTCCCAGCACTGATACCTGTGGAACACTACTTGTCAGAACTCTCCATTCCGAAAAGCGTCCTCTCACCGCTACCCTCTGTCTCCTATGTCTAAGCCAGTTCTGTTTGTCTCACCAGCTCACGCCTGATACCATGTGACTTCACTTTTTGTACCAGTCTGCCAACCCTTTCTCTGGCTACCCTCTTGCTTTTTATATATGTATAAAAAATTTTACAATTCTTAATCTTGTTTGCTAATGACTTCACATGACCCCTTTAGCCCTTGTTCCTTGTTTAAGTTCTTTCCTACTCTCTTTATACATTTCAAGGGCTTTGTCTGTTCCCATCCTTCTGGATCTTACATATGCTTCCTTTTACTTTTTAACAAAGGTTATAACATCCCTGGTCATCCAAGGTTCACGTAAGTTGCCATAGCTGCTCTTCATTCTCACAGGAAAGTGCCGCTCCTGAACTGCTATCAACCGCTGTTTGAAAAATTCACACATGTCCGATGTGGATTTATCTTCAAACAGCCGCCTACAATTAACATTCTCCAGTTCCTGCCTAATATTGATGGAGTTCACCTTCCTTCAGTTTAACACTTTCACTTGAGGACTGCTGTTATCCCTATCCATGGGTATCTTAAAACTCATGGTATCATGTTCACTGCTCCCGAAATGCTTCCCCACTGAAACTTCACTCACCTGGCTGGGCTTATTTCCCAAAACCAGGTCCAGCTGCCTGTTTGTCCCATGTAGTGTTTTGTCTTGTCTCGGCATGGTATCATGTAAACCACATTCGTCCTGTTCGTGGTACCTATTGGGTCTTTAACCGTGGTCAGTTGCTGGCTTAGTGTGACTGCTGGTTTGTGTGCTGCCATGAATCCTAGTGGTTTGAATAGTCTGGCTGTTAGTTCTGTGGTATTTATAATATATGGTATGGTGGCTATTGTTTCAGGTTTTGGTGTGTCCTGGTTGTGTTGTCTGTTGGTTTGGTATCTGTGGATGAAGCCGTGGGGGTATCCATTCCTGGTAAAGACCTTACAGAGGTGTTCTTCTTCTTCTTTCTGCAGATCGGGTGTGCTGCAGTGTGTAGCTGCCCTTTTTACAAGAAACCATGCGGAGACTGCACAAAACACTATGTGGGACAAACAGGCAGACAACTAGTAACCTGCATCCACCAACACCAACTAGCAACTAAACGACACAACCAGATGTCCTTGGTTTCAATGTGCACAGATGAGAAGAACCACACTTTCAACTGGGACAACACTACTATCATTGGACAAGTCAAACAGGGACAGCCAGGGAATTCTTGAAGGCTTGACATTCATCTGAAGACCCCATCAACAAACATATTGAATTAGGCCCGATTTACTGACCATTACAATGCACAGCCAGAACCGGCACCTACCGGAAGCAGCAAAAACCGGACTGTATAAATTCGAACCAGTACAAGACAGTAGTGCATCATAGGAGGCTCCACTGCACTGAGGATGTCACCTACTAAGGGGACAAAACGTCTGCTATCAAACCTCCCAGCTCGGCAAACACACCAATATCTACAACCAGCACCCGAGCTACAAATCTTCACTCAAACTCTGAACACAGAGAGGGCAAACGCTGAGTAGATTTTGTTAAATGTCTACAATTAGATACAAACTGTTGGATAATAGAAAAAGCATTGTGAAGACAGTTAAAGACTGAACCAAAGAATGTAGAAACAGCTAATGAGAAAAGCTGAAAATTACAGGAAATGCGAAATGATAACCAAAACAATGGGAACACACAGCTGGCTAAACTGACCAGTCAAAAAAGAGATAAGTGACCACCTTGAGTGTAAAACAATCTTCAGCCTGAATGCTATCAGTGTGTAGTTATGCAGCAGTCAGGAAACTGTTGTGCACTGCAATAAACAAGCTGCACACAAAATCAAATCTAATAAGAAGGAACATCGACGTTGACTTCCTGCCAAGGTTGTGTTCTACAAAGCTCCCATGCCCGTACCAATTTGCCTCACCTCTCCTTAGATACCTATGTACCTGCTGAATTTACACAATGACTCTGCTGCTAAAAAACTGAGGGAAAGATAAGATCTGACCTAGGACACAAAATATCAGAGCTGGGTAGGCCATTTGGCCCATCTGCCCTGCTCCACCATTTGATGAGATCATGGACAGTCTGATTGTAGTTTGAACTAATATTCAAGGCAGGGGCCTAATGTAGGAAAGTGGGACTAGTGTCAGGAATAGTATATTTTTGGTGGTATGGACCTGATTGCCTGAATGGCCTCTTATGTACTGTATGATTCAATGAACCTATGATTCTATGACATGCTTGTCTGCCCCTTATGACTCTTGACCCTCGTTAATCAAAAATCTGACATAATTGAATAATTTCAATGCCCCAGCTTCTATTGCTTCCCCACTGGTGAATTCCCATGGTGAATGAGCCTTGGAGAGAGAACAAATAGTCATTATCTTTGACTTAAAATAGAGATCCCTAATTTTCAAACTGTGTCCATTGTTTTAGATTCCACTACAAGGAGAAAAATTTCCTCATCATCCACCCACCATGTCCCCTGGGATCTATTATGTCTCATGAGATCTTCTCTCATTCTTCTACACTCCATTGGGTATAAGCCCAACCTGTTCAAACTTTCCTCAGAAGATAATCCCTTTATCTTCAGCAATTATTTGAGTGAACATTCCCTGAATTTCTTCAACTTGTAAGTTATTCTTTCTTCACTAATGAGACCAAAACATACTTGTGCTAAATTCGAAGCAATGCCCTGTACAGCAGCAGCAACACTTTACTGCTCTTCAATGTGGTTTCCCTTTGCAATAAGCACTAACATCCCATTTGACTTCCAAATTACTTGCACACCAATTTATTAAAATTCGGAAAGACTTGGATAATATCCAGGTTTGTGCTGAAAAGTGACAAGTAAACTTTGTGCCACACAATTGCCAGGCAATGACCATCTCCAATAAGAGACAATCCAACCACTGGCCAGTGATGTGCAGCGAGTCCCCTACTATTGACATCCTAAAGGTTATCATTGACCAAAAACTGAACTAAACTCATCATATGAGTACAATGGCTACAAGAGTTTACAATTAGATTTACAATCACAACTCCAGAGAGACTGACAATTTAATTGCCAAATGTCTTCAATTACACAGATTAAAATCCACATGACACTAGTTCAAAATCCAAACTAAAAATATCTATTAATATAGATAAATCACACAACTTACATCACAAAGACAATTGAAGAGTGGGTGGGAAGGGCAGCTTGAGCTTGTCAGAGGTTAAGAATCCTGCAATGAATAACTCATCCCCGGCTCTTTAAAGCCTGCCCACCATCTACAAGACGCAAGTCAGGAGTGTGATGGAATACTCCCTACTTGCCTGGAATGGGCTCAGCTCCAGCAAAAAATCAAGAATTTGACACTGTCTAGAACAAAGCAGCCAGCTTGATTGTCACCACATCCACAAACATCCATTCCTACCACCACCGACACTCATAGAACATAGAACAGTGCAGCACAATACAGGCCCTTCGGCCCACGATGTTGTGCTGAACTTTTACCCTAAACCTAAGGTCTATCTAACCTCCACCCTTACCTTATACTATCATCCATATGTCTATCTAATAGCCGCTTAAATGTCCCTAATGAGGCTGACTCCACTACCCTCTCCGGCAATGCATTCCACGCCCCTGCCACTCTCTGAGTAAAGAACCTACCTCTGACGTCTCCTCTACATCTATCTCCACTCACTTTAAAACTATGCCCCCTCGTAATAGCTACCTCCACCCGAGGAAAAAGTCTCTGGCTGTCCACTCTATCTATACCTCTGATCATTTTGTACACCTCTATCAAGTCACCTCTCATCCTTCGTCGTTCTAAAGAGAAAAGCCTTTGCTCTCTCAACCTTTCCTTGTAAGACTTTCCCTCCATTCCAGGCAACATCCCGGTAAATCTCCTCTGCACCTTTTCCAATGCTTCCACATCTTTCCTGTAATGAGGCAACCAGAACTGGACACAATACTCCAGATGTGGCCGAACCAGGCTTTTGTATAGCTGGAACATAACTTCACGGCTCTTGAACTCAATCCTTCTATTAATGAAAGCTAACACACCATACGCCTTCTTAACAACTCTATCCACCTGGGTGGCAGCTTTCAGGGAACTGTGAACTTGAAACGCAAGATCCCTCTGCTCCTCCACACTGCCAAGAATCTTTCTGTTAACCCTGTATTCTGCTTCCAAGTTTGTCCTACCAAAATGAGCCTTCCTGCTCCTATGATGCTGCTTGGCCTGCTGTGTTCATCCAGCTCTACACCTTGTTATCTCAGATTTTCCAGCATCTGCAGTTCCTACTATCTGTGAACTCAGTACAGTAGTGCAGATCATCTATAAGATGTATTGCAGAAATTCACCAAGGTTCCTTAGAGTGCACCTTCCAAACTATGATCACTCGCTTCTCAAAGGACAAGGTCAGCAGACACATGGGATCACCGCTGGCTGCATGTACCCTCCAAGTCACTCAGCATCCTGCCTTGACAATATGTCACTGTTCCTTCACTGTCATTGAGTCAAACTCCTGGAATTCCCTTCCTTATGGCATTGTGATTCTACCTACAGCATGCAGATTTCTTGAACCAATCAGCAGCATTAAATGTTTATGTTTCAGTGAAAAACCACTGCACTAATTGAAAGAAAAAGTCTATCAAGCCAGATTTCAGCCTGGGATCTGGCTTGTCAATCATAAAATCAGCTGAGATCATGGCAACTTCTTAATTTGGGCTGCTCAGGTTTTGTCTAGACTGGATGTCTCTCTCTCCCATCTTCTGGGAGACAGCTGTTGGGAATATATAATTGAGATGTACTATATATTAGTCAGACATCTCTGACAACTCCTGGGCATTTTCTATCAGCCCTTATCCAATCAAAATGTTGCCTCAGGGAGGCTGAATATTATGAAGCTTCTTATCCTCATAGATATTTGTTGGAGCCTGGCTTACATGTTACCTCCCATTTCAGAACCATATTGGAGGCAGTTCACCTCAGTCCTGAAGATCTGCCTCATGTATATGAATTCCTTTAACGGAATTTACCTTTCAAGACTCCATGAATTATGTGTACACAATGTTGTTACTCTGCTTGATGGTAGTCTGCTTTGGGTTTGCAAGTTGTATACGCAAAAGTCAATGTGTTGTCATAATGTCTGCTTTACAACTTACCATCTGTTTTCCTGTTTTAAATAAACCAGAATCAATCAATCACAGATGAGTGATCAATGGTTAAACTGTTACCATGAACATGAAGAGGAAGAGGAAGGAGTCTGCCTCTGATGTAAGGCAAAACTTCAGTGTCCAATTATTCCTTCAAATGAAGGTAACTGGAGAAAGATTGCAACAAAAGCCTTAATCAAACTTTTCCTTTCATGTATTTTTCAAATTTTAGTTTCAATTTCCAACATTCAGGTTCCTCAATTTTTATCTCCCAATAGATAAAAGTGCAGAATATAAATGGGTGTGTGATCATGATTGACACAGTATCATCTTTCAAACTTCACTTAAACTTTTTGTCATATATTTAAAATGTCTTCATCATGTGGTTCCAAACTGGTTGATAAGTCATATTGTTCACTTATCTAAATTGAATTCTCAAGGGAACAGTGGAGAGCAATTTTGATCTTCTTATCAAGAGCAATAGTCTTTTAGTTTTTATAGTTTCAAATTAAAAGTCTTTACTATTACATATTAAATTGCTTTGATACTTAACCATAGATAATGCTTGCCTACTTAATCAGTGCAACATATAATATTTCTCCATTTTTCAAAAAAAGAATTACTTTGAAGTAAAGTGACAATTTTGACACTACGTCTGGAAGCCATTTTGCAAGATCTATCTTGATACAGTATGAAGAGTGGCCTGTCAATCTCTTATTGTTTTTTGACAGGATTCTTGAAGAGAGGAGTTGCCTTTATCTGAAGAGGCAGGAGATGCCACGTTTAAATTGTCTTGGATAGATGTCAGAAAGAGTCTCAGTGCCTGGTCAGCTTCACTGGTGTTTGAATGGAACTGTAACATTATGGGCTGCAAAGACAAAGTTTCTAATGTGGAAATCCAGGAGTCAGTGCTCCTTCAAACGTTCCACTTATTCCTCACCATGAGTCTTGAATTTGAGATCTGGGCAACTGTATGAAACTGGGGCCATACCCAATGGTTATTGAGTAAACTGACTAGGGAAGATATCAGCTTTCTTACATTTTAGGTAGCTAAACTTTAACTGCATAAATGGAATGTTGTCCTTCAATGCTAGAGGGATTGAGTTTAAAAACAGGGAGATTATATTACAGCTGTGTAGGGTGCTGGTGAGACCACACCTGGTGTATTGTGTACAGTTTTGGTTGCCCTAGTTGAGAAAGGATGACCTAGCACTGGAAGGGGTGCAGAGGAGATTCACTAGGTTGATCCTGGAGTTGAGAGAGTTGGTTCATGAGGAGAGATTGAGTAAACTGGGACTATTTTCATTGGAATTTAGAAGAATGAGGGGGGTTCTTCCAGAAACATATAAAATTATGAAGGGAGTAGATAAGACAGAAGCAGGGAGGTTGTTTCCACTGGCAGGTGAAATTAGAACCAGGGGGCATTAGCTCAAAATAAGGGGGAGCAGATTTAGGACTGAGTTGAGGATGAACCGTGAATCTAAGGAATTCCCTTCTTAGTGAAGCAGTTGAGGCTTCCTCATTGAATAGTTTTAAGGCAAAGATAGATTTTTGAACAGTAAAGGAATTAAGGGTTATGGTGAGTGGGTGGGTAAGTGGAGTGGAGCCCATGAAAAGATCAGCCATGATCTTATTGAATGGAAGAGTAGGCTCGGTGGATCAGATGAACTACTCCTGTTCCTGTTTCTTATGTTTTTATGTTCTCTCTGGCATGAGAAAATGACTTTTTAGTTTTGAGATTTAATGATGAATCAAAAACAATTTTGTAAGTTTTCTTTTATCTGTTTTATCTCTCTCTTTCTCTCTCTCTGTAAATCCAACTTTTCTTCCCATCACTTTATTTTTGTTTTCTACACCTGATCTAATATTGAATTCAATTTTGTTAAACTGCCTGGTTCAAAGGCTGTGTTACCCATGAACAGATTTTTATTCTGATTTGTTGGAAGGGGTCACGGTTGCACTTTACTGCAGGTTCCTTTAGACCCCTGATCTCTGAGCCAAATTGGAACTCTGCCCCTGCACTCACAGACAACAGGTCCACCAATACAAACGATCTGCCTCCAGAGTACCCACCTCTGAGTTCCCTGTGCTAGTATGGAAAGTCAACAACAATGTTCGCAGGGTTGACACACACCAATTAGCGGTGACACATTGACTGCTGGTTTCAGTAGCTTCAGCCAGACATGGAGGTCAGAAATCCAAACAGCAGCAGGAACAATCAGAGTGAACGTAGGAGACCACACTTGCAATGTTGCAACCGCAGTCATGTTTTGGAGCCTGTAGAAATTTCTCCTCACTGGAAATTGATTATCATTGGGCAGCCTTCCCTTTCCTAAGAGGATGGAAGTTCTGTGGAAGTTAAGTCTGTGTTCAGCATCATTTGGGCTCGTTCTGGAGCCTCACTCATTCATGGCAATCTTGATCATGTCCACCACAGACAGAGACAATGGACTGAGAAGGTACACGATTCACTGGGCTCCATTTCCCTCAGCCCCCTCCCAAGCCGGTTGACCTTTTCATTGCTGCTTGTCTCCTCCAATGACCTTCCAAACAGTCAGTCTCCAGAGGACATGACCATCAGCGCCTGTCTCCCAGTTGTCAAAATGAATTCTGTGTTAAATAAGTGTGCCCATTTTAGACTGGTCCAGGAGATGTGCAGATATCTCCCTCATTGTTTCTATTATGTAGTAGGAGGTCACTCAGCACACTGAGTTTCCAGTCAGAGATCAGAATAAATAGAGTTTAAGTCATTACTGACTCTTTTTAGGTATAATAAATCTTTAGAAGATGCAAAGAAAAAGAACGATTTGCAAAACAAAAAACAAATAGCTGGAGAAACTCAGCAGGTTCTGGCAGCATCTGCAGAGAGAGAAACACTGTTAAAATTTGGAGTCCTAGTGACTCTTCATCAGAAAGATGATATTTATGTAGCACTTTTTTTGACTTCAACGTGAACCAAAAGTCTTTAGAGCCGGAAAAATACCTCTGAAATGTAGTCAATAATGTATAAAACAATAATTAAAGAATCTTGCAACACAAGATTTTAACATTGTGTGAGTCAGGCCATTCAATGAGTTAAACTCCAACCTACCTTGTGTTTCTTTTACAATCTTTTAGGATATCTGCAAATTTCTGTAGGATTATAGTGCTTACAGTACTTTGCACACTTCCAGTCTCCAAATTATAAAGATGATTTAGGAGCAATATGAATGAAGAGTCTCAATGCTAAGGGATTATGAGAAAAAGTTTTAGGGACCAGTATTCTTTACTCTTAGTGCAGAAGGCTGAAGGACTACATGATGGAGATTTGTGATGATATTGGAAGCAATTGGTAGGATAGGTATGGAGAAAATATTTCCACATGTAGCGAACTGAAGGCATAATTATAACGGAATCACTAATATATCCAACAAGGAGTACAAGCGAATCTTCTTTGCCCACAGGGTGTTGAAAGTGTGGAACTTGCTCCCACAATCTGAATTTGAGGTGAATTCAGTAAGTCCATTTAATGAGAAGCTAGAAAAAACACTGGGGAGAAAGAAACAGCAGGATATACTGATGGGGTGAGATGATATGGATGGAAGGATGCTTTTGTGCAACATTAACACCAATTCTTATGGACCAGACCAAACACCCTCAAAATATTTTGAGAAGGTAGCCTGGACCCTAACCTTTTCTTATTTTAAAGGCAAATGTGAAGTGTCTGTGTCCAGATACAATTCAACTGGTCAAACTACTCAATGTTAAGCAAAACACAATTTATTCAAATGCTATAGTTAAAATACAACAAAAGAAAGAAGAACTTAGAATTACTTAACTCTACTGGCAAGCTTAGCAGAATAATAATTCCAGTAACTATTACTAATTAACTGTTCCAATATAGTAGCATCCCATAAACACACTCCTTGGCAAGAAGGAAAATTTAGAAATCAGATTTTCTTACATACAATGTTTGTAGTAAGAAGAGAAACCATAGTTCCTAGCTGTAACCGCGTGAGGGGAGAAAAATAGCATCTACTTTTTCAAAAATCCAGCAGCTTTTGATGAAATTAAAAGTGAAAAAGAATCTAGAAATCCAGGTGTGTGAAAACTGGCCACACTCAGCCAGGGTTGCTTTTATTGTTCCAACTTTAAAATAAATCCCAAGGTGTCACAAGCTTTTTACATTACCGTAGATATCTCAGCGCCTCTCATTCAATCTCTCTCTTAAAAGAAACCAAGATAAAATATGCCTCTTAAAGCCACAGCATCAGCACAAATGTAAAGCAATTAGGCTAGACTGATCTGCTTCTGCGCTGTAGATTCAATGTAATTTGCTTTAGCACAATGTAGTTAATACCCATTCTCTTAGACTGAATAATCTGACTGAATTAAGAATTCAAATAAAAGCAAAATACTGCAGATGCTGAAATTTGGAATAAAAGTCTCATTCTGGACTCAAAATGTTGACACTGTTTTTCTCTCCACAGACATTACCAGTACTGCTGAATTTTTCCAGTACTTTCTGTTCTTATTTTAGTTTAAGAAGTTCCCAATTTTACACCTGGGAGAAAGTAGAATATTTAGCCTCATATTCTGTGACTTCCCATTTGTAGTACTATTGGAAATCAGCTTCATTGAAAGTATTGCAGTCAGACAAACCAATTACAATTCTCTTAATAGAAATCATTAGGTCTTGGTCATTCAGCACTTCTAAATTTTTGAACAGAGAAAGAAGTACTGGTGAGGCTTGTTATCTTTCCTTGTAAGTGTACGATGAAAAGTTTTAAAACGTCTTGTTATCCCAAAATGTATGAACATTGAAATATTAATGATTTCAAAATACAAACTTATTGTAAAAAGTTACCCCAAATTAAGGACAGCATCAAATGGAAAATCATGCAATTTGGTAAAGATTAACGGTCAACCGCAGGATTGGGAAAGTTCAAAAGGCAACAAAAGACGACCAAATATAAATAAAGAGAGAGAAAATAATCTATGATGGAAAACTGGCAAGTAATATCCATCAGACAGTAACAGCTTCCCAAAATATATAAAAACAAATCAAAGTAAACAATAGGTCCCTGAATGTGAGGCTGGGTAAATAATGCTGGGGAATCAGGAAACGACAGGGGATTTGAATGAATACCTTGGATCAGTCTTCACAGTAGAACACGCTAATAGGATCACAAAATTGCTAAATAATCGGGAGGAATGGGGGAGGAAGGAAATATATGCAATAACTGTCACGAGATAAAAAGTGCGAGAGAAACTACTGGGGGTTAAACACCAAAAAGTCCCCTGGATCAAATGGGACGTCTACAGCACAGTCCCTATTGGCCAGAGTTGGATACCTGGCCCCAACTTCCTCAAATGACCTCAGCTGCCTTTGAGAGTACCATCGCACTGAGCAGACTGCTGACCTGCTGACATTATGATGGAGTTCTGGAGGCTGGACCACCTGCCTCAATTGGACAAGGGTCCAACTTTAGCTTAGTAATTGCCTGTCAACTATAAATCCTAAACTAGGGTCCCACAACTTAGTAGAGTAGCATTTACAGTTGTTTCTGGATCCAATGTGAGGAAATGATTATATAGTAATCACCATGTAGTTTCGATTTATATCTTAAGTTCAAAAATATTGAAAATATTATGATTGAAAGATTGAATTCTATCACAAAAGGATTCAAGTTATGATCAAAATGCCTAACTTCCTTGAGGAATATCTTCAAACATAATGCAAATGTAATTGTCTGTAAAGAAATGATGTAATTAATTTCAGAGCTTACGCTGCTCTTTAGCTGTGATTTAACTCCGTACATGGTTGTTTTGTTTGCCCTTCAGTATTGACAAATGTCAGATTTGCATTCTTCTGCCTCCTCCACATCAAAGGTAAAAAAATCAAGGTTCATATTGGAGTCAACTGTGAAAGTTAAACAAGGAAAAGAATGGAAATGAAATCGACAAGAAAACTTAATTGTAGCGATTGTAACGAGGTCAGCCAGGTGGACCACATAGAATAGGAGCTCCCTGTTTGGGGCTGTTAACCTGGTCCAATCAGGGAGCCCTGGCTGACAGATATAAACAGAAATGTCAGAGATACTAACAGTCTGGGGCCAGACTCTGAATGAGGCAGCACTAAAGTCAAGGACTGGTCACATGTAAATAAAGGGTGACTTAGTGATGGATACCAGCCTCTGTGGAATTATTTCAATGGCTTCGAGAGTAAACCACATTCCTGAAGAAACTTCCTCGCAACAGTCAGCTTTGCTTTGGGGTAAGCCTTTCTGGCTTCATGTCGTTATTTAGGAAGCTTGATTTGTACAATCCTGCTGTTGAAGACTGGGCCCAGTACATGGAAAGAGTGTTTCATTTTTTCCAGGCAAATGACATTAGAGCAGATGAAAAGCAATGAGTAATTCTCTTGACAGCTTGTAGTCCCATAGCATTTTCGGTTATTAGAAACCTAACTTTCCCTGAGGCACTAGATATTAAAAAGTTTCAAGAGTTGATGGATTTAGTTAAAGAATTTTATGACCCCAAGCCTCCTCTAATTCTGAGATGCTATCAGTTTTACTTGACAATTCTAGACGAGGATAATCCATATCAGGATTTTTGACAAGGTTAATATGACTGGCAGAGGCATGTGACTTAGGTTTAACCCTTAATGTGATGCTGAGAGACTGTTTGGTATGTGGGATTAATGATGTAATCATATAAAAGCGCCTACTAGCTGAAGCACAACTGGATTTCAAATAAGGACGACAGCTGACCTTGTCATTGGAAAATGCAGCAAGTGGAGTGTATGAGTTGCAGGGTATTCCAATGGAAGTGGGCCCCCTCATCAGTCTGACTGAGCCTGCGGAAACACCACTTGAGTGAAGGCAAATGTGTAGCTTCACTCAGGACATGTCCTGAATGGAGGGACTCTAGGTCAGCCCACAGCATAACCCCAGAACAAAGCAAAGCCTTGTTCAAATGCTTAAAATTTTCTTCAGGATCGAGACGCGTAAGCAGTGGGATCTAATACTAAGTGCATGTAATTACAAGTTGGAACACCATCCGGGATGCCAAGTAGCAAATGCGGATACATTGAGCTGCCTCCCACTGGCAGATGCACCACCGGTGGTACTGTCACTGGAAGAGTCTGATATGGTTTAAAATGTTTTGGACACACTTCTCATCACACCTGACAATATCAGACTTTGGATGCAAAGAGATCTGGTCCTGGCAAAACTGAAATAGCTGGTGGTGATAGCAGAAACCAAAGGGTCGTCACAACCAGAATTGGAACCTTTTTGGACCCGGAGAGACCAGATCACAGTAGAGGGTTGCATATTATTATTGGGAACAAGAGTGATTGTCCTGAGCAAAGGTCACTGCCAGATATTGGCTGAACTCCACCTGGGTCATCCAGAGGTTTCCAAAGTGAAGGTGTTGGCGAGAAGCTATATCTGGTGGCCAGGACTGAATGCAGACGTTGCTGCATTGGTTGGGCAGTGCCCAGGGTGCCAACAAGGAGAAAAATTACCGCTAACTCATCCACATTCATGGTAATGACCAGGTAAACCCTGGGCTCAGTTACATGTCAACTACGCCGGTCCTTCCATGGGCTCAATGTTCTTAGTCATTGTGGACGCCCACTCAAAGTGGCTGGAAGTGCATAGAGTTCATTCATCCTACACGGTGACGATGATAGAAAAACTGTGTGCATTTTTTGCAACACACAGACTCCTGGACAAGGTCAGAAATCACATGACACCAGGTTATAGTCCAACAGATCCACCCCAGTCCAACACCAGTAACTCCATGTCACAGCCTCCTGGAGATGTTGGTCACAGATAATGGCCATCATTTACCAGCGGGGAATTTGTGTATTTCCTAATTCAAATGGTATTCGACATATAAGGACAGATCCATCCATCCAATGGTCTGGCAGAAAGAGCAGCCCAAACTTTGAAGGCAAGCTTAAAGAAACAGTCTACAGCTTCACTAGGTACTGCCCAGTTCCTATTTGATTATAGGACCACCCTTCATGCAACTATAAGGTTAACTCCAGCACAGTTTCTGATGGGGAGAAGACTCCACACCAACTGAAATTGGATCTTCCCATGCTTGTGAAGGAGAAGTGGTGAAATGGCAGCAGGAAAGCCAATGCCAGACACAATAAGTGACAGAGAAAATTTACATCGGGGGACAAAGTCTGATGTAGCAACCACTGAAATGGCCCTGCATGGATCAGAAACATGCTCGACATGAGGTCAGGTTCAGTGACGTATAAAGTTTGGATAGGTTCAACCGTCCTGAATAATCAAGTGGATCATATGAAAGCTGCATATTCGCAAATGGTGTGAGAGCAAAATGTGTCTGGCTCCTCAGAACAGACAGAAAGGCTGGCATAAGCCTTGCGTTCTCGGTTTCTATCAAGTGTTGAGTAGACCTCTGAATCTGAGATGGACACGGCAGATCTCATGTCATTGATGCCTGTGCTGCTGGAAGAAGAGAGTGAATTTCTCCCGAAACACTCTGGGCACAAGGTGCATGCTCCTGTGCATTACACACTGCCACTATCTGATGTAGATTTGGAGGAACCTGATTTGGTGTTAAAACACCCCAAGGGGGCCTATATAAAAAAAAATACTGACCTCTGTCCTTGGACTCAGAGTCAGAGGGATGTGTGTGATCGTAACAGCATTAGCCAGATAGACCTCATAGAATATGAGTTCCCTGACTGGGGCTGCTAATCTGGTGCACTTAGGGAGCCCTTGCTGACAGATATAAACAGGAGTGTCAGATCATTCTGACACTCTGAGAGCTGGCTCTGAGGGAGCTGGATCAGTGTCATGTGAAATAAAGGGTAACTTGGTGATGGGATACCAGTCTTTGTGGAGTTATTTCAATAATATTAAAGTTCATCTTTAAATACCCAAAGTTTATAAAAGAAAGTTAAAATACAGAAGCTAAAAATTCAACATGAAGGTATGTGTAAATTAGGCTATAACATGTCCGCTGCCAGATATACCCAGTAGCTGATGTTTAATTCCTTTCACTGTAACAAAACTGAATAGCAGGTACAGTGAATTGAAAACAGTTGATGAGATCCTACTTGATCTGCATTATTGTTTGAAACTGGTTTAACCCTAATAAAGAGATGACATGAAGGGTGTTTTGCTGGTGTTGTTGTGGAAGGCTTAAAATAACTCAAAAGGGCTATAGAAACCAGGAAAGAATCTTAGAAAGTGATATCAGGGTGTCTGAAGTGCTGGGACAGGAGGTAGCATTAAAACAATGAATAGTAATTTAATGGGTGGACTTGGAGTAAGGGAAAAAGTAATGAAGTCTAAATCAGAATTACACTGCATGTTTGTGAATGCACAGAGTATAGTTTATAAGATTGGGAAGATACAGGCACAGGCCTACACAATATCCAGGCTTGGGCTGACAGGTGGGAAGGAATATTCACTCCATAAATGTCAGGCAATGATCATCTCCAATAAAAGACAATCTAACTACTGTCACTTGACATTCAATGTTGTCACAATCAATTAATTTCCCACTGTCAACATCCTGGGGCTTACCATTGACCAGAAACTCAACTGGACAGCTACATAAACACAATGGCTACAAGAGCAGGTCAGAGGCTAGCAATACTGCAGAATTAACTCACTTCCTGACTCCCTAAAGCCTGTCCACCATCTACAAAGCACAAGTCAGGAACGTGATGGAAAACTCCCTACTTGCTTAGTTGGGCGCATCTCCAACAAAACTCAAGAAACTTGACACCATCCAAGACAAAGCAGCCCACTTGATTGGCACTACATCCACAAACATCCACTCCCTCCACCACCGACGCTCAGTAGCAGCAGTGTGTATTATCTACAAGGTGCACTGCAGAAATTCACCAAAGCACCTGAGACAGCACCTTCCAAACTCATGATCACTTCCCTCTAGAGGGACAAGGGCAGCAGATACACGGGAACACCACCACCTGCAAGTTCTCCTCCAAGCCACTCACCATCCTGACTTGGAAATATATCACCTCTCCTTCAGTGTCACTGGGTTAAAACCTTGGTGCTTCCTTACTAAGAGCATTGTGGTTCTCAGTACAGCACATGAACAGCATTGGTGTGACAAGGCAGCTCACCCCTAGCTTCCAAAGGACAATTCTGGATAAGCCAATGATGCCCATGTCTCCTGAATGAACATTGGAAACAGGATGCCAGCAGAAAATGACATCAGTAACACTGGCGTAAGAACAATCAGCTTGTGGAATGTGCCCCTAATTGGGGTAAGAACAGGCTTGAACCAAATATTTGTGGGGAAGACGTAGCTGAACCATGGGCTACTTTCAAAAAGGAGATCCTTTGGGGAGAATAACCAAATCCAGAGTACCCTGAATGACAAACGACATAAACATCAAGTTAAAGAAGAAAATGTGTGCTTACCATTGACATCAGGTGGCAAACACAAGGGAGAACAAAACAGATTACAGAAGGGCATTTACACTTGGAGACAAAAGACGTAGCTGAGGTGTTACATTTGTCCTTACCATTGAGACAAATGGTGCCCAGGCCATGGTGACAGAGGAGAAAATTCAGTCACTGGAATAGTTTAAAATTGATAAAGAAGAGGCAGTATTGGATAGATTGTTGCTACCTAAGGGTGATAAGACATCCAGACCAGCTGAGGTACATCCAAGGATATTGAAAAAGTGAGTGTGGAAATTGAAGAGACACTGGCCACAATCTTTTATCTTCGCTGGGCTCGGGGAAGCAGTGTCAAGGGCCTGGAGATTCATAACCATGACGGCTTTGTTAAAAAAAAGGCTGTAAAGACCAACCCAGCAGATACAGATCTTTTTTTTTAATTTCAGTAATGGTGAGGTTTCTGGTGACAATTATTTGGAATGGAATAATTCGGGGTGATTAATATTGAGTTATTTTCTTTCCAGACGGGGAAAAAAAACCTGAGGCCTGAGCCTTTTCTAATTTCCCAAAGCCCTGATACTAGAGATTATTATCGTGACTGTCCTTCACACTGTGTCTAAAGTTTGGAAGATTCCTTTGTATCTTAGCAATTAGAATCAAACACATTTATCACATGTCATCAAACAAAAAGCTGCTGGGTGCTAACATGACTTTGTAACATTTCTCCTCAACTGATTGGGCTCTATATCACATCATGTGTTTGTTTGGTTTTTGTCACAAGCATTGATTGAACACATTTCAATGTTAAGAGGTGATTGATGAAGCTCTTTATCAGATGATGTGCTTTCTCTTGAAACCCTATTAGGAATGCATGAAAATTATTAGAGATAACAAGGTGTAGAGCTGGATTAACACAGCAGGCCAAGCAGCATCAGAGGAGCAGGAAAGCTGATGTTTTGGGCCTAAATCCTTCTTCAGAAATATTAGAGGGGTTTCTTCAAATATGATAGCAATTTTCTACCTTTTAAAAAACTTCACTTATTATAGGAAAGATGTGGAAGCTTTAGAGAGGGTGCAGAGGAGATTTACAAGGATGCTGCCTGGACTGGAGGGCAGGTCTTATGAGGAAAGGTTGAGGGATCTAGGGCTTTTTTCATTGAAGCGAAGAAGGATGAGAGGTGACTTGATAGAGATATACAAGATGATGAGAGGCATAGATAGAGTGGATAGTCAGAGACCTTTTCTTAGAGTGGAAATGACAATTACAAGGGGGCATAATTTTAAGATGATTGGAGGAAGGTATAGGGGAGAGGTAGGTACAGAGGTAGGTTCTTTACACAGAGAGTGGTGGGCACGTGGAATGCGCTTCCGGCAGTGGTAGTGGAGTCAGGTATTTTAGAGACATTTAAGTGACTCTTGGATAGGCACATGGAGGATAGTAAAATGTAGGGTATGCAGATTAGATTGATCTTAGTGGGATAATAGGTCGACACAACATTGTGGGCCGAAGGGCCTGCACTATGCTGTACTGTTCTATGTTCTATGTGATTGTGAATTAAAAGTTGTTGGAAGGAAAACCAATCTACAGCATGAAAGGGAATGCAAGGTCTACTGGAAGAGATGCAGAAATTTCAGTTGCTAATAAGATTAGGGATGTAATTGAATCAAGGACCCAACTGAAGATGGATGTTGTCAATGCACATCAAAAGCATTATTCCAAAGTGTTCAGGCCTTAAAGCAGTAACTGCTCCAGCTCCCTAGTGTCAGTGGGGCTTTCTGCTCACATTTCATTACATGTGTTTGTAGCTCTGGAGGTTCTATGTTGTGCTGATGGACATTCCATGGCAATAAAACTCTTGTTGTCCTGTAAGAGTAAGAATACTTGGTAATATTACAATAATACACTGAGAAGGTCCTATTTCACAGTTTCAACCTGTGAGCTGGTGACAGTTGCTTAGGGACATTTAGACCCATTCATCCATCTCATACAGAAGTATCGGGTGGAAACTCTTGTCAATAGGAGACTGTGATTTTCCTAGTGTTAACATTCATGAACAAACAAGTGTTGGGCACACACCAACATGTTCCCCTGCTACTTTGTTCCTCCAAATATAACCCAGGTTCACAGAATAGATCTTCCTTTTTACTGAAATCTGAAATATTTGTCATGTTTAGTTTCACTGATTTGTGGATAGTTAATAGCAGCATTTCTGGAGTTCTGTAAAAGGGTTACTGAACCCAAAACCTTAACTCTAATTTCTCGCTACAGATGCTGCCAGACCTGCTAAGATTTTCCAGCAATTTCTGTTTTGGCTTTTGTTTCTGATTTCCAGCATCTGCAGTTCTTTTGGATTTTAATTACAGCAGCTTAGGTTTCCACTGTGTCTAGGTCAATGTTGGACGATCCACTCTGTTTGATTCAGGTTTAATTTTCTTCCATTGCAACAAATTCACGAGGACTACCAAACAGAACATTTCATATTGAGAGTCATTGAGGTTGCAAAACCTTATCTGCACATAACAGTCCCTCTATTTCAGTCTTACTGGAGCCTTCTTTACAATATTCCATTGGAATTTCCATAAAAATCTGAAGAAAAACACTTTGTACATTTTTAGACATATTGATATTTATTAAGAAAAAAACATCCAGATTGATTTCACTGGGAAATAGCTGGGGGTGGGTCATATCAAGTTACCTGAACCATCTAAACTCAGCTCACCTGTCCCCCAGTAAATTATATATTTTATGACTGCACTTTAAAAGGCCTGACAAGGAGGATTCCTGGCCCCAGTGCTTCTGTTATTTATATTATTGAGTTAGTCCAATAATGGTTTTATGCTGCTTTCAGACAAGAGTATTGATCTTGCTCAAACAAATGTACTGTAAAAGTAGACTTGACTAAATTAAAACTTCTGAGGGCAATTATTTTTTCTTTATTTCACCTTAACAGCTATTGTAATACAGTACATATTTTAATTTTTCCCAAAAATCATGGTGCAGTGCAACAAAAAAAAACTTGTGTAAATTAAACGAGTGGGCCAAGAGTGACAGAGAGAGTGTGGTGTATACTGGAGGCGGCAGTGTTGATAGAACATTTTAAGAGTCCAGGTGGCACTAAAGAGAGATCATCATAAATCAAGATTGTAGATGCAGAAGCAATTAATATGTTGGCTTGTGATAATTGCTAGGCAGATACTGGAGGCATAGCCTGAACATTAGACATTCTCAACATAGTTTCCTGTCACAGACAGCTTAAGGATTCAGATATTTTCATATTTGCACTTTCACCCTGATTTCTACTTGAATTTCATTTTCTGAAAATCTAACATTTCTATTTTGCGGAGTACTTAGCTGCTCTGGTATCTCATTACCCGACATTGGGAAGTCACTTTTGAAGCATATTTTAACCAGCTCTTTACGATTGTATCTCGTTTATTTCCAATATTTCTTCAGGGGAAAAAAAAACTTTGATTATCCTTTCATCTGCAAAACCAAATGGAGATGTGATTGCCTGAAGGCAATGTGACTGGTACAGTCACCCGCTTTGTACACACCAAAGGAATGAGTACCATGATTCTCCTGAGAAGTGTGATAATGAATTTGCGATGGATGGCCAGAGCACCAAAAATTCTTTCCCACCTCTCATTCCAGTTTGATTGAAACTGTGGAGCAATCGATTAACACAGGAAGTGAGTTAAAAATAATCAGATATTGCTGAAAGGTGCAAGCACCTTTGTCCAAAAAAATTCCTGCTCTCATTTCCTCACAGGGCGTACTTGGTTTCATTGTCTATCAGACATGACATGATTCTACGTCTGTACATCTTTTAAAAAAAAGTTTTCCAGAAATCGTCTCAAAAATGATCTGTGCAATCAGAATCTGAAATTCAGCCAAATGACTGAAACAATGCAATGATCGGGTCTGCTCTCCACTAATCCTTCCAGTCCTGTATTACAGCTCCCCAAAAATGTGGAACACAAAGTGGGCACAAAATAAAATCATAAATGCAACATCACTGAGCTTCAATTCACAATAAATTCATTATGAATATATGCCATCGATAAAATTGAGAGAAGCATTGATTAGACCTCAGCGAGAAGCTGTGGACAGTTCAGTAAAAAATACAAAGGCATTAGAAAAGGTTTGGAGGAGGTTCCGGAGGATGCTCCCAGGGCTGAGGGACTTCAGTTATGTAGAGAAATTGGAGAAATCCAGGCTGTCTGACAATTGAGGCTTTCAAAATGATGAAAGGTTTGTCAGAATATAGAGATATGGGAGTGAGCCAATAATCAGGGATCGTGAATTTAAAATCACTGTCTAGGGATTGTGGAGCGAGCCACGGTGACAATTTTACTTTTCACTTGGAGTTACCAGGATGTGGAACGTCTGCCAGTCAAGATGGTGGGAGGTGATCTCATTAATAATTTTAAAGCAGAGATAGAAAGAGACTTGAGGATGAGCAACCTGCAGGGTTACAGACAAAATATGTCAATGTGCAACTAAGCATAACTGTTCCTTCAAAGGGGCAGCACAGGAATAATGCTTCTGCACTGTATGATTCTATGATCCTTTATAATTAGATAGGTCAGTGCCACAAGAATATGATTCAGAAAAGCTGCAGTTAGTTTCACTATCCAGGATGTTTGGCCAGCAGATGGCGCAGATTGTAATTGTGGAGGATTGTATTTCACGAGTGGGTGGTGAACATTCCTGTTCTAAGCGTTCTGTTAGCCAATGCAAATCGACATCGATAGCACCATGCAAAAAATCCCACCACTTATTTTTATTTGAATTGACAGGGGCCCCTTGAATGTACATTGGCTAAAAGTAAGAACACAATAAGTTTGGAGTAACATATTATATAATGTGATTTTATTTCTTCTGTTCTTATTCAATAATCTCAGTTGAGAGCAAAATCTGATAGCTCTATTAATATCACCCTACTTTTAGCTAGGAGACATGTGAATGAACGTCCTATGACAACTTGTCTACCAATCTTCCAGCATAGCCTGCAGCATTTGCCTGACCTCCACTCAGCATCTTCCACAGTGTGGGACTGGCATGATGAGAAACTCAACATTGAGAAAATAATGTTGCTGGTATGCTATACTGCATCGTGATGTGTGGAAATGCTGAATTACGACAGAAGCTGGAAAGATTTAAAAGTTAACGCTCAAAAATTGATCTTCAAGCTGAGACTTATATTGAGAATGTCAAGATAAATCTAGGTACGGTCATTATTAGCCTTGCTACCTCCATTTTATTTATTGTAGATGCAGGTGATCATTTAAATAATCATGATTTATTTGTACAGAAATAAACTATTATCCGATCTCTTTGCATCATCGAATAGTTTCTTAAATATTCTGGATAGAATAGAATGATACTCTATTTTGCCTCTAATATATCTGAAACTTGATTTCCCAAATTACTCACCCTTTCCTGACCTTTGGTTTGATACACATGCAATGGTGAAGATATGAAAACATTTATGAGCACAGCACCACAACTGAAAGACCTAATCTATCAGGGAATATCGAACGGGCAGTGACTGCTTTCTTTGAGAATGAGCTGACTCAGTGGGTGACCTGATGGATTAGGAAAGGGGAGATGGAGAAATACTTCCACTGCAAGAGATGTCACAGCTAGCAGCCATGAACAAGATATAGTCTCTAATAAATCCAACAAGAGAGTGGCAAGAATGTGTAATTCCCAACAGAGATACATTTAATAGTCTCATTGGATAAACACTGGAGGAGAAAGGAACAGAAGGGTATATAGATGAGGCAAAGTTTATGTCATGAATACATACCAAGAACAGAAGAACTGGAACAGGAGTCAATAATTCACTCTTACTTTTAGCTCTCCCCAAAACTGTGCTTATACATTATGAGAATCTTGAAGGATCATTTATCTTTTGTTGAACTAACCCAAAGGTATGCCACAGCTCCTCAAAAGTCACTTTGATTTGCATAGAAACATAGCAAATAGATGCATGAGTAGGCCAATTGGCTGTTTATGCCTGCTCTGCTATTCATTATGATCATAGCTGATTACCCAACTCAATAACCTGTCACCACCTTTCCCCATTTTCTTTGATCCATTTAACCAAAGTCTTATATCCAGCTCCTAGTTGAAATCATCCAATACTTTGGCCTTGACTGCTTTCTTGGTGAAAGAATTTCTCCTCATCTAAGTCCCAAATGGTTGACCCCATATCCTTAGACTTTGGCTCCTGTTTCAGTCACCGGAAACATCCTTCCTGCATCTGCCCTGTCTAGGCCTGTTAGAATTTTATAGGCTTCTTTCACTCACCCTCTCATTGTTCTGAACTTTCGCAAATATATGCCTAATTGATTGAATCTCTTCCAATATGTCAGTACTCCCTTCCCAGGAATCAGTCTAATAATCCTTTGCTGTACTCCCTCTATAACAAGAACATTGTTCCACAAATAAAAAGACAAAAAATGTATACAATATTCTAGGTGGGTTTCAATAAGGTCCAGTGTAATTGCAGATAGACATTCTTGCTCCATGTACTTAAAGTTTCAGTATGAAGACCAGCATACTGCTGTATTTACCTTCTCGACTGCCTGCTGCACTTGCATGCTCACCTTCAGTAACATCTAGGTCTCATTTCATATCCCCCTCTCTCACTGGTAGCCATTCAGACAATAATGTATTTTCTCCCAAAGTGGATAATCTCAAATTTATCTGCCATACATTTGCCCACTAACTCAACTTGTCCCTATCACTAAGCTAGGAGGTCCAGGTTCAAGTCCCACCTGCTCCAGAGGTGTGTACTAACATCTCTGACTAGGTTGAGTAGGAATATCTTAAAGCAGAACCAGTGATGGCTGTGTAGAACCATTTGTCCTGGGACAGTAATAGTCTTTGTATGCCATGAGCTGTGGCTGTATTTTGGTGTTCAACAATGTTCTTTTCCATTTGGACTTCCTGAGTTGTCCTTCTCTGAGGGATCCTTCTCAGCATCTGACTGAGTGACTGCAAAAATTGTTTTCAAAACCTCTTAGCTGTGGACTTTTCAGCTCAAAAGTAAGCCTCATTGCATTCATACTTAGAGACTTAAACAACACAAATGCTCCTGGTTCCGAGTGGTCAACTTGTGGCTGGTTCTGGGCTTGCTTCCTATCTCTGGCAGCTGCTTTCTGTGTGCTTCTTCCAAGCTGAATATCCAAGGTGCCTGCTTTCAAGCTAACTGCAAACTGCCTTCTGTGACAAGTATCTGAGAAAATCATTATCCATTTCTTCCTCTACCTTTGACCTCAGCAAATCTGATAGCATTTTCCCCCTCTTGAATTCTGCGCTGAATCTGACAATATTTTTGCACTCTCGAATTCTACGCTGAGTGTAAGCCACATTGCAATCTAATAAGGTGACTGATAGTGTTAGTACTTTCTCTGCTTCAGAGGGTGGCCTGACTAACATTTATATTTTTGGTTCTCCCAATTCATATGGACAACACCCAAATCAAAAATGCAACAGTCTGTGTGAGAAAATGAAACAGAAAATAGAAAAAGAAATTTCTAACTTCCACAACCTATCTCCATGACAATGTGACACATTTTTGGATAGTGTCAAACAAAATGCAAGCCAACTACTTTACCTTCAGCTCAACTCTTTGATCTTGTAAACCACATGAATAATTTTTATGTCTAATAGAGTTCTATAAACCTCTTTTCCAAAATATCTAGATGAAGATGAACAGGGATGTGATGTTGAAGACCAACATTGTTTAGCTCTTAATTTAGACTGAATCCAAGCTCCTTTGAATTGAATTTACCTTAGAGCTGCTCAACCAAATGGTTCCATTGTTTTTACATGTAATGTGTAGCACTTTAACCTTCAACATGGAATTTTTATTTCTAAACCTAAAACTTGTTTTCTAAATCATATGAATTATGAACTAGATAGTCACAAGAAAATATGAAGAAACATTTTATAATGATTCTGAATTTTACCCTTAATTGTATTTTAATTTGTTTTCACCCTGTCAGATTTCATTCTTCTTTCTGAATAGCTTATGAAAACTGACCATCAGCTAAAGGATCACTTCTGAAAGGGGTTAGAAAAGAGAAATATTCTTGAATGTGAGCATTACTCATGTCAAAATAAGTAATTAAGCTGAAATGCTTTAGGAAATATGTTTGCAAATGAAGCTCTGAACCCAGCCAATATTCCTCCACTTGTATTGATAAAAATAAAAAAAGGTCAATGAAATTTTAATGGCAAGTTTTGCAAGAAGATTTGTTTCCACAAGAAAAAATAATGTTGATTTTTGTTGTGTTATTCACTATGATCTCAAATATTGTTCTTTCATCTGAAAAGGGAGTTTTTTTTTCATATCTTGATACAGCTTTTTCTGGAGCAGAAACAACTAATCAATCGCTAACAGAATAAAACATTTTGTTTCTTATTTTTCAAATTGCAAAAGAGAAATAAGCTAACTTGCCATCTTTGACTACAAAATCATTTCAGGTTGTGTCAAAGAAAGAATATGCACGTCAAGGGTTTTTTTTAAATTGCAATTTGCTGGTTCAAGGATCATCACAACCTTGGAACAGTACATCAATTTCTTTCTCCATAAATGCTGTGTGATCTGCTGAGTGCTTCTGGCACTTTCTGTTTTATTTTAGATTTCCAGCATCTACAGTATTTTGCAAGTTCACTTTGAATTTCTAGCATGATCCTGGCAAATATTGCATTTCTTTATTTTCTAGTATCTCTTTCCTTATCTCCTCACCTCTCTATCTGATCCTTTCTTGCTCGACCCTCTCATTCTGAATGTCTTTATTCTCCTTTTCCTCTGTACTCTCTCTGCTTCACCTGTCCTTCATTTTCTTTCCCCATAACTCATCCTGCTCCTCAACTCTCATGGCTCCCTTTATCTTTGTCTCTCACTCTATCCTTGTTCCCTCACTCACCCCTCTAACACTGGCCCTCTCTCTCCTTGTCACTCTCCATTTGTCTCTCTGGTTTCCCTCTTATCTAGGAATATAAGTCAATTATCCATTGAAGAGGACACTCAGATCTTCAGCAAAGTGATTTAGCTGATTGTGACCAGCCTAAATTATCAAGGAATCAGAAAATATCATATTTCTCAGCTCAGCTAAAGCCCAGTTATTAAAAAAGTCTGATTTATACCCATCTTCCCAACAAGGCATGATGGAAACTAAAAGGAATGTGAATAAAATTAACACAAACTATATTCATACGCAGGGAGAGAAAGAGAACTGCCCAGGTCACACCACAGGCATTGGTAATCAGTTGTCATATGTCAAATGACTAGCTGCTTGAGATGTGAAACTGATTTCATGAAACCATAAAAACAATGACAAGGGGAGTTAATGAATTTTGGGTGGCTCAGTGGTTAGCACTGTTGCCTCACAGCACCAAGGACCCAGATTCCAACTTTCGGTGACTGACTGTGTGGAGTTTGCACATTCTCGCTGTATTGGTTTTTACCAGGTGCTGCAATTTTCCCCCACAGTCTAAAGATGTTGGGAATGTACAAGGTAGCTTGAATCATTCAGAACATGTTAAAAAATAAAGTTTCTGTTTCAAGTGCAAAGCTTCTCAGCTCCCTCGGGGATGGAATGCAGCATTACATCCATTTACTTTTTTTAAAAAAGCTTCTGACGTCCCAAAGGCATCTTACTGGCACTAATGGAGGGAGGGTGAGCATGGAAAGGATCCAGCAATACAACTCTAGGCAGGCTTGAACTTTTTACTTAGAACTGTACACTCTGGTAAATTGTGATACAAAAGTGAAAACACACATGTATTCCTTAACGTACCACGGGAATGTAAAATTGATGGTTTGTGCCTTTGGCACGGAA
Source organism: Rhincodon typus (assembly GCF_021869965.1). Classification (NCBI taxonomy): domain Eukaryota; kingdom Metazoa; phylum Chordata; class Chondrichthyes; order Orectolobiformes; family Rhincodontidae; genus Rhincodon; species Rhincodon typus. Next base: position 148,882,657 of record NC_063333.1, on the reverse strand, counting down.
GGTTATATATCTACATGGGCTCAAACTGTTTCTAATGTCATCTGTCAGTGTCTAAATGCCCATTGTGTTCACCCAAGTCTTGGGTTGACTCCGCTGGCATCGCTGCTGGATTTAGCACACCAGATAGCAGAGCAATTGTGAGATCATTTGTGTATTTCGGAGCTCTCAATTACTATTTAGTTGTCCTCAGGAAAAGTGAGGAGTTACTGAGATTGTAGAGATAATACACTGCTTTATTCACCTGCTCCTGCAATTGCAACAATAGTGTTTATTGATGTCATAGAATTATTGAGTAAAACAATATCGAAGGATGACATTCAGCCCATCAAGGCTATGTTGAAACTTTGGTCAGGCTATTCAATCCCCATTTGAAAGTAATGACCAATTGGCACATTCCAGCTCACAATCACTATAATGACTGTTGTTAACAATTAAACTCCTTCAGAACTGTTATGGAATTTGCCCTCAGCAAGGTATCTTTACCGGATGTGGCAATACTTACAAGTTTTATTATGACATAAACAACTGGGACATGGATAATGTTGTATTGAAAGATACAATAGATGTTTCTTCCAGCTGACTATTAACTACAATTATTGGATTCATAGTCATATATGTGTCTGGGCTAGTGCTAAGCTGATTAGTTACAAATATCTGTAGGCTTTCAATAACATGTCATGCTTCAGGTGATTCCAAATAATATGGAGCCTGTAGCCTCAGGTCACATGGTATGATGCAGTGGTTACATAGAAAGATAAATAAATCTCGAAAAAGTAAGACAGGAGTAGACCATTTGGCCCTTCAACCTTATTCTGCCATTTAATTTGATCATACCTGATCATCCAAATCAGTACCTTCTTCCTGTTTTCCCTCCATACCCTCTGACCTTTTTAGCCCTAACAACTGCACCTATGTCATTCTTGAACTATTCAAGACTTTGACCTCAACTTCTTTCAACGTCTATCACTGGTATGTATCTGAAAGGAATATCAGCATATTGACTGTGAGACATTACACAGCAATTACAACAGCGAAGGTTGAGTCATGACAAATTCAACACAACATCTTTTCATTTTAGTCAGTTACCATGGTAAGCTGAAATCATATTTGCCCTCTCAGGTGATGTTTTTACAAAGAAAATCAATGTCGTTCTCTTTAGTATCTTGAGCAATAATTAGTTCTCAACCAAAATCACAAGAAGTCAGGTCATTATTGTGTTTATATTTTTAGGAGTTTGCCATGTTCAATTTAGCTGCTGTGCTTCCTATGTTACAATTGTGTCTATATTTCTGAAATATTTTATTGCCTGTGCATGAAAGGAATTCATTCTTTGTTCATGTTCTTGTATGGGTTCTTTGGATGTTGGTAAATGCTCAGGACAGACATACTAGCAAGTATTAATCAATGTTCATTCAATGTTTATTGTTACATTGTACACGGTGGCAACTCAAACCTTCCACCAATCAGCAAAGCTACTCCCTCACCCTCACAGTGACTGGACTCATCCTAACCAAGCTCATCCATTGAAGACCAAAGGCCCTGGGAGCAGAAGCAGGCCATTCAGTCCATTGAGTCCGTTCTATCGTTCAATGAGATCATTGCTGATCTGATAAACCTCAACTCCAGTTTCCTTCCTTTTCCCCATAACCCTTGATTCCATTCCTGATTAAAAATCTATCTCTGAATATACTTAGCCAGCGTCAGCAACTCTCTGCAGTAAAGAATTCTACAGATTCACTGCCCTCTGAATGAAGAAATTCCTCCTCATCTCTGACTTAAATAGATGGCCCCTTTCTCTGAAATTATATTCTCTGGTCTTAGACTCGCCTATAAGAGGAAACAATTTTTCCACATCTCCCCTGTCAAATCCTCCAAGAATCTTGTATGTTTCAATAAGATTGCATTGTATTCTTCTGAACTCCAATGAATACAGGCCTAATCTATACAATGTCTCCTCATGTGACAGTTTTTCCATACTCAGGATCAGCTGAGTGAACCTTTGATTTGATTTGATTTATTATAGTCACATGTACCTTAGTACAGTGAAAAGCTTTGTTTTGCAAGCAGCAAGGACAAATCAGAACAAACAAGGACTTACAGATCATTTTTATTTTCTGACGAAGCATCCCAACCCGAAACGTTAATTTTCCTGCTCTTCTGATGCTGCCTGGCCTGCTGTGTTCCTCCAGCTCCACACTGTGTTATCTCTGACTCCAGCATCTGCAGTTTTGACGATCTCATACAGATCATACGCTGCTTAGACAAAGTGAAGTATACAATGTTAAGGCTCCAATGGAGGTGTGCATAGCTAGATCAGCATTATTTGAAGTTAAAGTCCATTCAGCAGTCTAATAACAGCAGGGAAGAAGCTGTTGGTGAGTGTGCTCAAGCTTCTGTATCTTCTACCTGATGAAGAGGTTGGAAGAGACCAAAGCCAGGGTGGGAGGAGTCTTTGATGATGTTGGCAGTCTTTCTGTGGCAACAAGAACTTTAAATGGAGGCCATGGATAGGAGGTTGGCTGATCACACAAGGTTCTGTAGTTTCTGTTAGTCCTGGGCAGAGCAGTTGCCGTACCAGACTGTTGTGTACCCGGATAGTATGCTTTTTATGGTGCATCTGTAAAGGTTGGTGGGGGTCCTTATGGACATGCTGAATTTCCTAAGCCTCCTGAGGAAGAAGAGGCGTCGTTGTGCCTCCTTAGCTGTCGCATCTACATGGGAAGTCCAGGGCAGGTCACCAGTTATCGTCACTCTGAGGAACTTGATGCTCTCCACCCTCTCCACCTCAGCTCCATTGATGTAGATGGGGTGTGCCCTCCTCCTTTCTTCCTGAAGTCATTGATCAGTTCTTTTGTTTTGCTGACATTGAAAGACAGATTGTTATCATCACACCACGTCACCAGGCCCTCCATCTCCTTTCCGTTTCCTGACTCATCGTTGTTTGATATCTGTCATGCTACGGTGGTGTCGTCAGCAAACCTGGAGATGGCATTCCTTTGGATTTTGGCAACACCATCATGATGTACGGGGCTGAGGATGCATCCTTTGGGGGCTCCAGTGTTGAGTGTTATTGTGGAGGAGGTGCAGTTACCTATCTTCACTGATTGCAGTCTGTGGGTCAGAAAGCTGAGGATCTGGTTGCAGAGGGCAGAGCCGAGACCTATATCCCAGAGTTTTGAGATTAGTCTGGTGGGGATTATGGTGTTCTCTGGACTGCCTCCAATTCCAGTATTTCTTTGCTGAGATAATGGACCGAAAACTGCGCACAGTGTTTCAGCTATGATCTGACTAGTGCCTTGTATAGTTTTAGTAGAACCTCCCTACTTTCATATTGCTTTCCTTTGAATTAAAGACCAACATTCCATTTAGCTTCCCTCTCATCCACTGCAGTTGGACTCCAGCTTTTTGTGAATCATGAACAAAAACTCCTGAAATGCCCTGTTCTGTAACTTTCTTCATCCTGTTGTCTCCATTCAAATAATATTCAGCTTCCTTGATCTTCCTGCCAAAGTATATGACCTCACGTTTCCCACATTATGTTCCATCTGTGAAGATTTTGTCCATTCACTCAAACTGTTTTCAAAATCTCTCTTGATGAAATCAAATATCCTCACTGACTCATGGGAGTTTCAAAATGGAGGATGATTTTTGAATGAAGCACAGGTGCATTGAAGTATCCTTTGGCAACACAGAGAAGTAAAATTAAATCATTACAATAAATACAAATATTCACCCAGCATTTAAATCCCCTCCCCTTCCCCACATGGAGCAGAGCTTGAGGGTCACATATTGGACTTATCAACCATCTGAAAACTCATCAAACCAAAGCAGAAGCAGGTCACTCTCAATCCTGAGGAACGGTCTCAGAAAAAGCATTAACAGCAAATTATAGCCCTTTCTCTTTGGTTCCACATCAGGGTTACCAACTAGTGTGCAAGAATTAACATTAACAACAGATGTCTTTTGGTTTTCAAATCTATTCTCACACTTTCACAATAGCATAATAAGCAACCACTCTTCATTCCTAATTTGCAAATCTCTGCTTTGAAGTTCTAAGAGAAAAAAATGCATAAAAGGAACTGAAATCTCCTTCTTTTGTGTGAACCCAGCTAGCTGATGGAGGCTGCAGTCTCTTCTTGATAAAGGACTAAAGTTTTAATTGGAAAAATGCAAGGAGGGAATAAATTAATTTTTTTTATTTTTGTAATCACAGCTCTATCAGATTATTTGTTTTAATGGCTATCAGCTAATGAATTTAGGATGTTATTTATCCATATTCCTTCGCCTCCGCCGCATCTGCTCCCAGGATGAAGCATTCCACTCCCGTACATCTCAGATGTCCTCGTTTTTCAAGGACCGCAACTTCTTCCCCTCAGTGGTCGAGAACGCCCTCGACTGTGTCTCCTGCATTTACCGCAACTCATCCCTCACATCCCCTCCGCACAATAACAACCAAAACAGAATCCCCCTTGTCCTCACGTACCACCCCACCAATGTCAAGATCCAACGCATCATCCTCCGACACTTCCGCCATCTGCAATCCGACCCCACCACCAAAGACATTTTTCCTTCCCCACCCTTATCTGCTTTCCGGAGGGACGACTCTCTCTGTGACTCCCTCGTCCGCTCCACTCTCCCCTCCAGCCCCACCACACCCAGCACTTTTCCCAGCTATCGCAGGAAGTGCTACACCTGCCCCCACACCTCCTCCCTCACCCCCATCCCAGGCCTCAAGAAGACTTTCCACATCGAGCAGATGTTCACCTGCACATCTGCCAATGTGGTATACTGCATCCGCTGTACCCGTTGTGGCCTCCTCTACATCGGGGAAACCAAACGGAGGCTTGGGGACTGCTTTGCAGAACACCTACGCTCGGTTCGCAATAAACAACTGCACCTCCCAGTCGCGAACCTCCCAGTTTCAACTCCCCCTCCCATTCCTCAGACGACATGTCCATCCTGGGCCTCCTGCAGTGCCACAACGATGCCACCCGAAGGTTGCAGGAACAGCAACTCATATTCTGCTTGGGAACCCTGCAACCCAATGGTATCAATGTGGACTTCAAAATCTCCCCTCCCCTTACCGCATCCCAAAACCAGCCCAGCTCGTCCCCGCCTCCCTAACCTGTCCTTCCTCCCACCTATCCCCTCCTCCCACCTCAAGCCACACCCCCATTTCTTACCTACTAACCTCATCTCCTCTATCCATTTTCTATCCGCCTCCCCCTCTCTCCCTATTTATTTCAGAACCCCTTTCCCCTCCCCCATTTCTGATGAAGGGTCTAGGCCCAAAATGTCAGCCTTCCTGCTCCTATGATGCTGCTTGGCCTGCTGTGTTCATCCAGCTCTACACCTTGTTATCTCTTCCATCTCATAAATCCTATTTAGTTGGGTAATAATTCTGAGACTGTGTGTACCTTGTGCTTTAACTCTTACACTGCTGGCATGTTTTGAGGGCTGCCTTTCCAGTCACAGAAACCGAACTCCTGACTAATATCATAGGAGACAGAAACACAGTTAGCTTCTTGAGCCTAATATGACTCATCTTCAGAACTGAAAAGTGCAATTGGGCAAGCTAATTGTTAAACTCATTATCTTCACTTGTCACGGTGGGATTTTAATTTATAATTTCTATATCAATGCTTTACCTATAAAAAAGATTGTTGTATTGTTTTTGATTTTGGGACCAAAGTTTTGATTGATTTAATCCTGAATCAGTCTTCTTAAAAATCAGAAAATTCACAGTTTTCTTTTCCTGGTGGGACTCAGGGACCCGGAACTGTTCACATTATTCCAACTGTAGCTGGACTTTTGCTTTGCACAGTTTTAGCATTTGTAACTCTAACCCTATCCCATTCACAGAGATGGCACAATATTTCTTAAACGGTAGAAAGAGATTTAAATGTTGGGACTGCTGTTACACATCAACAAATGAGTATTTTAAAGCAACATTGTTGAAGTATTGTCTTTTACAAAAGTATTGCTTTTTATTTTTTACCACACAGCAGGGAATGGAGGAGCTAAAAGAGTAAACCCCTGGAAAATGGACTACACTTACTGCTTGTGTCTAAAGAGATTGATGGTAGAATTGTAACATATTATTCCATTCTGTTTTCGTGAGTTAATCCTGTCACATGCAAGTACTGGTCATTTTCCTCCCAGCTCCACACTCCAATAAATATAACTTTTGAAAATTTACCTCTTTGCTAGCAAGTAATATAGCTGTTTAGACCACCTTATGGACATGTTAACTTCCAGTTTGGGTGCTAAACTATGTGTTAGGAGGCATATTGGCAGATTCAAGGTGCCAAATGTTTTTTTTTTAGGTGGCAGAACACTTGAGCCAGTATGGCGTTGGATGCTGTTCTTGTGTTTGTGTGTGTGAGACGTTAGTGTCCAAAATTAAACCACCTTCTGCTAATTTTCGAGATGGAATGCAGAGGCAGTGCAACCCATCCCAAGGTCCTGACATTTGTCCCTTGGCTTGAATATGAAACACAGATTTATATTGTCATTACAATGATGACTTGCGACCAGTGCTACATCTGTTGGAAATTAACATCACAATCTGTTGGAAACTGACATCGCAAAGAACAGAAATCTTTTGGGTGTCCTTGCATGGAAAAGACACTTGGTTGCTGTAACTATGACCAGTGAGTCTCACAGCTCATTGCTACAAAGACATTCTCTAAGTTTTATGTTTATCTAATATTGCTGTTCATAAGTTGATATGGAATACCCAAACTTTGTCTTTTGCAAAACCATTCCCTCGCCATCCAATGACAAGTGATGACATTATCCTGAAATATAATGGTAAATTGTTCACATAAGGGGTTTCTTGTGAGGAGTTTAGCCTCAACGTGCACACATTTCAAATTCTTCATGAGCCCAAAGCTTTGCCGATGTGGTGGTTGGTCTTCATAGAGGCATTGCTGTGTTTATAACACACAAAGTCCAAAAGTCAGTGTTCTGGATCTGAGTTCTAACCGCACCACTCAAAAAGAGAGTCAAACACATTTCAAAATCTAAATAAACCATTTTTATTCACTCATGGGACGCAGGTGTCTCTGGCTGGGCCAGCATTTATTGCCCGTCCCTAGTTGCCCTTGAGAAGTTGGTGGTGAGCTGCCTTTTTGAACCACTGCAGTCCACCTGCTGTAGGTTGACCCACAATGCCATTAGGGAGGGAATTCCAGGATTTTGACCCAGTGACATACAAGGAAAGGCAATATATTTCTAAGTCAGGATGGTCAGCGCCTTGGAAGGGAATTTGAAGGTGATGGTGTTCTCATGTATCTGCTGCCCTTGTCCTTCTAGATGGAAGTGGTTGTGGGTTTGGAAGGTGCTGTCTGAGGATCTTTGGTGAATTTCTGTAGTGCATCTTGTAGATAGTACACGCTGCTGCTACTGAGCATCGGTGGCGGAGGGAGTGAAAATGTGTGTGGACATGGTGCCAATCGAGCAGAGGTACTTAGAGGCATTAAGTCAATAGGACAGAAAATTACAGAACTGCTGTGCAAAGAAAACCATAGAAGTAAAGAAAATAGGAGAGGAGTAGACTATTCAGTCCTTCAAGCCTGCTCCACCATTCAATATGATCAAGACTGATCAGCAGTCCTCTCTTCCTGTTTTCTTTCCATACTCTTTGATCCCTTTAGCTCTAAGCACTATATTTAACGCCTTGAAAACATTCAAATTTTGTCCTCAATCTCTTTCTGTGGCACGGAATTCCACTGGTTCACCACTGTCAGGGTGAATAAATTTCTCCTCATTTCTGTCCGAAATGACCTAACCATTTTCTTCGACTATGACCATTGGTTCTGGACTCCCCGATTATCAGAGATATCGTTCCTGCATTTAACATGTCCAGTCCTGTTACAGGTTTCTATAAGGTCTCCCCATCATTCTTCACAATTTCAGTGATATGCCAACCTAGTCACTCTGCATATACCAGTCCTGCCACCCCAGGAATCAGTCTGGTATGGAGCATCACATATTTTTAAACTTAACTTTCTGAAGGCAGTGAGTTTCTAAAAGTACTTGTCACCAACAATCTGTCACACACTTTGCGACTTACTTTCAGTTGTATTCACCCAGGGCTTTCCTGGATCTCAAGCTGCAATGAGCCTCTCCTTAACCAGAAGCCGAGAGCCTGATTTGCCTTAAACCACCTGGAATGCACAGTGTGTTGCAGGCAATAAAAAAAAAACACATTTGAATAGCTTAATATCTCCCTCTGTCAGCTAGATCTGAAAACTAAGTGATCCACAGAGGGTGTCATTGACACCTCCCACACAAAGACTTCCTGGCTGAATTAACACAGTGATGTTGTATGCACGCAAAAGGCAAAATGTTATCTCCTGGAAACTGTATGTAATGAAACTGGGCAACCATTTCAGAAAGCCTTAAATTTAAAGTGTTACAGGATGGACTATGGAGATTCAGACACAAAGATGGATTTATCGCTATCATTGTACAGTGACAGTACTGCGGAATTTCTCATAGGGTTCTAAAACTTCAATACACTTCTACGTCATTCCATTTTATTTTAAACATCTGAGAAATGTTTAAATCTATACTGCCAACATCTGGATAATTCCATAGAAATCTGCATCTGTTTAATTTCTCCAATTATGTTGTTAGTTTTCACAACAGACAGACTTGGATTTCAGAGGGACATATTCACAGTGAAACATGAAGTGTAACCTTTTACATGGGCATTGTATTTATCTTTATCCAACCTGACAGTGTTAATTCAGCCAGGAAATTTCATTCATAAATATGGATAAATAATTGAAGGGACCTCGGGAAAACTAGGTGTGGGAAGAGGAGAACTCAGATCGGTTTTATTCAACAGCCCACAGGCACAAAGGATCAAACAGCCTCCTTTAATGATATATCATATTGTGATATCTACAGACTGTGATATATCATGTTGTGATATAACAAGTTGTGATATATCATCTTGTGATATAACGGACTGTGATATATCATGTTGTGATATAACAGTCTGTGATATATCATATTGTGATATAACAGACTGTGATATATCATATTGTGATATAACAGGCTGTGAGATATATTGTGATTTGGAAACTGATTTATCATACTGTAATGTGTAATATTGTAACATATCAAATAGTTATTTATAATATTGTGATATAGCATACTGCAATTTATCATACTGCAATGAGTAATACTGTAGTAGATCATATGGTTATATATCATGTTGTGATATATCATATTGTGATAGATTATGTTGTGACCCTGTTATTCTTAGCAAATTATTCAAAATTTTGTTGCAATAGATGCTAAACCAGGAAAGCAAACTGTGCAGTGCGTCGGAATGAAATGATGTTGAAAGTGCATTAGTCACTTCTATCCAGTGTACCACCTGGTGGATTTTATCTTTATGTTAATGGTCTCCTATTACTGAATCAGTGATTGAACCCAGACTGCTGTGTGAAGGCACCAAATCAAGGAAAAAAGATGGAGGACCTGGCAGTAGAGCTGACACATTCACAAACCATTCAGTAACCAGATCCAAAACAGCATTGACAGAGTCTGAGAAACCAAGTCATGGTAGAGTGAGGGAAAGAAAAACTCAAAAGTGATTCTTGATAATTGAGAACAATCTATTACAAATGTTTGATCGTCTGCTCTTCTGATCTTAGCAGTTGTTGATCCTCATTTATTCTCCCTTTTGTCACATGGATTTTAATAATGTATTTGACAAAATCCCAAATGGCAGTCTAATCAGAAAACCTAAAGACAATGAGACATTGGGGAATGTGCTGAGTTGGATTCAAATCTGACCCAGTGAGAGGAACCAGAGGATAATGGTTGATGGATGGTTTCACACAGGGATCAATATTGAGCGTCTTGCTGTTTGTGGGATACATTAATGATTTAGTCTTAAATGTGGGAAGCATGAATGGCAATGGTCAACTGTACCATAATGCAGCCTCCTGGGTCATGGGTAGGAAAGGTGATATTTAACATACAGCTCTTCTCCTCATTATCCTCAAGTAAGTCTCACAGAATGCATTCTTTGTACAATAAAATCCACGATGCTTGAGTCTCAAGTGACTTGCCAGAATCTTTGGATGGCTACACTAAATATATGTGCTACTCTCCAAGACAACAGTTTACCCTCAGCTGCAGCTCACACATTTAGATAGCAGAACCACACAATATTTTAATGTTCCCATGATCTCACAAACTAGTCACATGTGAGTTTTTAGAAAGATACTACATCATTGTGTCCTGCGAAGAATAGAAGACATATCTGAGTTACATATGATCGCTCACCCATCACATAGGATGACAAATTGGAGAGTGCAAGTATTATGTTTGTACCAGACAATGACCACATGTCCACACTAAATGATACACATCCATCCTGCAATGACAGTCAACACACTGCAGACTGAAACTACACTGCCAACTCATGACAATTGTATAAAGATGAAATCTGGTCATGTTATATTTCCACTAAAATGTTATCTTAATGTTTACATATAATGTATCCATGTGCATCATTGTAAATATTTATCAGCAAAGGTTTCCTATTCTTTATGGGGAAAAGGAAGGATGTTTTATGTTTTTGTATAGATTCCAGCCCAGGTAAGCAGAGCATCTTGAAGAAACTTAGATGACATTGTATGTGACATTCCAGCATAAAGATGCCTGTTTCACCTTCAAAAGTACTTTCGGAATTAGTTGCAGTAGTAGTAGTAACAGGACCAGGCAAGACTGTGTAAGTTTGAAATTTTACAGCAGTGTAAATAATTAGTGTTGCTTAAAAATTCAAAGACATCTGTCTCAGCAAGAACCCAGTCTTCATGGTATAGGCTATATGGGCAAACATACAGTGAATACTTGGAACATCTCATTCTGACCAGCGGTGTTTTATTCAGAAGCCACGTCAGCTGTGGCATGGGTGCAGGACAAGCTGGCAGAAGGTGAGACTGGAGGTAGAAAGAGAGGGGTTGGTAGAATGTGGAACATAGGTGGTGTTGCAATGGGTTGCCAGGACAAGATTGTATGTAGTGAAGCACATCCCTAGTCTCAGAAATCTTCCACTTGCTCAGCATCATCTGTCTCAATGGGGCTACGTGTGTTCAGCATGTCCTTGGGGGTCACATTTTGTTTGATCATGCTGTTGTGTTAAATAAATGTAAGTTGTTGATCTGTTTACAAGACCACATGCTGTAAGGTACAGGAGCAGAAGTCAACCATTCAGCTCAACGGGTTGGATCCACTATTCAATGAGACCATGGATGATCTGATAATACTCAACTCCTGCATTTTTCTCCATAACCTTTGATTCCTTCACTGATTAAAATCTGACAATCTCAGCTTTGAATATACATATGGACCAAGTCTCAGCAGCCCTCTGTGATAAAGAATTCCACAGATTCACTACCATCTGAGAGAAGAAGAAATGAAAATAGCTATGAAAATGTTGTTAAAATGTAAACTGACGTATGGTATGTTCTTGAGGATTGTGCCTGTTTATTTTCAGGAAGACCCGTGTAGGTAGTAGCATATTATTGGCAACACAGCCATGATGAAACAAAAGGCCTCTCTGTTCTGTATGATTCCATGGTTTTAATTCAGTCACTTAATGACATTTAGCTAATGTTGAATTCTGTTGAATAACACACTCAGGCTGGTATCAGCTATTCTTTTTGATATCAGCAGCATGGCATACATTTTTGTATTTTTTTTTCTTTATTTCAGATTTTTCCTGATTAATTGTCAATTTGGCACAAAAATGTCCAACTTTTTTGTTCATGCTCACCTTTCGAGCAAACGTTTCTCAAATTATTCGGAAAAGTGATTAATTTACACCCATGTCTCTCAATATTTGCTCAATTACAGTGAATATTAACTTTTTTTTCCTTCAAAGTATACATTTGAGATTTTTGTAAGGTGGGTGCAAATGTATTTCAAACAAAGTGTGAACTCAACAAGGTTGTTGTGAATCACTGAACAGAGCCAGTGATCTAATGCATCTTCAAACCTTTTGGATATGAGAAGAATGTGAGCACCTGGAATTTTTATTTGGGATTTTCCCAACTGGAGAGCGTGCTGTGAAAATTGCACAGTTGGATATTTCAGGAAAGAGGGGAGACCATTCAGCCAACAAACATTCTCGTTTTTTTCCATTAATTAAGCTGTCGATTTGTTATTTCATTCCATTTTTTTCTCAAATTCACAACTTTCTCTAAAATATATTTATGCCATCATTTTCTGTGACCTTTCCTGGTCATTTCTTTCCACAATTCAATTACTTAGTGGGTGTAAGAGTTCCGACTGAATTCTCCTCTTACTTCGATCTTTTGTATTTAAAATTTCTCTACAGTGAATAACCTGCCTGGATCAACTTTGTCATTTCTCTTCATATTGAAAATGTCACTGAAATTACCTGGAAGTTACTTGTCCAAAGCTGAATATCTTTGAATTTCTTCTATGCTTTATTCCTGATACCCAGAATCAGCTTCATTCATTAACAAAAAAAAATAAAAATATGAACCAAAAAGTTAATCCTAACTTTAAATAAGAAATTCAAACTTTGCAACTTGTCAGTGTTTCATTAGTTATGATGTGCAGACGCAATTCCAAAAACTGCAGTTTTTGATATTGAAGCACATTGAGGCCACAGAGGATGTATCTACCCTTCCGTGTACAATCTTCATGAAGCTCATTCCCGTTTGAGTCACACCTTGAGTCACTTCAAACTTGACTGTGAATGTAACATCATCTGGCACTATTTCGCACATGAACACATCAGATTAGAAATCAAAATGAAAACTCTGCTTCTGTAATGCACACTGCTTTTCCCTATAAAAAAAATGCCAAAATGATAAATCATTTACAGTTTATAGAAAATGTTCCTTTCTCAAATCTTTTTTAGACAAATTTGTTATGAGTGATGACTGTTTTGTCAGTAGGAAATTGACTTTTTTTTTCCTCTCTGTACTACCAGCTGCAGTTGTTATTTACTGATGGCCTTCAGTCAGTGACCTGTAACTTGAAGCTCAGCTGGACTATCAGCTGCAGTGAACATGGGTTCAGCACCTCAGTATCCCTGTCTCTTGTATATGTTTCAACTGATATGATGCAAATTAATAATGCCATAACATTTATGATAAAGGTATCCAAGCAAATTTCTTGTGAAAGCAGCAAAGAATGATAATTTTAATGTGAAACTTGAGAATGCTACAATTTTAGTGATTTGCACTTCTCCAAAACATTTGTTGCTGAACCTTAATAAATCAAATCTAACGCCACCAACACTGTATGCAGCATAATATGGTGGATAGAGAGTCACTAGATTAATTTGCCTATTGAAGTTCTGCATACAAATGGTATAACTCTATCCTGAAAAAAAAACAAATGACAAATATGTCCTCTAACAATGCTAAGTTTTGCAAAAGATAAATTTAGCTTCTGTTTCAATCATCTTGTGGGGCTTGCTGTCATTCTTTTGCATAAAGTAATTTGACCTTTATTCTTCAAATAAAAACCACTTATTTAAGCCTATAAAAAACAACGTTGTGAATATTTTTAGCCTGTAAACCAAACACAGATTTGTTGAAGTCAAATTATATTGGACAAATTTGATTAAGTTCTTCAATGTAGGAACAAAGAGCGTGCATAAGGATAGTCCAATTGACATTGTCTATAGGTACTTTCAGAAAGTGGTTGATTAAGTGTCACATCATAGACTTATTAGGAAATTTGAAGCCCATGGGATAAAAAGGACAGAGTGGCAGCATGGATACAGAATTGACTAAGGGACGGAAACCATAAACTGGTGTGCCCGAGGGCACTACTGCTGCTTTCGGAATGGTTTAATGACATTGGACTTGGGTTTAAAGGCATACTTCTGAAGTTTGTGACATTTCAAAACTTGAAAATGAAGCTAACAGAGAGGAGGATAACATCAGGGTGACATTGATTGTTAAAATGGCCAGTAGAGGCAGAAGGGATGAAATTGAGTGCAGAGTAGTGTGAAATTATACATTCTGGAAGGAAAAGTGAGGAGACACAATATATGTTCAACGGCACAATTTTAATGTAGTGCAGGTAATCAGAGGTGTATGAATCAAATAAATCCATGAAGATGGTAGGACTGTTAATAAAGGTGTTAAAGTTCTGAGGAAGGGTCACTCGACCTGAAACATTAACTCTTTTTTCTCCAGCGATTTCTGTTGTTGTTTCTGTGTTAAAGTATATGTTGCTCTCTAACGAGAGGTACCACGTGCAAAAGCAAGGAGGTTTTGATTCAGTTCTGGACATCAAACTTTGGGAAAGCCTTGGAGAGAATGCTCCAAAGGAGATCAACATGAGTGGTACCAAAGATGAGGAACTGCAGTTATGCAAAAAGACTGGAAAACTGGGATTGATCTGTTCAAAGGAGAGAAGAATTGGGGAGATTTAATAAGCGGGTTCAAAACTATAAGGGGCCTTGATAAGATATTGAGAAAGAAATTGTTACTCTTGTCAGTAGGATTGTTAACTATTGAACACAAAATTATTTTAAAATGCAACAGTGACATGGGGAAAGTCTTAATGCAGTAAATTATGAGGAATGGAATGATTTGCCCAAACAGGCAGCAGAACCAGAATAACTTTCAAACATGGATTGGACAAGTGCTTGAAATGAAGCAAAATGAAGGATTTGCCAAAAGACCAGGGATCCATGGGTAATTAGTTAGATTCTTCAATCACAATTTATTTGTTGTATCAGTAATGAAGTTAGTTTTTTTTAAAGGATTTCTGAAACAATTGAAGATATCAGTGTATTAATTATAAGCATATTATAATATACAAATATTTGACATACAAAATTTGCTGCAAAACTTATTGATAGGGAGAAGAGTAAATTGTAAAAAGGAAATAAGGATTCTGCAAAGGGATATAAGTAAGCTGAGCAAACGGACAATAATTTGGCCGATGATTTAACATGTGGGAAAATTTCAACTTGTCCACTTTAGAAAGAAGAATCAAAAAATAGAATATTACTTAACAGGGCAAAGATTGCAGAACCTTGAGGGGCAGAGGTATCTGAGGAACCTGGCACATAAAGCACAATAAGTTAGTCTGCAAGAACAACAAATGCTTGGGATGGCAATGCAATAAAATTTAGGAAATATTGTGGCAGCTGTATAGGGAATTGGTGAGTACACATCTTGAGTGCCCTGTGTAGTTTTGCTGTCCTTATTTTAAAGAAAAAGATGCAATTGTATCAGAAGCAGATCATGGAAGGTTGACATTGACTGTACCCAACAGAATTGTTTTATGAGGAAAGGTTGGACAGTTTAGGTGTGTATTCATAGGAGTTTAGAAAATTAAGTAATGATCGTAACGAAATATCTAAGATCCTAAGGGGACTTGACAGGGTTAATGCTGAGAGTGAAATGTTAAAGGGTTAATATCTGTTCTGCTGACATGTAAGAAATTAGATGCTTCGTGGGTGCCCCTGTCTCGCAGACAAAATGTGCTAATCTAATTATACTCTGCTCTCTGTAAACGTTGAATTAAGGCTAAAAGGATAAGGAACTATCTAGTCTTACACATTGTTTTTGGACGGCTGACCTTTGTTTTACTGTTAGGTGACTAAGTTACGTACTATCACTGTTGCTAGGCATGTGACTATGGGGGAGTAAAAAATTGTATCTTGCATACATGACTGACTGTGCTGTAAAAACCTATATAAAGGGAGGACGGTTCCCTTACAGGGAGCATCACTTGACACGGCTCCGCAAGCCCTGCGAAGATTGTTAAGTGATCCTCCAAAGCTTGTACTTGCTTAAATAAACTGTGGCTGTTCGCAGAAGTTGGTGTATTGCATTTGTATCAAGTGCGTAGGAATCTCCTAAAAGGAAACTCAAAAAGAGGATAGTTCATCTTGTGGGAGAGAATAGAGTTATTGGGCATAAAGTGAAAATAAGGGGCCTCCCATTTCAAAAGGAGATGGGGAGAATATTGTTCTCGCAAAGGTTCATTAGTCTATGAAAGTTTCTGCCCGGATAACTGTGGATGCAGGTTCAGCGAATGCTTTTCAGGCTGAGATAGATAGAATTTCCATCAACAAAGGAGTCAAAGAGTGTCAGGTGGAAAAAGAAAAATAGAGTTGAGGCAACAATCAAATTATCCTTGAACTTATCAAATGACAAAACAGGCTATAAGGGTCAAATGGCCTACGTCTGCTCGAAATCTGTATGTTCAGATGGAAATTCATATTAATCAAACTTAACCAGCCCATAATATATTACAAAAACACAATTAGTCATTGGATTCAAAAAATTCTGAGTCAGCAGATGATATTAAGAATGTTATATGTCACTCAATGTTGTGTCTAATGTTATAGGAAAGCCTCACGCTGCACTTTCATTAACCTTAGGGAGTTATTTCAGAAGAAGAGAGGATATAATTTTTCCAAGAAAATGCCCTTATTTTCTCATATTTTGTATTTTTATGTTAATTTCAATTCAATGGATTCTTGATGGTTTTGTTGGAAAGCATCAAGTTGGACAGGTAATCAAAACAGTCATTTTTAGTCCCTTTTTTTATTCATTCACATGTTATGGGCATAACTGGCAAGGTTAGCATTTATTGACCATCCCCAATTGCCCAGAGTGCAGCCAATATCTCAGTGGAATTTGTAGGGACAACAGCTTGTACAAGGTCTTAATGAAAAGGTGCCAATTGGAAGAGTGCAAATCCCTAAAAAAAAGCAATAAGAAATGTCAAATATTGCCAAGAACCTGAAACTATGGCTACCTGGTCACCTGCATTCATGGCCACCTGCTCACCTGTCCCCATGTCCACCTGCTCACCTGTCCCCATGCTCACTTCTCCACTGTCCCAATGTCCACCTGCTCACCTGTCCCCATGTCCACCTGCTCACCTGTCCCCATGCTCACTTGTCCATCTGTCTCCATGCCCACCTGCTCACCTGTCCCCATGCCTACCTGCTCACCTGCCCTCATACCCTCATGTCCAACTTCTCCTGCCCACTTGATTCAATGCCCACCTGCAGCCATGCATACCTGCCCATTTGGCACCATACCTAACTGCAGTTATTCCCATCTTCCCACCTGCAGCCATACACAACTGTAGTTTTGCCACTATGCTTACCTGCAGCCATGCTCTACTGAAGCTAATTCCACCTGCCCACCTGCTCCCATGCCTATCTGTCCTTGCTTTCCTTCCAGTTATGAAGGCGAACACCGCAATCAGTTTTTTTTTACGATATTGACAGGTTACAATCAGCCCTCCGTGTAATGTCAGCCTGGCAGTAAGGATACAGAAGTTATTCCTGGGGGCAGCTTCATAGGATGCCAAGCTGACAGTGTTTCACTTCTGTTCCAGTAAATTCAGCACGAAAATCTGAAGATAATTGAGTTTTCCCCTGGAAGCGTATCATATGATCAGATATAATCATAAAGGGTCCTTCAATGAGTAAAAATAATTAAGTTTCACTCAGCTCCATGTGATTCGGTTTTAATTAGCATTCTTGTAGTTACTGAGAAATGTTTTTTTTTAAATTGAAACTTCCATTTATTATTGTGTTATTTGTCGGAATTTTATTCCTGAAAGATCACTTTAGCAACAGACATCTTCCTGCTGAAGTAGGCTGAGAAAGAAACATCCCAGGTGAAAATATAAAATCCCCACAAATTTGAAATTCATTCAAACTGGTGACAAGCTTGCTGCACAACCTAATTCTCCACAGGTTTCACTCTGATGCCATTTGGATTGTTTATATTCAAGATACATACATTTCCAGCTGTGTTATGCATTATGAGCTGCATTCGTTAACCCGTTTTCCTGTTGTTGCTGCTATGTAAGGCAACTAGTATCTGAAAGGGCTACCTAACATCACAAGATTAACTCCACCCAGCAGATATGAAGTACTGTTCTTGGGAGGATCTAACTAATCTTCAGGCATTAATGTTAACACTATGTAACTAATAGTAATGTATGCTTCATCTTCAGTCAAGCCTGATGCCTTACAAAGAATACAAGTAGAACTCAGACATGATATAACTAGCTGTTAAGTATTATGTGATAAATATATTCTGCTTATCAAAATTGAGCCTGTCTTCTGCCCAATGCTTGCATTGAGTATCATTTTTCCACTTTGTCACAACTCAATTATGAAGAGTGCAGTGCATCCCACTTTCCCCAAGCCATCACAAATATGTAAATACCCAATGAACTTTTCCTGATGATTACTTTTCCTGACTGACCACTAAACAGGACAAAAGCAATTCACACCAGGTTTCATCATTAAAAGGTGAATAGCTATTTATTATAAACTAATGTCTTCTTTAAGGACTGGCAAAAAAAAAGGGATACTAATTTAACACAACAGAACTTAAACTGTAACCCATTCAACCCTTTTACATATAAACACGCGCACACACACACACACACAAACACATATATACTACATGTGGAAAAATATAAACAGGGAAACAAATTTCAGTGAATCAGAAATCTGGACCACATAGTGAATTAGTTCTCACAGTTCTTCTGATTTTAACAATCGTAACATGATGGCGCCTAGAGGATGAAAGCTGGTCTGTGATCTGAATAGCTCGCTGGGTGGACCTAGGTTCTTTATTAGAATTATTTATTTCATATCTCCATGTTTCTTTTGTATTTTTCATTCACACAGAAAGAAGGAAGAGAGAAATATTTTGAGATATCAGGCTGCTAGATGTTTCAGGCTGCATTGCACACACAGTTCTGTAACAAGATGCAGCTGAACCAATTCAAAAACATTCACTAAGCAGTTTTTCCTTGATTCATGGATTCTTGGTACCAAGCTGTCTCAATGTATCCATCTCATTGCTTTGGAAACTATCATAAACTTGTCTAACTAAAGTGTACACCACACAATCCTGCGTGATTTTCAAGTTACAGTATCTATACCTACATACTCATTAAAAGTCTGGTGCCAGTGAATCTACCCAAAGTATTTCAGACAGTTCTGGTGAATATGAATGCAATATATATCATGTTGACAGAGCTGGTATCTGAAGATATGCCAAACTCCATTCTGTTGTGAACTGAAAACTTCATGGGACAGTTTGGATGGGGCCAGAAGAACTTTGAAGGGAATGCCAGTATTGAAGAGTAACATAACCAGCAAGTATTATATATAACTACATTTCTAGGAGTAAACAGAAACATTTGTAAATCATTACCATCACAAAATGCCCTTATTTTCTCAATCATCAGCTCTGCATCTGCAGAACGTTCAAGAAAAATCATGCAGATAATCACATACACATCAGTAATTCATACAGATGAACTAACTGACTAATAATTCATGCACATGGATAAGTTCAGACTCTCCCAACTTTCTTTGATTTGTAAGAATAGTTCCAGGAATGAGAAACTTCAGCTATGAGGATAGCTTGAAGAAGTTGGGACGGCTTTCCTTGAAGATAAGAAGACTAAGAGATTTGATAAAGATTTACAAAATCATGAGGAGACTCGGCAGAATAGATGGAAAATTGTTTATGCTTGCAAAAGACAAAAAGAACAAGAAGGCATAGATTTGCAGAGATGTGCAGGTTATATGGATTAGCCATGCTGAATTGCTGTGTTGTGTCAGAGATAGGCAGGGTAAGTGAGTTACCCCCATTGTGGGCTACGGTGATATGTCTGTGTGGATGTTCTTTGGAGAGTTGATGCAGACTCGATGGGCTGAATGACTTCTTTTTGGACTGTAGGATTTCTGTGATTATGTGGTTCTACTTAAAGTGATGTACAAATGAAGCAAGAGTGACATGTGAGAATTTCTTTTTTCTTACACAGCGGATAGTTATGGTCTTGAATGAACTGCCTGGAAATGTGATCGAGGCAGGTTCAATTGAGGAGTTCAAGAGGGAATTGAATGATGATTTGGATTGACATGGTGAGCAGGGATATTGGGAAAAGGCAGGACATTAGCACTAGGTGATAGAACAGAATGGACTGATTGGCCTCCTTCAGCCCCATGACAATTCCATGATTCTGTGATTGTTAATCATAAAATCACAGAATCATAGACTCCCCACAGTGTGGAAACAGGCCACCCAGCCCAATAAGTCCACATCGACCCTCCAAAGAACATCCCACCCAGACCCAACGCCATCACCCTAGTCTATCCCTGGAACCTGCTAACGTTCTACTTGCTCACTGTTTTCAAGATTCTATCTATAGAAACATTAGAATGCCTAACAACACATTATTCAGACAATTCTAAATTGTCTATGGCCCATTTTGTCTACTTGTTGAAGCACTGAAAGCCTGAACATGATATACTGACCTGTCACTCTGTGATGGCTTGTAAAAGACCGATAGCCTGGAGGTTTTAGAAAATTGTGGTGCTGTATTGGACATAATTTACTGAAAATCATGGAACTGTCCACTGCAAAAGATTGTGGAATTAGAAGCACAGTTTATGTGTAGCATAAAATTTCCAAAAGTCTTTGAACGGTTTAAATAACATCATACCGAAAGGTGGTCCCACTTAGAAGATCAGTCACACCTAAGTGAAATTAATCACCGTGGTGAATTTCAGCTAAAGGCTGCGAGAGTAGAATGCACAACTGTGAGTTCTCAATAACACCTAATTAGACAGTCAATAAAATTAAGAATGACAGTCAGGATTTTGGAGTTTCTGAGAGTCTGCTCTGCCAGTGTAAGTGCGGAGAATAACACCATTGTCTATCCTCTGACAGTGGAGCTAAAAATTCATTTGGGGAAGGTAACCCATTCGACATCAATGATCTTCTCCAGGAAAACATATAGGGCATCTTTAGGCCTCAGTCAGACCAATGCCAGTTCTCACTGGACTGAACAGTAAGGACAAAGGGTAGAACTCCTAATGTTGTAACAAGAAACAATCTTTATTTATTTTGCATCCCAAATGCAGAAAAATATCTTGTGGCAGTTGTATGCTGTTTATCATGCATCCCCATTTAAACAATCATCTGTATGAACAGCTCCCATTGTATTAAATCACAGAGTAATCGGAACATCCTCCAGGGTGAAAGGATTAAATGGCTGACAGTGGTGACTTTCTTGCATGTCATTGTGTACCCAGAGCATGCCGAGCGTGACAGCATGTTAGTTCAGCTTAGCTGTGTTTTTTTAAGGCTGAAGATTATTTCCAAACATCTTTCCAATCAGATTAAGCTCTGGACAGAGCTTAGTCTCACTGCAGTCTTGTTGCATGCCTATTTCTTCAGTTGGTCATGTATCCAGCTCCCTGCTCCCCCACTGAGTTAATTTGGAACTTCACCAATAAAGTCAAACCATTCCTTTCCTACATGTGAATGATTGCATTGTCTAGTAAAGTTATTTGGTAATTGGGAGCTCTGGGCTTCCTTAGCTTGTCATTGGGACTTTTGATGATTCCTTAAAGCATGAAAGGGTTGAAACATTTATTTACTTTTCCCATTTTTGAGTGTTAAGCAGGCACGTGTCAGAAAATCTGGGGGTAAACAAATTAATTTGTAACATTTACAAAGATTGATCATCATTTAGTAAAAGCTTAGTTAATTGGCATCAGTGTAATTTTTACTCATATACATGTGATTGCCACTGTGATTGACTTTCCACTGCAAAGCTACTTCTTCATCATCGAGGCACAGAGCTGTACAGCATAGAAACAGACCCTTCCATCCAACTCGTCCATGCCAACCAGATATTCTAAATTAATCTAGTTCCATTTGCCAGCATTTGGCCCATATCGTTCTAAACCCTTCCTAGTCATATACTCATCCAGGTGCCTTTTAAATGTTGTCATTGTACAGGCCTCCATCCACTTCCTCTGGCAGCTCGTTCCATACACGCACCACCCTCTGCATGAAAAACTTGCCCCTTAAGTCCCTTTTAAATCTTTCCCTTCTCACCTTAAGCCAATACCCTCTTGTTTTGGACTCCCGCATCCTGTGGAAAAGACCTTGGCTATTCACCCTATCCATGTCCCTCATGATTTTAGAAACCTGTATAAAGTCACGCCTCAGCCTCTGACGCTCCAGGGAAATTAGTCTCAGCCAATTCAGCCTCTCCCTATAGCTCAAACCCTCCAACCCTGAAAACATCCTTGTAAATCTTTTCTGAACCCTTTCAAGCACTAACCTGTTGATGACATTCTGCCAGCTTCATGGCTCATGGTTACAGAAGACATTCTTTTAGTCAATGACTAAGAGACATTATGGGCAGAATGTTCTTCTCTCAAAAGGTATCAGAGAAGGTGATGGGAGAGGAAGGTAATTGGTGGAAGTCATGGGTGGGATATGGAGGTAATGAAAAAACCCAGTGCCTTCCCACCAGCACAGCAATTAAGTTGTGGATGAAATGGTCCAACTTTAACTTTCCTATTCTATCACAAATTACAAACCTTAAGCAGTCAATTCATGGTAATTAGCTCTTGAAAGGCCCTCTACACCATAGCTGGGGTTAACTTTGGTTCCAAAAGGCAGAATCACTGCGTCCTTCCCAAGGTGGCAAAATGGACTAGCTGTTGCCTGCCAACTGTGATGGAGGCCTTGTTCATTTTCTTCCATTCATTCACGGGATGTGGGCATCACCATCTGGGCCAACATTTATTGTCCATCCCTAATTGCCCAGAGGACAGTTAAGAATCAACCATATTGCTGTGTGTCTGGAGTCACATGTAAACCAGACAGGGTAAGGACATTATAACAAGGTGTAGAGCTGGATGAACACAGCAGGCCAGGCAACATCAAAGGAGCAGGAAGGCTGACGTTTCGGGTCTGGGCTCTTCTTCAGAAATGTGGGAAGGGAAGGGGGCTCTGAAACAAATAGAGATGGGGGGGCAGTGATAGAAGGTGGATAGAGGAGCAGATCGGTGGGAGAGAAGACGGACAGGTCAATGAGGCTGGGATGAAGCCAGTAAAGGTGAATGTAGGCAGGAAGTGGGGGTGAGGGTTGGTCAGTGAGGTGGGAGGAGCAGATAGGTGGGAGGGAAGATGGACAGTTCGAGGAGGCGGGGATGAGAGGGGGTTGCTGGTCTTGGGTTGAGGTTGAGGGTAGAGAGATTTTGAAGCTTGTAAAGTCCACACTGAGAGCATTGGGTTGTAGGGTTCCAAGGCGGAATATAAGGTGCTGTCCCTCCAGTTTTCAGGTGGCATCGTTGTGACACTAGAGGAGGCCCAGGATGGACATGTTGTCCAGGGAGTGGGAGGGAGAGGTGAAGTGGTTCACAACTGGAAGGTGTTGTCATTTGTCGCAAACCGAGCGTAGATGCTCTACAAAGCGGTCTCCAAGCCTCCACTTGGTCTCCCCGATGTAGAGGAGGCCACATCGGGGACAGCGGATACAGTATACCACATTAGCAGATGTGCAGGTGAACATCTGTTTGATGTGGAAAGTCTTCTTGGGGCCTGGGATGAGGGTGAGGGGGGAGGTGTAGGGGCAGGTGTAGCACTTCCTGCGGTTGCAGGAAAAGGTGCTGGGGTTGGTGGGGCTGGAGGGGAGTGTGGAGTGGACAAGGGAGTCACGGAGAGAGTGGTCCCTACGAAAGGCAGATTAAGGGTGGGGAGGGAAATATCTCCTTTGTAGTGAGTCAGATTACAAGTGGCAGAAGTGTCGGAGAATGATGTGTTGAATCTGGAGGTTGATGGGGTGATACATGAGGATTGGGGGGATTCTGTCTTTGTTTTTAATGTGGGGAGGGGGTGTGAGGGCTGAGGTGTGGGAAACACAAGAGATGCAGTCGAGGGCGTTTTTGACCACTGTGGGGGGGAAATTACGGTCCTTGAAAAACGAGAACATCTGGGATGTCCGGGAGTGGAATGCCTCATCTTGGGAGGAGATACGGCAGAGGCAGAGGAATTGGGAATAGGGGATTGCATTCTTGCAGGAAGGTGGGTGAGAGGAGGTGTATTCTAGGTAGCTGTGGGAGTCGGTGGGCTTGAAATAGATATCAGTTTCCAGGTAGTTACCAGAGATGGAGACAGAGAGGTCCAGGAAGAAGAGAGAGGTATCACAGATGGTCCAGGTGAACTTGAGGATGGAGTGGAAGGTGTTAGTGAAGTGGATGAAAGTTGATGAAGTTCATAACTTTACTAACTCCAGCATCGGCAATTCCTACTATCTCAGGGTAAGGGTATTATCTCTGAAGGACATTAGCAAAACAGATGGGTTTTAGATAATCAATAATAGTTTCATGATCATCATTAAACATCTAATTCCAAATTTTTATTGAATTGAAATTCCAACATTTGCCATGGTAGGATTTGAACTTGGGTCCCCAGAAAATCACCTGGTTCTTTTAATTAATAGTCCAGTGACCTTACCACTATGTCACCACCTCCCTGATCTGGAGTCTTTATGAGAGCATGGGGATGATCATTACTAGCCAACCCTTGCCTTTACTTGCAGGCCTCTTGACACCCCCATTGCAGTCTCCAACCTCTGATTCCCTCCCTCCTGAATTGTCAGTGTCTTACTCTCTGGACTCCTTGGTTATGGTGTTGCTATTCCACCATCAACCCCCATGGTGGCGCTGCTACTTAGAGTGGCGGCTGACCTTTGATTGGCCAGTATCTTCAGGGAGGGTAAGAAGTGATGTGCTGAAAGCACACTGGATGACCATCTAGGTGCCTGACAGGAAGAACATCTGGTGAACTTTCCCAATGTGGTGGTGGGTCGTGTTCGGCACATTATGGTACTCATGCTCACACTTTGAAAAACGATCAGTAAATCTCAGCCAAATGCCTCATATTGTGATGATCTGAAATATGAAATCTCGGAGATGTTACATCTTTAAAAGCTGTGACATGACAAACATCCAGTTGATCCAGTCAATACAGGACTATCAGTTATTTTCTTTAAGGGCTCAGGCTTCCCTTCTGTGCTGAAACCTCGCCTGAGGGAGCATTTACTACAGTATTAAGAAAGAATCCCTCATATCTTTGACCGATAAATGAAATGAAAAACGGAAGAACACTGAGCGCAAGATAGGAAGCAAAAATCACAGATATTTTTGTGATGCGTTCATCCACCTAAGGTTGATTCAACAACAACAATTTGCATTTATACAGCATCTTTCAGATAATGAAATATTTCAAGGAGTTTCACAGAAATGAGAATGGACAACAATTCGTGAAGGTCACCAAAAACTAAATTGAAGACACAGGTTTAAAGAGGCACTTAATGAAGGTTGAATGGGTAAGAGATTTATCAAGAAAACTCCAGAGCATCAGATGTACGTAGCTGAAAGCATGGCCGCCAATTTTAAAATGACTACTGGAGGACCTGATATTGGCATAGGGACTTTATATTAGAAAGGTACACTCTGTACAATTGACCCTGAAAAACCCTCCTTACTAACAAGTAAAGGTTTGTGCCAAATTTGGGAAACCTGTCCCACAGACTAGTCAAGTTACAATCTGACATAATTATACTGGGGAATTATATCGGACAATGTCTCAGAGATCACCATTGCCATTCCTGGATATGGCCTGTACCACCAGCAGGACAGTTGTGGCAACAGAGCCATATACAGTCAGGAAGGAGTTATCTCGAGAATCCCCAACATTGACTCCGGACCCCAGGAAGTCTCATGGCAGCAAGTTAAAGATGGTCAAGGAAATCTCCTGCTGAATGTCACTGACTGACACCCCTCAGCTGATGAATCCATACTCCTTAACATTTCACACCAACTGGAAGAAGGATTGAAGGTGGCAAACAATAGAATGTACTTGTTGTGAAGGAGATCAATGTCCATCGCCAAGAGTAGCTCTGTAGTACCAGAGGTGTTAGGGACATCTCTGTGTCTGCACTAAGTGGTAAGGTTACCAACAAAAGGTGAGAACCTACTTGAGCTCAGCCTTTGCATCTTACCTAATACAAATTGATCTGTCCATTCCAGTATTGATCGGAGTTGTAACTGCAAAATCTTTGTCAAATAAAGTTCTGTCTTCGCATTAAGGATACTCTCCACCAATCAATGTGGCACAGCCTCTGGCCTCACTGGGATAGGTTGAGAACAGAACCATCGTTTCTGAACGAGGCACCCATGAGGGTGCTGTGAACTAACAAAAGCAGCAAGATTGTATTCAACAACAATCTGTAAGCTCATGGCCTAGAATATACTCTCCTTCCCCTTTAATGTTACCATCAAGCTGTTGGGGTGGGGGTGGGGGTGGGGGGCGGGGGGGGGAGCGGTCCACACAGGTACATTGAAGAGTGCAGTATGCTACCCCGGGAGCTGCACCAGGCAGACCAGTCAAATAACACTGGCTTCAAAAGACTGTTAGGATTTGTGAATTCTGTGAAATATAACTCACTTCCTGACTCCCTAAAGCCTGTCTATCATCTACAAGGCACAAATCAGGGGTCTGATGGCTTCTCCTCACTTGTCGGAATGGGTGCAGCTCCAACAACACTCAAAAAGCTTGACACCATCCAGGATAAAGCAGCCCACTTGATTGATACCATATCCACAAGTATCCACTGCCTGCATACCGTCGCTCAAAATCAGCAGTATGCACCATCTACAAAATACACCACAAACTAGGAACATATTGAATACAAACAATTAAAATGGAGACGCCAAGTGGCCAGAATTGGAAGAGCACAGGAATCTTGCAGGATTGCTGGGCTGTGGAAGGTTCTAGAGATTCAATGCACAAAGCCATTGATGAGTTTGAAAAATACAACAACTGAACACAAAGAATTCCACATAAGGTGTAAGAGCAGAAGTAGGTCAAAGATAGCAAGAACTGCAAATGCTGGAGTCAAAATCAACACAATATGGAGCTGGGTGAACACAACAGGTCAGGCTGCATCAGAGGAGCAGGAAAGTCAATGTTTCAGGTCAGGACCCTTCTTCAGAACTGGGGAGGGGTAAGGGAGCTGGGAAATAAATAGAATGAGGAGGGGTGGGGCTGGGGAAGGTAAGTGGGATGGTGATAAGTGGATGCAGGTAGGGAGTAATGGGGATTGGTTGGTGGGAAGGGTGGGGCAGGTGGTTGAGGAAGAAGATGGACAGTAGAAATAGGCCATTTAGTCCATCATGTTCACTCTGCCATTCATTGGACCATTTGATAGAGGAGCAGAATCGATCATTTAGCCCATCGAATCTGTTCTACCATTCAATCATGGCTGATATGTTCCTCAACCCATTCTTCTGCCTTCTCCTCGTAACCTTGATCCCTTACTCATTACAAACCTATCTATCTCTGCCTTAAAGACACTCAATGACTCAACCTCCACAGCCCTCTGTGGCAATGAGTTCCACAGATTAAGCACTCTCTGGCTGAAGAAACTCCTGCTCATCTCAGTTCGAAAGGGTTGCACCTTCACTCTGGGGCTGTGCTCTTGGATTCTAGTCTCTCTTACTTGTGGAAGCATCTTCTCCACCTCCACGCTGTCCAGGCCTCTCAGCATCCTGTCAGTTTCAATCAGATCCCCCCTTATAAACTCCATTGAGTACAAATCCAGTGTCCTCAACTGCTCCTCATATGACAAGTCCTTCACCATCCAAGACCAACATATCCTTCATTAGAAACAGGGCCAAAACAATATTTCAAATATAGCAGTGCATCTCTGTTCTTTTCCCTAGCCCTCTAAATTGAATGCTAACATTGCATTTGCTTTCCTAACTGCCATTTGAACCTTCATGTTGACCTTAAGAGAAACCTGAACTAGGGCTCCTTGGTATCTTTGTGCTTCAGATTTCTGAAGGCTTTCTCTGTTTAGGAAATAGTCTGTATTTCCATTCTTTGTACCAAAGTGCATAGTTGACTCGATCCTCCACTCCAATTTCTTGCTTTTTCCCCATAACTCACAATTCTCTTCCTGTCTATCTCAGTCTTTAATATACTTAATGATCCAGCCTGTATAGGCGTCTGTGGTAAAGAATTCCAGATTCACTGCCTTTGAAGAGAAGAAATTCCTCCTCATCTCTGGGTGACTCATTATTTTGTGATTGTGCCCTTGGTCCTAGACTCTCCCACAAAGGGAAATGGCCCCTCCCCACCTACCCTGTCAGGTGCCACAAGAGTCTGATAAATGTCAATAACATTGTCTCTCATTCTTTTAAATTCCAACACCTCCTCATAAGAGAATCCTCCATGTCTGGTATCGGTCTGGTATCTATCTTTCCTTAGAGAACTCCCAACACCGTTCAGTTCAGCTGTGGTCTACCTTTCATACTTTTGGCAAGGCTTTCCTATGTTATATTCCACTACCTTTGAAATAAAGGCTAGCATTCCATTTGCCTTCCCTACTACCTGCTGAATTTTGTATGCTGGCTTTTTGTGATTTATTATGAGAACTCCAAAATTTCTTAGTACTGAAACTTTTTTACAGTCTTTTTCTCAATTTAAGTAGTGTTTATCCCTTCTATTCTTTCTAAAAAGTGCTTAATCTCATATTTTTTACCAAATTATGTTATACCTTTCATGTTTTCCTACCAATTTAACCTGTCTACACCCCTCTGTAAATCTTTCATGTCATCATCACCACTTGTCTGCTCATCTGCTACCATTTCTGAAAAGTGAAATCACATTTGTGGTCCACCAGCCAAATGAAAAATAAAATAAAATGAAAGAACTGCGGATGCTGGAGACCTGAAACAAAACCAGACATTGCTGGAGAAACTTGGCAGTTCTGGCAGCATCTGTGTAGAGAGAAAGCAGAGTTAATATTTTGGTCCAGTTCTGAAAAAAGTCACTGGATCTAAAACATTAAATCTTGTTTTGTTTCAACCTTACCACCAACCCCCTCATCTCCTGCAGATGCTGCCAGGCCTGTTGACTTTCTTCAGCGCTTTCTGCTTTTGTTTCAGTTTATCTAGTCCTGTGACACCTCCAAGCGGCCAGACAGGAATTAAACATTTGGGTCAGAGCTTCTATAATTAGTCCCACAGCAACTTGGGATAAAACTCGCCTGGGCCTAAGGGTTAGTCCAGTTTTAAGCCTGCAAATCTCCAATAACTCCTCACTCTCTATGTCAATCTGCTCAAGAATCATAGAGACAATTTTCCCAAATTCTGTCCCTACATCCTCCTTCTCCAAAGTGAAGAGAGATGTGAACTACTTGTTTAACTCTTTACGAATGTCCTCCAGCTCCATACACAGTTTACCCCCTTGGTCCAGACTCTTTCCCTGGTTATTCCCTTCCCCTTGATATACTCGTAGAATACCTCAGCATTCTTCCCAATCTTACCTGCCTGTGCTTTTTCATGTTCCATCTCTGCCCTCATAATTGTTTTCTTATGATCCCTCTGCATTTTGTATACTTTACCAGGGCCTGTATTGATTTATTCCTTTTCCATTTGTATCTATTAAAAGCTTCTCTTTTCCTTTTTATCCAGTCCTGAATATTCCTAGACATCCAGGGTTCACTGGGCTTATTGCTCCTAAATGTCATCCTAAAAGGAACATATTGGGCCTGTGCTCTCCCCAGCACCTTTATGAACACCTCCCACTCTTCTACAGTGGATTTATCCACAACTAGCTGTTCCCCAACTGCTTTGGTCATCCCTGCCTTATTTTAATAAAACCTACCTTCCCCCAGTCAAAAACACTTTTGTGCAGGCCATCCTTTTCCTTTTCCATACCAAATTTAAAATGCACGGTGTTGTGGTCATTATCATTAAATTGTTTCTCCATAGTCACCTCAAGCACCTTCTGGAATTCAGTGCAGCATTGCACAGTCCCTTGTTGGACCTTCTGCATGTTGACCTAAAAACTCCCTTGTGTACATTGCAAGAAATTTGTCCCCTCTATACTCTTTACATTATAACTGTCACTATTAATGTTAGAAAAGTTGAAATCCCCTGATATAAGTACCCTATTATTTTACACCCCTGTGAATTGTCTACGTATCTGCTCATCCAATGCCTGCTGACGAGTTGGGGGTCTATAATACACTCCTAGCATTAGCAATCATCCAGCCTTACCTTGCTGTCTTGAAACTCAACATAGCTGAGCTCCTTCTGCCTTTCCTTTCCTAAAGTATGCTGTTGTGGTTGCCTTATGTAAGGAGAGACATATTTGTCATAGAAAGAGAGAAACAGGGGTTAAACAGAATTATCCCTGACATGGTAGTATTGTCTAATGAGGAGAGATTGAGCCTATATTCCCTACATTACAAAGACTAAGCACTGATATCGAAAAAGTTTCCATGTTCTCAGAGGGTGTGCTTGACAAGGAGCATCTAAAGTTTACCTCTGGCTGGTGATCTAAGAAACAGGTGCGCGCGGGGGTGGGATTCGCTGGGGTGGGGGTGTCATAATCTCAGAATAAGGGGCTATTTCAGACTGAAATGAGGAGTAATTTCTTTTCTCAGAGTGCAGTGAACCTTTAGAATTCTCTATCCCAGAGAGGTGTGGAAACTCATTAATTGAACAGCCAAACCAGAAATCAATCAATTTCTTCATATCAAAGATGTCAAGGGATATGGAGATAGTGCAGGGAAGTGTAATTGAGATAAATGATCAGCTATGAATCCTGCCCACCCCAAAATCTTATTTCCTTTCAGCCATTTTTGAAAGGAAGTCAAATAGAATCCTTACACTGTGGAAATAGGTCATTCAACCCAACAAGTCCACACTGTCTCTCCAAAGAGCACCTCACCTGCCATAACCTGCATTTCCAATGGCTAACATACCTAACCTACAGGTCCCTGAACACTACAGGCAATTTAGCATGGCCAGTCCACCTGGCCTGCACATCTTTGGAGGAAACTGGAGCATCCGGAGGAAACCCATGCAGACACGGGGAGAATGTACAAATTCCATACAGACAGTCACCTGAGGGTGGAATTGAACCCAGGTCCCTGGCAAGGCAAGGCAGCAGTGCCTACCACTGAACCATCATGCCACCCTGCTTTATTCTTCCCCTACATCAAAGTGATGTTCCCAGTGCAATTACCTCGTTACTGCAGAGTACAACATAGATTGTCCTCACAATCCCTCAACAACACTTTCAATATCTTAAAGCTGCTGAGTCTTCCACAAGTTAGAGGTGCAGTGAAAAGAAACCAAACTAGCTCAAAATGGAGTTTGTAATGGGGAAAGGAGAGTGATGATCGATTGTTCATAGATTGAGTCCATTCCTGCAAGATGGGATGCAAAGACAGCAGGCCTGTTTGAAGCTTTAGGGAGCCCTCCCTTGTGTATCATTTCTATCTGTAACTTTCAGGACATAACAGCCAAGTTCAATTGCCAGTACATTATCTTGTAACAGCTACAATGTTCTGTATTCTTGTGACCCTTCACACATAGGAAAGCATAGAATAATAGAATTGCACAATTATTTGATTGAGTTGTTTTAACAGCCCTCTCAAATTGTCCTGCAATTTTCAAAGATGTATTTATATCCAGTCCGAGAACCTTTTGCTTCGGTGTCTTGCCAAATAATATATCAATTAGTTTAAGATTAGAAGACCATATGATGAAGGTACAGGAGCTGGCTGTTTGGCCCCTCGAGCCTGCTCTGCCATTCAATAGGATCATGGCTGATCCAACATTCACTTTCCTGCCTTTTCCCCATAACACTTGATTCCATAACTGATCATGAATCTATCTATCTCAACCTTAAATATACGCAAGGACCCTGCCCCCAAATTGGTGCCCCTTTACTTTGAGACTATGCCCTCTAGTCCTAGACTCTCCCATGAGGGGAAACATCCTCTCACTATTTACCCTGTCAAGCCCCTTAAGAATTGTCTGTGTCCAATGAGATGTCCTGTCATTATTCTAAACTGCAGTGAGTCAAGTCCCGACCTGTTTAACCACGAAACAACCCCTCCATACCAGGGATGCCACTCCTTAATTCTTCCCAGCAAAATGTAACACTTCACACTTTTTTGCATTTACAGCCACCTGCAATGTGTCTACCCATTTCATTGGCCTGTCTTTGTGATGTTAATTACAATCCTTCTCACCTTTGTTTGTTTTATTTGACACGGTTGATACTGAGAGGATTTTCTCTTGGTGTGGCAAGGGGGTATCAGTTTTGGAATAAGGGGTCTCTCATTTCAGACAGTGACGAGGGGGAATATCTTCCCTCAGGGGACAGCTAACCTTGGGAATTCTTTTGCCAGTTTGTAGCGGAGGCTGGGTCACTGAATATATTCACAGCTGAGTTAGAGAGATTATTGTTCTACAAAGGGAGACAAAGATAACAGGGAATAGGCTGGAAAGTGAATTTGAGATCACAATAAGTTCAGCCATGATCATATTAGATATTAAAGCAGGTTCAAGGGAGTGCTAATTGTGCTCCTAGTTCTCATATTTGTATATATCTTATAATCAAGCCGTTGTATAGAAATGTATAATAACAACATATGGGGATTCCCTTGTATTTATTTACACAGAAATCTTGCAAAAATTACTTTAGGACTAGATTATTTGAGTCTTCATACATAGAAATACACGTTGCCTATGTGACTACAACCCAGAAAGCTGCAGTCAGATGTGTTTGAGA
Source organism: Rhincodon typus (assembly GCF_021869965.1). Taxonomy (NCBI): domain Eukaryota; kingdom Metazoa; phylum Chordata; class Chondrichthyes; order Orectolobiformes; family Rhincodontidae; genus Rhincodon; species Rhincodon typus. Next base: position 148,850,168 of record NC_063333.1, on the reverse strand, counting down.
TTTTCCGATAGGGTATTTGAAAGATATGAGGTATATTACTCCCGGCAAATATCTGGAAATGCATGCTTACTTGGTGTGTCACTGATAAATCCTGGAGAAAAAGCATATTTTACAATTCTGAACAAAACACAGCAGGACCTAGAATCTGTTACTGATCAGGGACTGACAGATAATTCCGAGGTACAGATTTACACATTTGATAAGTGAGCTGGAAAAATCGCTGCCATCTCCTCTAGTCATTAAACAGAGGTCATTTTGACAGCTGGTCCTCTACCCTAGAGTCAATAACTCCGATTGGTTATTTTCACCTCGAAACCATTTTCTGCTTTTATTTGAGGCTAGTGACAAGTAGACCAATGGAATGAAAATGCAGGTTGGTACTGAAAAATTATAGAAATTCTCCAATGTTCCTCTGTTCCTTGGGTGAATGTCTTTTTCTTTGTCCTCCCTCTCTGCTTAAATGAAAATGTTACCTGTGTACTGTCATGCATCAATAATGCTTTCTCCACAAAGTAGTTCAATCAAGCCTGACATTGTAAATTTGATTTAAAAGCTATAAATTGCCATGATGCCAACAAGGGAGTAACTTATAGTACTCAGAGACATTACTGATATGTCTAATCTCCAATGATGTTTCATTAAAAATAAAACACAAGGCAAAAGATTTGAATTGAAATACTAAACCATCTCTACCTGTCACATTCCAATTACTCTGCTCTGTGGGCAGAGTTTTCCACATATTTTCACTGTGTGTGGCTGTATATATTTGTGTCTATGTCTATATCTGTGTGTGTGTGTGTGTGTGTGTGTGTGTGTGTGTGTGTGCGCGCGCGCGCATGCGTGCACATGTTTACACCTGTGTCTGTGTCGAGACCCGTGTCTGGGCTCAAGCTAAGAGGTTTGGATCCAGCAACTGAGGCTAAGTTTTTTATTCTTTGTTTTGTGGGGTGGGGCTTGCAGGGAAAAGAGGGTCAGGGTAATATGGCAGGGCAGTTCACTATAGTTTCAAATGAGCCATCTTCCACACCCAGTGGGAAGCTTGGTGGTCTGGAAGGTGATGAATTGATGTCTTTTGATGGCTATTAATTGAGTGAGTTGGTATTGGAAAGAGAAGGCCAATTACTTCTTACCTCCTCTGTAGAGGGAAAAATCACTCCCATTTAAGTTTTTTTTTCAATTTAACATGGTAAAATGTGTAACCCGTTTCTCTGGTTGTTATCTTTAGAATTGTTTTTATCTGCCATTAAGCTGGGGTGACATTTCATTGAATATTAAGTATCTATGGCTCCGGTACATGCCTGGAGCTGTGACATCTTTGCATCAGTTGTCACTTCAAGTAGAATAGAAGCTAGAAAAAGTAGGCCATCTGGTCATTTGAGCCTGCTCTGCTATTCAACACCATCATGGTTGATCATCCAACTTTCTTCTTACATGTTTCGATCCCTTTAGCCCTAAGTACTGTATGTATCTTCTTCTTGAAAACATTTAATATTTTAGGCTTCAATTGTTTTCTGTGGCAGAGAATTCCACCAATCTCTGGATGAATACATTTCTGCTCATCTCTGACCTAAATGGTTTAGCCTGTACATTTCGACTGTGACACCTGGTTCTGGACTCCCCAGTCATTGGAAACATCCCTGCTGTATCTAGCCTGTCTAAAACTGTTAGAATTTTGCAAGTTTTGATGAGATTCCATTTCATTCTTGTGAACTTCCCAAAATACAATCATAAGGAATGCAGTCTCTCTTCATACATTAATCCTGCCATCACAAGAATCCAGAAAACCTTTGCTGCACTCTCTCTAGAGCAAACATATCCTTCCTCAGATAAGGAGAGCAAAACTGCACACAATACTCCAGGTGCATCTCATCAAGCTCCTGTACAATTTCTGCAAGGCATCCCTGCTCCTGTACTCGAATCCTTTCACTCTGGAGCCAAAATACCATTTGCCTTTTTCATCGCCAGCTGTGACTGAATGTTTACTTTCAGTAACTGATGTACAAAGATACTCAGGTCTTCTTGCACCTCCCCATTTTCCAATCTGTCATCATTCAGATATTAATGTACCTTGTTGTTTTTGTCACTAAAGTGAGTACCTCACATTTATCCACATTCTGCTTCATCAGCCATGCATTTGCCCAGTCACTCAGCTTGACTATTCACACTGAAGCATCTCTGCATCCTCCTCACAGCTCACCCTCCCTTCCAGTTTTGTATCATCTGCAGCTAAGAGATATTAAAGTTAATTCCCATATTTAATTATTAATATGTATTATGTATAGCTGGGGTCCTAGCACTGATCCCCACAGTGCCCCACAAATCATTGGCTGCCACTCAGAAAATGACCCATCTTGGTCTTTGTTTCTTGTCTACCAGCCAGTTCTCTTTTAATGTAAGAATACTACACCCCAGTCTCATGTGCTTGAGATTAACATGTTAATGTCCCATGTGGGTCCTTTCTGAACTCTTCTGAAAGTCCAAGTACACCACATGTGCTGGTTCCCCCTTATCAACTCTACAACTTACAGCCTCAAACAATTCTAGTCAATTTGTCAAGCATGATTGCCCTTTTGTAAATCCATGTCCACTCTGTCCAATCCCATCATGGTTTTCCAAGTACTTTTCTATTGCATCTTTTACAATGGACTCTATCATTTCTCCAGCTGAGCAGGTGTCTTATCTATCACTAACTGTTACACTTCCTTTACTCAATTTGAACAAACTGGTCTTGGTCCAGTTCAGTTTTTGATCAATGGTAACCTGCAGAATACTGATTTTAAAAGATGAATCTTATTAGGATGAGTTGCTTAGAATATTTACTGAAGTACTTTTGAACAATGTATTAGGTAGACGAGCTTTAAATTACACTTAAGTATAGAAACAGTCAAAGACCTGAGATACAAGCAAATATGAGATGGAATCATGAAAGAGATGAGATACAAGGAAAGGGGTAGGTACTAATTCATTTAATATTTGGAAACTTTTATCCGATAACATTACTGTGAAGCATCTTTGAATGTTTTACTGCATTAAAGGTGTTATATCAATGTAACTTTTAATTCTTGGTCCGAGAAGCAAATTAAGTCAAAGTTTCCACTTTGAGTGCAATCAAAAATCTGGGTACAAATATATTTAAATGTTTTCTAGTTTTGAGAGAATTTTTGTCTCAAATTTCCATTTGACCATATTGGTATATGACTGCACTTCAGATCTTCCATACTGCAGCCATTTTTCTCAATTTTTTTTTATTTAAAGTAATCACTTTTGGAAACAACAGCAGTACATTGTACAATTCTATTAATAAAGTTTAAAATTGGCTTATCATTAAAAATAAGACTTTGAAACCAGAATACATAGTCTACTCACTGAACAACCCAATATTAACAATAGAAAAAATGTACATATATGAAATCATCTTTCTATTTATATGGAGAATTGACTATATGGTGACGATAGGATAGTTTTGCAGTGGGAGTGTGAAACAAGAAGAAAATAACTCCCTTTATCGAAATGCTGACATAATGCAAACAGCTGCAGATGCTGGAAGTTGAAAACAAAATCAGAAATACTGGAAATTCTCAGACAAGTCAAGCTGAGAGAGTCAAAACAAAATAGTGGGTTCAGTCAGAGTCCTGTTTGACCCTGCGCTTGCTGTCTATTCATAGATACTCATCATCATCGAGGCTCTCTTCTTCCAGCTACACAATATTATCGATCTTTGGACCTGCTTCAGCTCATCTGCTGCTTAAACCCATGTCCATGCCTTTGCTGCCATCAGTCTAGAATGTTCCAATGCTTCCATTGCCTCCCATCCTCCGTTCTTCATAAGATTATACCGATCAAAAGCTCTAGTACTAAAACATTAATTCACATAAAATCTCATTCAACCAATAGCTCAGTGCTCACTCCCAATTAAATAAAGATTTGATTTATAATCTACACCTTGTTTTCCAGTCCATCAAGGCCTTGTTCCTCCCTGAGGCACAACCCTCAAAAAACCTCTGATTCATCTGATTCTGACCACATGAACAGTAAGGATTTTAATTGTTTCACCACTGGTGGCTATGCCTTCAGCTTTCTGAGCTCTGAAATTCCCTCACTAATATTCCCTAACTTTCTAAACTCAAACCAAAAGGGATTGGAGAAACTCAGCAGGTTAGCACCATCCACAGAGACAGAGTTAATGATTCACTTCGAATGACTCTTCTTCAGAGCACTTTCTCTCTTTGTTTTCTGATCTTCAGCATCTGCAGTATTTTACTTTTCTCAAACTTTTTAATTCTCACTCTATCAATCTTAAAATCTACCTCATTGATTAAGCTTTTGGGAACTACTGTCATGTCTTATGCGGTCCATTGTCAAATTTTGGTTGAGAATTGGTCCAGTGAAGAGATTTGAGAATTGTTACCACACTGCAAAAGACAGACAAACACTAGCTATTTCTGATAATGTTAACATAATAATCGAGTTCTTGTTGTCCAGGGCCGTTGTTCGATGTCAAAAGATTTTCAGCTCAAGTTCCACCCAACTGAAACAATCACAATGTCAAGGTCAATGTCTTTATTTGACCTGTCAGTGTTGTTGTCTATGAATTGAATTGACATTAATAGAAGTGAAACAACTGAGCAAGATCTTGTTCAAAATATTTCCAAGAAATTGCTTTATTTTCATCTTTATTGCCTCATGAAGTTGACATGGGTGGATGCCTGCCAGGATTACACAAGAATTCTTCAGGCAGTCATCACAAAGGAGAAAATGGAATGAATTTAAAGTAAGATTGCTATCCGAGCTAATGGAGGAGTAACACTGATTGTACTCAAATCCACATTTGGCTCAATTGCATGCATTTTCCTTATTTTGCTGCCCATTTTCAAAGCATTGTCACTGAAATGTGTTGTATTGTAGCAAGACGCCAAGTAATAGAATATTGACATCCATTATCCTTTAGGCTATATTCCGACTTTTTCATTTCAGTGGGAAACAGGCTTTGCTGTTGCCTTGCTGTTGCCCCACAGTAGAAGCTATTGGAGCTGTCGTCAGCTGCTGACTATTTGTAAACTGTCAGTTTAATTCTGAAAAGAATCAGTGAAATCGGATAATGATTCAGTTACTGTACTGAAACTCACATAATTTTCTGGTCTTTAATTGTCAGGCATTGGAGCAGGGTCTGTTGTGAAGAGGTAGTTAGTTCTGTTTCAGGACACCTGATCTAAGTCAGCTGCAATGCAAGGTGAGAAGTAAAAGGTGAGTAGGGTTCCTAAAAAGCTCCATATTGTTCCTAAAAAGCTCTATATTTCTTATTATTGATTAGAGAACACAAAACTGATCAATTTACTTTGCTGAGCCACTTGCCCCAACACACCAACTCGCTCAACACTCAGTTATAATAATGGTATCAAAAGCACGCTTGATGGGTCTGGGAAGCACACTGCATTCACAATCTTTCACCGTTTTACTTGTACAATTTAAGTACAGCTAAGCCACTTATGTGAAAACCTCTCTGGAAAATTCCACCAGTTTGTAAGAAGTGCAGAGTGACTGGTTCACATCAAAAATGTTTCTGATTTATCAATACTGACATCACAGATCACAGCGACTGCTGCAGGAAAGATAACCACTTTTCTTAAAGTTTCAGCTGAGTATGATCTTTTTTTCTGGAAAACCGTCATTTCCTGCTAGTGAGAACAACAGAACACCCTTCTGTGTCTTTCTGTCTCTCTGTGTTTGTGTCTCTGTCACTTGTTGCAGTTCTAACCTGCTCAGCTAGCTGAGAACCAGATAGCTTCACGTGTAAACAAATCCTGATTGTCTGAATATTGCAGGAACCCAGAGCCAAAAACGGAATTCACAACTGGGAACAAATGTCTTCTTGTGAAATTTTGCAGCCATCCTGGTAAATTCCTGTTTGTTGGTAAACAGTTCTTTCTCCTCGAAGTCTGCAATTTTTAAAGATGCCAAGATAAAAGAGACAATTCTTAAAACTAACAAAGATGGGTCTTCTAGGCACCATCACAATAACTGATACTGAAGGAACAGCAATATATTTCCAAGTCAGGGTGTGTGTGGCTTGGTCGGGAACTTGCAGGGGATGGTGTTCCCATATATCTGCTGCCCTTGTCCTTCTAGATGGAAGTGGCCATGAGTTTGAAAGGTGTGGCCTAAGGATCTTTGGCAAAATTCTGCAGTGCATCTTGCAGGTGGTCCACATTGCTGCTGCTGAGCGTTGGTGGTGGAGGGAGTGGATACTTGTGGATGTGGTGACAATCGACTGGTCTCTTTATCCTGGATGATGTCAATTTTCTTGAGTGTATTCACCTTGACCATTCTAGAATATTGTTATTTGACTGCATGTTCTTGAGGTTTAAGAATGAAACTATTACCTAACAATACTTGAATATTTACAAATGAAATAGAGATTATGTAGTAGTAATGAATACTATATCATGGAGTCTATGGTATCTACAGGCAGTTATAAAATAACAAGCCTACCTTAAACTTCCAGACAATTTCTATGTCGACCTTAAAAAAACAATTGGACGTTCAAACAAATATATGTAACAAAACTTGCACCCACAATCCTGAATAATTTCTCGGTGTCTTTTTCTGAAACTGCAAAAGGTGAAATTAAGTTTGAACTTGCCCCAGTTTTGTTTCCCACCAGGGAGATGACCTGTGCCTATGTCTATGGGATCATGGCTTGACTTTTTGGGCAGTGTTTTGTGTCTCTGTAGCGAGTGGGAATGGGCTGCTACTATGCTTTATTTAAATTTCATAACAACAAAATATTCTTGAGGGTTATAACGGGCCCTTCTTTCACAAGATCTAAATTAAAGTAAACTAACTCACAGGTGTACTGTTAGCAACGGGAGTGAAGTTCTCTTACACCTCCCTGTGTCTACATCACTTATCTGAGAACTTGTTTCTGGCCACATTTCAAATTCCCATTCTGATTAGATTCCGTTTTAAATGTAATACCCTAATTACTGAATTAATTTTGTGAGTTCGTTAGTTTCTTCACAAAGTAACCACAATATCAAATCCCTCCAGGGTTTGAACTCCCTCCAGGACCATGGGCTGAGGTCAGTTTTCAATTTCTAGACTTGCCCACTGGTTGTTACTGATGACTGCAACAAATCCCCGGCCACAGAAAAATTAAATTACGAGAGTATTGCCAAGAAATGCAAAGTTTATCAAAGCTTTCCACCTTGTATATATCTTGTGCAAGACAACAAGCATTACATAAGAATTATCAAGATAATTACAAAATAAAAAGCTTCAACAAAATGTGACCTCTTTCAGAAATTCTATGCTACCAAATATGTAGAAATAGTTATGGCATTTTCAATGAAAGTTGTCCACTGTTTTACCTGGTTTTTGATTTTATTGGAATTCTGCAAACAGTACAAAGTGACAGCAATGAGTTCAGTAAATCTGTGAACTATCCAGGTTTCAATCCCAGAGACTCGTTTCATTGGCAAAGACTAATAGAGGAGTTAAGAAATATGTGCATGCTTTGAGAAAAGTGCTACAGCTAAAAGCAAGTCATCAAAAAAAGAGCTGTTTTGCTTTCTTCACAATTACAGAGCGACTCCTCACTTGACTAATGAAACGTTTCCAGCTATACTCATTTCCTCACTTGCTCTGCACATACATCTTCCTGAGCAAATCTGCAAAACTAATGATTAATGTATACCATGTGAATGTGATTGAGAACAAAAGATACTTGGCATTAGATCACGGAAGGAAACTTCCACCACACTTAAATGAGAATGTGATGAAGTGAACTATTAGAGGACGCAATGGCCTAATGGTATTATTGCTAGACTGTTAATCCATAGACCCAGGTAATGTTCTGGGGACCTGGGTTTGACTCTCGCCAGGCAGCTGGTGGAACTTGAATTCAAAAAAATAACAGGAATTAAGAGTCTAATAATGACCATGAATCCATTGCCAATTGTTGGGAGAACCCATCTGGTTCAGTAATACCCTTTATGGAAGGAAACTGCCACCCTTACCTGGTCTGGTCTACATGTTACTCCAGACCCACAGCAATGTGGTTGACTCTTAACTGCCCTCTGGGTAATTAGGGATGGACAATAAATGCTGGCCTAGTCAGCAATGCCCTCGAATAAAAAAAAATTCTGCGGCAATAAACATATTTTTAACTTTGTATGTAACTTTCTACAAAATTCAATATGTCAAATAGATGAATCATGCTTAAGTTTATTGTTTAAAATATGGATAATTATGGATGCATGTCTCTTAATTTCTAAAAAAGGGAGGGATGCGGTGCGGCACGAATCTGTGGAATTCTCTGCCCAGTGAAGCAACTGAGGCTTCCTCATTAAAAATTTTTTTCATTAGAGATAGGTAGATTTTTGAACAATAAGGCAATTAAGGGTTATGGCGAGTGGGGTGGGTAAGTGGAGCTGAGTCTATGAAAAGATCAGCCATGATCTTGTTGAATGGCAGAGCAGGCTCGGTGGATCAGATGGTCTACTCCTGCTCCTGTTTCTTATGTTCTTATGTAAACAAAATGACCATGGCTGATGATCCAACTCTGTACCCAATTTCTCTCCATACCTCTTGATCCCTTTAGCCCTAAATATTATTTCCATCCTATTTATAGAACCGCTACAGTATGGAAACAGGCCCTATGGCCCAACAAGTTCACATCAACCCTCAGAGCATCCCACCCAGACCCATCCCCCATAACCCACGTAAGCTACACATCCCTGAACACTACGGGCAATTTAGCACGGCCAATCCACCTAGCCTGCACATCTTTTGGATTGTGGGAGGAAACCGGAGCACCCAGAGGAAACCCATGCAGACACGGGGAGAATGTGCAAACTCCACGCAGATAGTTGCCTGAGGCTGGAATAAAACCCAGGTTCCTGGCGCTGTGAGGCAGCAGTGCTAACCACTGAGCCACCGTGACGCCCTTCTTTTTCGTGAAAACATTCAATGTTTGGCTTCAACCACTTTCTGTGGCTGAGAATTCCACAGACTTGCCACTCTCTGGATAAAGACATTTCTCCTCATCTCAGTCCCAAATGATTATCCCTGTATCCCGTGACTGTGACCCCGAGTGCTGGACTCCCTGATCATCAGGAAGATCCTTCCTGTGTGTACCCTATCTAGTCCTATATCAATTTTATGCATTTCTATTTTCTTTTTTAGGGACTCAGTGAAAGACACCATGTGCAAAAGACTTTACTAGTTTTAATTGTTTTCTCATTTCCTCTTTTCCTCTTGGGTTGTGAGGCCACTCAGGGGCAGAGGTAAAGAGCTGCTGTTGAGAAATTCACTGCACCTTTCACAAAAAGAGATTACCAATACATTCTCAGGAGGTCAGACACAGAGTTAACTTTGCAATGAATTAATCTTTCACAGTCCAATCTTTTGCAGCTTGTGTTTCTGGGATGAAAAGTAGAATAAAGGGAGGTGGGTCAGGCAGGTGAGGCCTGACGAAAGACCTGTGCATCCACACAGATAGAAGGTGCTTGCACCTCTAACTGAGGCAGCATGGTGACTCAGTGATTAGCACTGCTACCTTATAGTGTCAGGGACCTGAATTCAGTTCCACCTTGGGCAACTGTCCGTGGAGTTTGCATATTCTCTCTCTGTCTGCATGGCCTTCCTCTGGGTGCTCCTGCTTCTTCTCACAACCCAAAGATGCGCAGGTTAGGGGGATTGGCCATAGGAAGTTGCCCAAAGTATCCAGGAATGTGCAGGCTAGGTGGGTTAGCCATGGGAAACGCAAGGTTGCAGGAATAGGGTAGGTGGTGTGTCTGGGTGGGATGTTCTTTGAATGGTTAGAATGAGCTGAATGGCCTATTCCCAAACTATAGGGATTCTATGAACTGTTAGAAGAGCAATGTCTGTAGAAAATCTTTGAATATTAACAGCGATGATGACAGCTGTGCCTCAGTGCTCTCATTTCATCTGCAGAACAGTGTTTACACTGATACAGCACTCCCAATTTGAAAAGGGAAAATGTTTCTTACTGCTCAACTTCCACCTTCATTTCAGGCAATGACTGAACACAGCAGCCAAAGCTAAATAGTTGAATGTTAATTTGTAAAGTAAGCTTTGAGTGCCATAGAATCCCTACAGTGAGGAAACAGGCCCTTTGGCCCAACAAGACCACACTGAACCTCAGAGCATCCCATTCACACCCATCCCCCTATAACCCGCCTAATCTACACATCCCTGAACACTATGATCAATTTAGCACGGCCAACCCACCCTAACCTGCACATCTTTAGGCTGTGGGAGGAAACCAGAGCACCTGCAGGAAACCCACGCGGACACGGGGAGAATGTGCAAACTCTACACAGACAGTTACCCGAGGGTGGAATTGAACCCAGGTCCCTGGTGCTGTGAGGCAGCAGTGCTAACCACTGAGCCACCATGCCACCCCCTTGTTACAGGAAATTCATTCCACTTCATTACGGGATACAAAATGAAACAGTGTAAGATAGCAGACAAAGACACTGACACCCTCAATGCTTTCTGTGCTCGGTTTGAGCAGAATACCACCAACGTGGCAACACCTGCCCCAACAGCCCCAGAGAAACCTGTTCCCTCTGTCACTGCTTTAGAAGTCAGATTCATCTACCTGGGGGTCAACCCAAGGAAAGTGACAGGCCCAGACAGTGTCCCTGGCTGTTCAGGTCCTGTGTGGACCAACTGGTGGAGTTACTCACCAACATCTTCAACCTCTCCCTCCTATTAGCTGAAGTCCCCACCTACTTCGAGAAGACCACCGTCATCCACATACCCAAGAAAACGCATACAGTGTGCATTAATGACTACCACCCAATAGCTCTGACTTCAAAAATCATGTAGTGCTTCGAGAGGCTGGTTATGGCCCACATCAACTCCAGTCTCCCAGCCTGCCTTGAACCCCTACAATTTGCCTACCGACATAACAGGTCCACAGTGGTTGCCATATCCCTAGCCCTGCACTCATCCCTGGAACATCTGGACAACAAAGATACCTACGTCATTCTCCTGCTCATTGGCTACAGCTCCGTCTTCAACACCATTATCCCCCCCCCAAAACTGATCTCAAAACTCTGTGACCTTGGTCTCGGCTCCACCCTCTGCAACTGCATCCTCAGCTTTCTGACCCACAGACTGCAATCAGTGAGGGTAGGTAACTGCACCTCCTCCACAATAATACTCAACACTGGAACTCCCCAAGGATCTGTCCTCAGCCCCCTACTGTACTCCCTGTACACCATGACTGCGTTGCCAAATTCTGAATGAACGCCATCTACAAATTTGCTGACAACACCACCATAGTAGGATGGATATCTAACAACGATGAGTCAAAATACAGAAGGGAGATAGAGAGCTTCGTGACATGGTGCAATGAAAACAATCTGTCTCTCAACATCGACAAAACTAAAGAACTGATCATTGACTTCAGAAAGAAAGGAGGAGAACATGCCCCCACCTATATGAATGGAACTGAGGTTGAGACAGTGAAGAGCATCAAGCTCCTTGGAGTGATGATAACCGACAATCTGTCCTGAACTTCCCATGTAAATGCAACAGGCAAGAAGGCACAAAAATGCCTCTCCTTACTGAGGCAGCTCAGGAAATTTGGCATGTCCATAAGGTCCCTCTTCAACTTCTACAGATGCACCATTGAAAGCATACTGTCCAGGTGCATAATGGCCTGGTATGGCAACTGCTCTGCCCAAGACCGTAAGAAACTACAGAAGGTTATGTGCACAGCCCAGACCATCTCAGAGGCCAACCTTCCATCTATGAACTCTACTTACATGGCCAGCTGCCACGGAAAGGTGACCAATATCATCCATGACCCATCGCACCCCGGCAATGATCTTCTACAACCTCTTCCATCAGGCAGAAGATACAGAAGCCTGAACACATGCACCAGCAAGCTCAGGAACAGCTTCTTCCCAGCCATTATCAGACTGTTGAATGAACTGTAGCCTTAAATAATGTAACCTGCAATGTAACCTGTATGCCTCTAAGTCTTCTTGATCTGTACCTACTTTGCTTGCTGTGATCTGCCCGTACCGCTCGTAAACAAAACTTTTCACTGTATTTTGGTACGTGTGACAATAAAATCAATCAATCAATCAAAATCAATAAATCAAAAGTCAAAAAGCAACATAAAGCATTTCACAGTAGCAGTTCCACAGTGGTACAAAGTTTGGAGATTACACTGAGGTCACTATCTCCTCTTTAAGTCTTTGATCTTCAGATGAAGCTGGGGAGTATTTCATTACCACTGAAGCTGGAGGACTGTGAAAGAGTTTGGTATCACATCTGAAATGCATTACTTGTCATGAAGCAGCACCTTGTCTGCCCTGAATGTAAGTTTAAGCCTTGTTTACATGTTAAAGTTCACAGTGTGGCCTGTTCGGCAACTTCTCTCAAACTGATTCCATTACAAGTGCATCATCTGCAAAGAGTTAATTTTCTTGTAACTGTGCATGCCACCTGTTGCCACTGCCTCTGTTGTAATCTCTCTCTGTGAGGTGCTTGTGTATTGTTACTGAATACAAGGTAACCTTGAGGGAAGTAAGTAGATTTTAGAAATGACTCCTTAACTCAGTTATTGATTTTGTTATTCTGAATTAGTTGGGAATGTTCAGGAGGAACTGAGAATAAAAATTCAATTAGTTATTACTTCAATAATTTTGCATATACTTGGACAAAAATATAATTTTCTCAAAAGTTGTGAAACTGAGCAACAGCTGTTCCTATTTTTACTAGGTGCTGCTGTAACTCCTTGTTATATCCCAGCATTGCCATCATAAGACGTTCTTTCCTGATTCTAATCTAGCCTTTGCCAGACAATCTGTCCACTATCTACTTCAAATTTTGCTCTGACCTTATGTTCACCTGTCCTGTCAATGAAGGATTTTCTAATTTTCTACTTCCTTGTTTTGTTTTAAATGTGACTTTAGGTGGTGTTCAGCTTTGACTTTCAGGACAAATTTAATAGTAATTTTGAAGAGACAGGGCAGGTTTGATTAGAATGAATTGTTGTCTTGCAGTGATTACTCTGTGCAAACTTGTGCTGTCATTGTTCCATGCTCCCATTTCTTGCATTGTCCTCACACATTGACTGCAGCCTGAATGCAACCGCTCTAACATCCATCACCCAACTTCACTGAGGTCAGCCCCTCCTTCTGAACTCTAGAAGAGATCTCAGACATTCATTTTCTGGATTTCATTTTTCGACGGCTTTTCTTACTTGGATTTCCTCCACCTCTTCAATTATCTGATGGTGTATTAGGAATCCTACATTGGAAGCAGACAGACTCAGACTTTGGGAAAGCATAGGCTTTTGGGGTGAAGTCCATAAGTAATATGACACCTAAACTCATCATTGGAGAGAGTTCATTCGCCACACACTCATTGAAGACATCAGCCCACTATGAATATATATTGGTGGGTTTTGAAAAGCATTCCATCATCAAAAGGTTATCACTACAATATGTGAGTTTAATAAAGAGCGGAATTTTTCCGTGCTTTGTCAATTTTGGGAAGTTTTATGGAGGATTTCACTGTGTGAGCCCTGGTGACCTTTCTCACCCTATTTTTTGCCGATCACCCACATTTTGGCTCTGCAGTGCCACTCTAGCACAATCTTGCAGTCCAGAGACAAGCCGTGCTTGCCCATGCCAAGACATTTTGTCATTCACACTGCGAGTACCATATTTAACCCCCAGCCGCTCACCATTGCAAACCCAGAGCTGCCTTTCACAAAGTGTTGCTCCACCACGAATACCCGGGTAGGGGGGTGGGTGTCTGACCAAGGGAAATTGGCACCCAGCTTGGCAAGCAAGCACTTGGATGTCCTGGTGAATAGGATAGTGGACAGAAGGACCACCCTCAATCCCCAGGGCCTCCAAAGGAGACATGGCACCAGATATTATCAGCCTGATCCAAAAGGGAGTGACACCATCCCCCAAGCAAGAAAATGAGGACATTGAACAAGAGCATCAACACTTCACTGTGATAGATTGGTGTAGCGTCAGACACAACAAGTCAAGTAGTACAGCATTTACATTTACTTACAAATGATCTGAGTCAGGTGTATAGGCCATCCTGCAACATTGTTCCAAAGGCCAGCAGTTCCTGAAGTGTCCCAAAAGCAGTTTTGCTTCTGTTTGTACTTTCTTCATTCTTTCTGTGGTACAAAAAAAGGTTAAAGATTTGCTGGCTAAAGGTTTCACAACATCTGATGATCTCAGACACAAGAAAGACAACATGCTATGATCCAACAGGCATCGGGAATGAATAGTTCTCCTCCAGACAGGAATCTAACATTATTTGCCACTAAACAAAGTGAATGGCGTGGTGCCAGATTCCTGCTGTTTACTTATACTATGCATTACGGTCATCACAACTTTCTCGTCATCAGTTTATAAATAAGATTTGTTCATTTTTCCCCTCAGCAACACAGCAGCAGTTTCATCATTTGTATTTGATATATTATATATTGAGTATGTAGAATACTCCACATTTACATGGATGAGTGCAGCTCTAACAACACTCCAGAAGTTTGACACCATCCAGGACAAAGCAGCCCGCTTGATTGGCACTACATCCACAAGCATGTACTCCCTCCACCACCGATGCTCAGTAGCAGCAGTGTGTGCTATCTACTAGATGAACTGCAGGAACTCTCCAAAATCCACAGACAGCACCTCCCAAACCCCATAACCACTTCCATCTAGAAGGACAAGGGCAACAGGTATATGAGAAAACTACCACATTCAAGTTCCCCTCCAAGCCACTCACCGTCCTCAATTATATATTCGTAGACTCATAGATTCATACAGTGCAGAAAAGGCCCTATAGCCCAGTGAGTCTGTATCGATGTAATTACCACTGGAGGTGTGCTAATCCCAACTTCCTGCACTTGCCCAATATCCTTGAATGTTATGATAGTTGAAGGTTTGATTTATTGATTTGTTTTATTGTCAAGTGTACTGAAATATAGTGAAAAGCTTTGTTTACGAGCGGTACAGGCAGATCACAGCAAGCAATGGATTTACGAAACAAAAAGACTTAGATGTATAGAGGTTACAGTGCAGGTTACATTATTTGAGGCTAGAGTCCATTAAACAGTCTTATAACAGTCATAAAGAAGCTGTTCCTGAACCTGCTTATGCGTGTGTTCAGGCTTCTGTATCCTTTCTTTCTGAAATCAATGATCAGTTCTTTAGTTTTACCAACATTGAGAGACAGATTGTTTTCATTGCACCACGTCACCAAGCCCACTATCTCCCTCCTGTATTTTGACTTATTGTTGTTATATATCCATCCCACTATGGTGGTGTCGTCAGCAAACTTGCAGATAGCATTTATTTGGAATTTGGCAATGCAGTCATGGTGTACAGGGAGTACAGTATGGGGCTGAGGATGGATCTCTGGGGGGCTCCAGTGTTGAGTGTTATTGTGGAGGAGGTGCAGTTACCTATCCTCACTGATTGCGGTCTGTGGGTCAGAAAGCTAAGGATCTGGTTGCAGAAGGAGGAGCCGAGATCAACGTACAGAGTTTTGAGATCAGGCTGGAGGGGATAATGGTGTTGAAGGTGGAGCTATAGCCAATGAGCAGGACTCTGACATAGGTGTCCTTGTTGTCCAGATGTTCCAGGGATGAGTGCAGGGCTAGGGACATGGCATCCTCTGTGGACCTGTTATGTTGGTAGGCAAACTGTAGAGGTTTGAAGCAGCTGGGAGAGTGGAGTTGATGCGGGCCATGACCAGCCTCTCGAACCAATTCATGATTATTGAAGTCAGAGCTACTGGGCAGTTGTAAGGTTTGCAGCCTTCACTACCTTCCTAGGCAGTGCATTTCGCATTCCTACCACCCGCTAAGTGAATAAGTTTTTTTCTCAAATCCCCTCTGAATCTCCTGCCCCTTACCCTAAAACTATGTCCTCTTGTGATTGAGCCCTCAACCAAGGGGAACAGCTGCTCTTTATTCACCCTGTCCATTCCCCTCATGATCTTATACACCTCAATCATGTCCCCTGAGTCTACAGTGCTCTAAAACAATCCAAGCCTATCGAGTGTCTCCCTACAGCTCAATTTCTCCATCCCAGGCAATATCCAGGTGAACCTCCTCTAGTGCTATCACATCCTTCCTGTAGTGCACACAGTACTCCAGCTGTGGCCTGGCCAACTCTCTGTACAACTCCAACATTACCTCCTTGGTCTTATACTCAATGCCACGACTGATGAAAGCAAGGGTCCCATATGCCTTCTTAACTATCCTATTCACATGGTCTCTCGAATTCATGGATCTGTGAATAATTACTTCAAGATCCCTCTTTTCCTCTGAGCTACCCAGTATCCTGCCACTTATTAAAACTCCCTCAGCTCGTTTCTTCTTCCAAAATGCACCACCTCACACTTATCAGGGTTAAATACCATCTGACGCTGGTCTGCCCATCTGACCTACCCACCTATGTCTTCCTGTAACCTACAAACATCTCCTTCACTGTTAACCACTCCCCCAATCTTGGTGTTGTCTGCAAATTTGCTTAATACTCCCAAAATCCCCACTCCCACCACACACACTCCCCCACCCCCCCTCCATTTTCATGTATATCATTTATGTACATAACAAGCAATCAGCATCCTGGTACTGATCCCTGTGGGACACCGCTGGATACTGGCCTCCAGTCATTCAAACAGCCTTCTACCACTACCCTTTGTGTCCTAATACTGAGCCAGTTTATGACCCACCTTGCCAAGTTTCCCTCAATTCCATGTGCTTCAACATTTTTAATCAGACTCTCATGTGGGACCTTGTCAAAAGCTTTGCTAAAATCCACAGAAAGTACACCAACTGAACTTCCCTCATCTACACACTTGATGACATTTTCAAAAAATTTGAACAAATTTGTTGGGCATGATCTCTCTCTGAAAAAGTCATACTGACTATCCCTAATTAACGCATGCCTTTCCAAGTGTGTATTAATGCACTCCTTCAGAATTATCTCCAATCGTTTCCCTACCACTGACATGAGACTCACCAGTCTGTAATTTCCTGGTTCACCTCTACCACCCCTTTTACAAAGTGGAGCCACATTAGCTATTCTCCAGTCCTCTGTCACTTCCTTGTGATTACAGAAGAATTAAAAATTTGTGTCAGACCCCCAGCAATTTCCTGCCTCACATCCCACAGCAACCTGGGATGCAGTTCATCTGGGTCAGGTGATTTGTCTGTTTTTAAGCCTCCAATAGCTCCCCACTTCCTAAGTCAAACTGTGAAAGTTTCTCAGAGTCCCTTTTGCTGAATTCCATACCTATGTTCTCATTTTCCAGAGTGAAGACTGAAGAGAAGTATTCATTTAACCCCCTTCCAATATCCTGTAGCTTCACACACAGGTTGTCCCCTTGGTCCCTAATGGGCCCTTCTCTTTCCCTGGTTAACTTCTTCCCTTTAATGTATTTATAAAATACCTTAGGATTCTCCCTAATCCTGTTCACAAGTCCTTTCTCAATCCCCCCTTTTGTTCTTCTAATTGCTTTCTTAACTTCCCTCCTCCACCTCTTGTATTCCTCCAAGGCCGCAGCTGAATTTCTCCCAAGGGACTTGCTAAAGGTCCTAATCTTCTTCTTTATCCAGTCCTGAATTGCCCTAGACATCCAGGGTTCTCTGAACTTATTGCTCCTACATTGCCTCTTAAAGGCTACATATTGGGCATGTACGCTCCTCAGCTCCTTTTTGGATGTCTCCCACTAGTCTGTTTTAGACTTACTTGGAAGGAATTGTTCCCAGTTTACTGTGGCCAGATCCTGCTTTATTCTAATAAAATCTGCCTTCCCCCAATCCAAAGTTGTCTTTTTCACACCATCTTTTCCCTTGTCCAGAACAAATTTGAACTGTACTGTGTTGTGGTCGCTATCGCCTAAATGTTTCCTTCCTGCCACATCGAACACTTGTCTGGTTTCTTTCCCCAGAACCAGTTCTGGCACTGAGTTGTCCCTAGCTGGGCCTTCTGTGTATTGATACAAATCCGTTCCCCTCTCGACGTTAACACTACGACTATCCCAGTTTATGTTGGGAAAGTTGAAACCCCCTGGTATAATTACCCGATTATTACTCTTACACACTTCTGTGTCCTGTCTACGTTTTTGCTCCTCTACTTCCTGCTGACTCTTTGGGAACATATAATACACTCCCAGTAAAGCAGCTGCCCTCTTAACATTCCTAAATTCTACCCACAAAGCCTTTTTGAGGACCTTCCAAGATATCATCTCTCCTTATTGAAGCAAGTGACTCTACAGTTAATATGTTACACTACCACTCTATTTATACCCTCCTGTGTCTCACCTAAAGATTGTTTACCCGCAATGTTGAGTTACCAATCCAGCCCTTCCTTCAACTATGTTTCTGTGATGACAACAACATCACACTTCCATGTGTCAATCCATAGCATTAACTCATCGGTCTTACCAATTACACTCCTAGCAGTAATGTAAAGACCATCCAGCCTTGCTTTACCCTCTTGACACACAACAAAATTGAACTCACTGTGAGTTGTTTCCTTCACTATAGCATGATGTGTCTGTTTCGTCAATATTCTGTGTCCCCTCCTCCTGCCAGAGTAGTTTAAACTCCTTCCAGCAGCACAAGCAAACCTACCTGCAAAGATATTCGTCCCAATGAGGTTCAGGTGTGGACTGTCCATTTTGTACATGTCCCATTGCTCAAAAGCGGTCCAAATGATCCAGGAATCTAAAACCCTCCCTCTTGCACCAACTTTTGAGACACGCAATCATCTGTCCTATTTTGCTATTTCAACACTCTCTATCACGTGGTACAGGGAGTAATGCAGAGATTATAACATTGAGGTCCTACTTTTTAATCTACTGTCCAGCTCCTTGAATTTTTGATGCAAGAACTTATTTCTCATTTTGCGCATGTCATTGGCACCAACATGTACCTGAAGCTGTTCGGTGACATCCCTGACCCTGGCATCAGGGAGGCAACACAGCATCCTGGTGTCACATCTTTGGCTGCAGGAACACCTGTCTGCTCCCCTGAGCAAAGAATTCCCTATCACTGTTGCTCTTCCTTTCTTCCTCCCCACGCTCCAATGAATGAAGCCGCTTGTGGTGCAAGAAGCTTGGCTCTGACCGCACTCCTCCGAGGTACCAGCACCCACATCAGCTTCCAAAGTGGTGTACTGGGACCCCAGGGAACTCCTGCACTACCTGTCTGTTCTTTCTGGATTAGTACTCAACCCGAAACATTAACCCTGATTTCTCTCCACAGATACTAGCAGACTTGCTGACCTTTTCCAGCAATTTCTATTTCAAAAGCATGGAAACAAACCATTCAATTCAACTCATCCAAAATGACCAGATATTCGACACTAATCTACTCTCATTTGCCAGGATTTGGCCCATATCCTCTATAAACCTTTTCTATTCATATACCCATCAGATGCCTTTTAAATGTGCAGTTCAACATTGAGCTGACAGTAACACCTATCACTGCCAAACAGCCAAATCATTGGATGATGATTGATCCGTTTGCACACAATATAAACGAGAACTCTAACTGAGGTCTAATATTACTAAGGTCAGTGTTTAGGCTAAGGGGCCATGGAATTAAATTAGCTGCTGTCCCTACAGATTTGTTTCAAGCTTCCATGAAAGGGCACAAAGAGACAATGATTTATAGCTTCAAATGGGATGATAGACGATCAAAACACTGAACCATACGGTGACATGTTTACAAATGTATTTGGCAAGATAGATTCCAAAATAAATTGACACATTTTCCCAACATGGGGTAGATCAAAAGGAGAACTTACTTCAGGTTTTTCAAAAGAGGGGAAGGAAAGAAGAAGAAACATGGGAATGGGCACTGACTCAGTCAGTAGCTCCCTCACACACTGCAGAGGGATTAAACAGAGAGTTAAACAGCAGATCATATTAACTCACATCTTGTGAGTCACAAGCAAATTTAATTTTATGCATAATTTAACTCAATCTATTTAATTCCTATAAAAAGTATAATCTCAAATTTTAAGAAAATCTCAAACTAATATAAAAATTAGTGTATAACATAAGACCTCAGATGTTCTCCCTCACTTGAGTAATTTATAATTACACAGTTTTCAAATTTACATTGCAACATCATTTGTAGTTATAAGGTTTACTTACCAAAGAAAGAGTCAATTACTTTTACATTATTATACGTCTGAATTCTGGGTACCTCAGTCATCTATTACTTAGCCTGAGTTGTTTGCGTTATTAAATGAATTTTAATATAGGTACAGAAAGAAAGAAACAGATTTAATGTTTTGAGTCATGTATGACTGTTCAGCCAAACTGTCAAGGTGAACTTGGCAGAGGAGAAAATTTTGGATTTTTCAACAGATAGAAGAATCGCAGAGCATTTGTGGGAAACACACAAAATATTAAAATTGAAATAAATCAATAGGATTGCAAATTAATTCACAAGTTAAGTTGTTGATTGTAATCATTTCACACAAGTATGAATTAATTCAAAAAGTTGTTAATCAATTTAAAAATTAATGTCAAGTATATTCATTAATTCATAAATCTTTGGCTGAACTTGAATATGTAAACTTTTAATTATAAATGATGCTACTGCTAAATTAAATGTTACATAATTTACTCATGTGAGAGAAAAAGTCAGAGGTCTTATGTTATACATTAAGTTTTACTTTGGGTTATGATTTCTTCTTAAATGTATGTTTAAAAAGAATTCAATAGACTGAATTAAATTATGCATAAAATTAAATTTGTTTTCAACTCACAAGATGTGACTTAACATGATGTTTTGCAATTAAATAAACAAAATGTACTACTTACAAAACAATTTGCAAATATATTTGATACATTTAATATGAATTACACACACATGAATTTAATTTTTTTATATCAGAATATAGAATCCCCACAGTGTGGAAGCAGGCAATTCAGCCCATCAAATCCACACTGACCATCCAAAGTGCATCCCACCTAGACCCACCCCGCTACATTATCCCTGTAACCCTGCATTTCCCATGGCTAATACACCTAACCCACACTTCTCTGGATACTATGGACAACTTAGCATGGCCAATCCACCTAACCTGCACATCTTTGGACTATGGGAGGAAACCTGAGGAAACCTGAGCACCTGAGCTGGTGTGCCATGCAGACATGACAAAAACGTGCAAACTCCACACAGCCAGTCACCAGAGGCTGGAACTGAACCCAAGTCCCTAGCACTGTGGGGCAGCAGTGCTAACCACTGAGCCACCATGATGTCACAGACTAAAGGCAAACAATCAACACTTGTCTGAGATATGAACCCCGAACCACGCATGTCTGTAATGTACAAATCCCAAGGTAACAATCATAACCCGAAACAAATGGTGCCCGAGTTGGAGGAATGTGGCCTTTTCCCATTCTTAATTATCTTTGAGAAATTAGTGGTGAGCTATTTACATGAAGCACTGCAGTCCATGTACACAAGAACATTGACATCAGGAGCAGGAGTAGGCCTTTCTGTCCCTCTAACCTGTTCCACCATTTAATACAATCATGGCCAACTTGATTACACAACATTCCCTTCACCCTCCAGTTTATCAAATATCTACCAAACTGTTCCTTAAAACTATTCAAAACCTCTGTTTCCATCAACTATTGAGGAAATATATTTCCAATGTAATCTCCAAAAGAATTTCTTTTTACAATGGGAGTCCCCTAATGTTTGAACACTGACACATGCTCAAAGTTCTCACACTGTCAAGACTCTTCAGAATCTTAAATGTTTAAAGCCAGTTTTGCCTTAACTTCTACATTCCTGCAGATTCAAGCCAAGGCTGTCCAATCTTTTAGCATAAGACAGCCCATCCGTTCCAAGGAGATAGCAAGAACTGTAGATGTTGGAGTCAGAGTCAATACAATGTGGAGCTGGATGAACACAGCAGGCCAGGCAGCATCAGAGGAGCAGGAAAGTCAATGTTTCAGGTTTTCACCATTCACTGAACCTTCTCTGAACTGCTTTCAATGTATTTTCATCGTTCTTTAAATAACTCGGCCAATACTGTGCACGCTACTCCAGATGTCGGGTTTAAGTTAGTTCATATGGTTGTTGTGTGATGCAGAGTGAATCCAACAGCACAGGTTTAATTCCTGTACTAAGGGCACAGTGAAGTTCCTGTGTTCTTAATCTCATCCTGTGCTTGTGGTGTGGTGACCCTCAGGTTAAACTCACTGCCAGTTGTCTCTTTCCAATGACAGAGTAGCCCTGTAGTCCTCTGGGACGTTAGCTGCTTTAGTGGTAACTTCTAATGTAGTCTCATTCTTTGCTGGTATTACTGAACCATACTTTCCCTACATTCAAAGTATTTGTGCTGTCAGTTCATCTGGTTTGTTTTGAATGCTATGTGCATTCAGAAACAGTTATGCCTTCAGTATTATCCTTTAACCGTCCTTGTAACATCTCACAGTTGGTTTAATCTTGGACTTGTATTCTCCGTCCTTTGCTGTCATGGATTGTTTCTGATTTCTATTTTAATAATTGCCTCCCTTGCCTCGTCTCTACTCTCTCCAATCTTGCAGTAGTGTTTAGCACAGACACAAAGCCAGGAAGCTTGTCCTGGTTGTCAGCAGGCCCCAGTCAAGTCAAAGAAGATAAGCTTTGCTCGGGGGTCCCTGCACTGTAAGACCAGTCCAATACCAGTCCAAAGTCTTGAACACAGTCAGTCAGCTGCTCGGGACAGTTAGAGTCAGGATGCTCCCCTCGTAAGGAGTGAGAAGCTGAATGTCAGGCAGCTCACCCCCTGTCTGGACTCTTTCTGTCCCGCTGGGGGCTGTTTTCCTCCCGGCATTCGAGGACAAACCAGCAGGAGCTCCAGGTCCCTGCCCTCAAAGTGGGGCAATAATTTCCCTCAGTCTCAAATGTACAGGGCAAATGTCATAACCATGCAGTGTATCTCCAGGCGGACAGAGCCTGTCCATGGGCTCAATGGGGTTTTAAAGATGGCGTGGGTACAAAGGATACAGTGTGGAGCAGGAGGACCACAACAGGTCAGGCAGCATCAGAGGAGCAGGAAAGTCAATGTTTTGCTTCTGAAGAAGGGTGTAAACCTGAAACATCGACTTTCCTACTTCTCTGATGCTGCCTGACCTGCTGGGCGAGTGGGGTGGGGTGGGGTGGTGCTATGGATTGGATTGACTCAACATAAAGTTTGCATTTGAATCATAAAGAGCCATGGGAGTGGGTGGAATGGCACAGTTTGACATGGAGAGTATGGGCTGTGCCAATGGGGGAGATCGGGATTGTGCAGAATAGGGTAAAGGAGCATGAATTAGTTTGGAGGGAATGTGGGCCAATGGGTTGCTAGGCATAAGGTAGCATTGATGGCGAACAGGGAGTCTGCAAGGGGGTGACAGAGTGTGAGGGATGAGGGCCCAAGGGCTGTCTCTTGTGCTTCTTTTTGAAACACTTGTGATGAAGTCCCAGATCACCAATGCTGGATTTACATTGAGTCAGCTCCAGCCACGGTAACCTTCATAACTAATGTGGGTGGGTCTGATTCTGGGGAACACCCACCTACCCTGCAGAGAAATTTTAATTATCTGGGGCACATTCTTCCTGGATCAGGTTTGCATGGTTAGGAATTTTTCCAACTCTGCACTATCCCGACTGGAAGTGAAAATTTAGGCCTGAACGTGCCCAGTGCTGAGAATTTTGGACTTCGGGGGCGTCAGGGGAAATTGGGCTGGGTAGTATAGTGGAGATTGCACTAAACAATAGAACAAATGGCCTATTCTTGCTCTTATTTACTGTGTTCTAGATAAAGATGGAAAAATAAGAAGGTGATTGCATTAAAAACTGAAAGAATTACGAATACTGTAAATCAAAAACAAAAACAGAAGTTGCTAGAAAATCTCAGCAGGTCTGGCAGCATCTGTGGGATAAATCAGAGTTAAAGTTTAACATCGAGTGACCCTTCCTCAGAGCATAGTTCTGAGACGTTCTGAAAATGTTAATGAAACGTTAACTCTGATTTCTCTCCGCAGTTGCTGCCAGACCTATTGAACTTTTCCAGCAATTTCTGTTTTTGTTGTTGAAGGTGACTGCATTGCTGGGAATTCCTCAGCAGTTTTTTGCGACCACGCCAACAAGAAATTATTATGAACAGAAATAAGTTACTTTTTGGCGAGGGACAAATATTGTCCCACATTCGGCCTCCATTCCCTTTTGAGGGACAGGCTGCCCAGTGGCTGTGAGGTAGTTCGGTAGACCGACAATCAGAATTTGGACAAGGCAACCTCCTGAGAATCTGTGACAAACACTGGCAGATCTTTGACCAGCTGCTAATGAGGGCCAAGGACCAGTTTGGTCTTGGCATTGGTTATCTTGCTGTCTGCTGAATGACAACACTGGATCTCCGATGAATTTGTATCCTTAAATGTTTCACATACATGGAATAAACTGTGAACGGAAGGTTACAACTGGATTTTAATACTTGCAGCGGTGGACCAAAATTAGTTCATGGTTTTCTGAATCACAATATTTTGCGAGCATTTCAAATGGGCTGCATAGCAATTGTTGGTCAAATCTGCTCCAGATAATTAGGTTACCTTTATTATTTTATGAAAGAACATATTTTAATTTGGGAGCTAACAGGAACAAACAGACTGTAGAACTGTGTGTGGACAGATGATCACTTGCTCAGCATTGGATTGAATTATTTCATATTGTGGAAATTAATCTTGAAATAAATGCACTTTTCTCTACTTCTAAATGAATGAACATCTTTGACACTCCTTGGTTACTTAGAGCTGAGCACATCATCATACAGATACGGCCATCACCCGAAGTCAGGGAGATCTATGAAAACACATGAGTTACATTTACAATAATGGAAATTGTAATTTCAGTTATAATCTGGTTAGACACATATGACAAATGAATAACATTACTTTGTTAGCTCAGCAGGTAAATGGATGTTAAGAGGTCCCTGGTAATTATAAGTCCGTGCGGGCAGATATTCAATATTTGCTTCTTCAAATGGGTTACTGATGACTCTAGGGAATTCATTATCCACTTTCTGTGAATGGCACTTAATGTGTGTAACAGCATTTCACAACAAACTGTTTCTTGTAGTGTGCAGTTTGGTTAATACGCTATTTCTATATTAAAAGGTATATAAAACTATTAAGATGTCCTTGTTAAATATTACCTCTCATTTTCAGTGCAAATGATGGCATGGATCCATTGTGTCCTGGATCAGGCTTATCAGAATGCATGTAGCAGTGTGAATGGTTGGAAGTGAGCTGTGGGGGTGCATTGGTAAGCACTTGGTAGTAATTACAGCGAAATTGTGAGCCAATATTTCTAACACTTCACAACACAGACAAAACTGGACAAGCAACATGAACGATGCTCAGCAGTTTTCAGTTTTTTGGTGTTATTTCACTCACAAAATGTGGGTGTCTCTATTTCAGCCAGCATTTCCTGACTTTCCTTAATTGGCCTTGAAAGGAGGTGATGAACTATTTTCCCGAACTGCTGCACTCCTTGGGATGTAAATACAGCCACCATGCCAGCAGGGAGCCAGGTTGGCACAGTGGTTGGACAGTGCTGCTTAATAGCATGGGTTCAATTCCTGCACCAGCTGAGGTTACCATGAAGGATTCTCATTCTCAGCCTCTCCATTAGGTATAAGAGCAGAATCTAGCCCATTGAGTCTGCTGTGCCATTTGATAATGGCTGATACTTTACTAAACCCCAGTTTCCTTCCTTCTTTCCATAAGTTTCGATCTCCCTCATCTGAAGTGTGGTGACCCTCAGATGAAACCACCACTGGTCACCTCTCTCCAGTCAGATGGTGACATTACCTTTAATAGTTTTATTTTATAATACTCCTCATTACTGAACTACTGTTAATACTTTAGTGGCAAAATAAATTTGATATGCATCAAACACCACATTGTAAAGAAGACTCTGGTACAAGTCTGGCCAATGTCAATTGGACACTGTCATTTGATCTAAATTTCTATTGTAATTCTAGACTTATAAAAAAGAAAGTTGATTTTACCTTACATTTGTTACAGCTGCACATTGCGAGGATTTGCAATCAGTAACAAGGCAACAGAGTGCCATACAGTTTCAATACTCACATACTAATTATTTCTTAGTAATTGCTGCAGTTGAAACTATCAATACAATTTCACAAACTCGTGTAATGATTGCAGTTTAGGGCCAACATGTGAGATTTGTTAAGAAGCAGCATTTGTGTAAAAGTAAGGTTGATATTACACAGCCACCTTTGGAAAGATGCTAAGCTGTTTCCACCGAGCACCAACAGCGAATTGGCACACGATCTCAAATCACGTAAGTGATCCAGCAGGTTATAAATGTATTGATGAATCTTTTAATCTTTGAAGAGTGTGAACACTTCCACCTGCGTTCTTAAAATGTTGAAGAAAATTAATTTGAAATGAAATGGCAGCCTGAGGCAAAATTGCAGAATTTGTGTCAAATAACATTCATGAAAACTATTCGTGTGAACTTATAATTGATATTAATTATGCAGATTTGTGCACTTTAAAAATTAAACAATCATAAATTGTATCTCTGATTTCCTTTCTTCTCGAGGAATGGTTCTTTCAACATAATCTGCTGCTTATGTCAAACCGATATAGTTCAGCCTGAATTGGAAAAGTGCTGAATTTATGGAAGACAAGGAATCAAGGGTAAGGTCATGGTCATAGGTAGATTCTGTTTAACCTGAACGTAATATATGTCAGTAAGTATAGAAACATAGAAAAATGGAGAATAGGTGCAGGCGTTGGACATTCCAAAGTTTAAAGATGTGCAAGTTGGGTGGATTGGCCATGCTAAATTACCATCATCTTCAGGAATGTGTAGGTTAGGTGCATTAGCCATGGGAAATGCAGGGTTACAGGGATAGGGTAGAGGGAATGGGTCTAAGTTGGATCCTTTTGGGAGGGTTAGTGTAGACTTGTTGGGCTGAATATATTAATATTACACTATATCAATTCTATGGATTCTATGGATTCAGTCCTTTGACCTGCTCTATCATTTAATATGATCATGCAATTTCAGTATCCTGTTCCTGCTTTCTCTTCACACACCTTAGTCCCTTGAGCCACAAGGACCACATCCAGATCCCTCTTGAATATATCTCACAAATTGGCTCCAACAGATTTCTGTGGGAGAGAATTCCACAGGTTCACAATTCTCTGAGTGAAGAAATTCTTCCTCATCTCAGTCCTGAATGACTTATCACTTATTCTTAGACTGTGGTCTCAGTTCTGGACTTCCCCAACACTGGGAACACTCTTCCCACATCTAGCCTGTTCAGTCCCATCAGGATTTTATATGTTTCTATGAGATTCGCCCCTCATTCTTCTAAATTCCAGTGAGCACAAGCCCAGTCAATCCAGTCTTTTGGTGGATATGACTCGGTGAAATTTAGGATACAGGAATTTGAGCATTGGATGAGTTTAAGTTTGTGGATAAGCTTAAGTTGGAAGTTGGGATTCTGACCTGAAATATTTTGAAATAATCCAACGTCTAGATAAAACATGGGCATGAATGAAGGTTTCATCAGCATATCTTGGGTACTGTAAACATTTTGCCAGTCATGGTTGGGCCACATTTCATATTGCATTCTTATGCCAGAAATGGATGCAACTGGTTGGTATGCATGCATTATTTTTTTAATTTTAATTTTTAAATTTTTTATAATTTATTGTCTCTTGTACTTTTACAAAACAGTGAAAAAAGTTTAAGTTGCAATATTCCAATGCCTGTATTAATAACAGAAATCACAGATTTAAAAAAGACAAAGTCTATCTCTGTTCAATTCACGGCTCATGAACCCTTTGCTGTCTCTCTTGTGGAGATGTGACCTCTTGCCTGGCTGACCTTAGTGTCTTGTTCCTTTCAGGAGATGGAGGAAGCTCTATTAACTAGTGCCTCGCCACCATCGTACCTTTTAATGAAGTTACCCAATTTGTTCCAATCAAGTCACTCTCATTCCTTTATAGTTTCCTTTGTTCAGATGAGGGATTTTCTAGTTTTACATTGGGCTACCCCAATGAGGAATTCTAATGCACAATATTAAATCCACGATATCGTGCCACTTCTGGTAAGACATTTTCTACACACTCCAGCAATGCATGCACCATAGCATCAGTGCTAATATGATTTGGCCAGTGTATCGGATAGCTCCCTTGTTTCTTGCCCATCTAAATTCCTGCTTAAGGTCATCCTTCTTTCACCATTACTGTTTGGATGCTTATAGACAACTCCCAATTGTGTTTTACATTCCATTGTCCTTGTTGCTTTTTAGTTCCACTAGACTGATTTCACATCCAGATTGCTTGTGCCATTCACCCGTCTCACTATTGCACTGACTTCGTCCTTCAGTAACAATTTGTTTTTTTATTCATTCACAGGATGAGGGTATCACTGGCTAGGCAACATTTATTGTCCATCCCTAATTGCCCAGAGGGCAGTTAAGAGTCAACCACATTACATGTAGGCCAGACCAGGTAAGGGTGGCAATTTCCTTCCCTAAAGGACATTAGTGAACCAGATGGGTTTTTCCAACAATTGACAATGGATTCATGGTCATCATTTGATTCTTAATTCCAGATATTTATTGAATTCAAATTCCACCATCTGCCATGGCAGGATTTGAACCCAGGTCTCCAGAACATTG
This sequence comes from Rhincodon typus, assembly GCF_021869965.1. Taxonomy (NCBI): domain Eukaryota; kingdom Metazoa; phylum Chordata; class Chondrichthyes; order Orectolobiformes; family Rhincodontidae; genus Rhincodon; species Rhincodon typus. The sequence goes on along the minus strand of NC_063333.1, from coordinate 148,821,420 downwards.
TCTGGGTCTCTGCATTAACAGTCCAGCAATAATACCACTAGGCCATCACCTCCCCCATGCCACATCGCCTCTTTTTCCTTTTACTCTATCCTTCCGAAAGATCAGATACACTTGGATGTTTAGTTCGCAAACTTGCTCACCTTTCAGCCATGGCTCCATTATTGTAATTATACTCCATTATTGTAATTATACCCATGTGGAAATATTTGTGTTGTTAATTTGTCTATTTTATTCTCAGTGCTCCATGCATTTAGAAAAAAAAAACTTAGAGTTGCCTATTTAACATTTTTACAACTTTTTTTTTGATTTACTGGCATATTTGTTGCTCGTCCTTGTTTCCTTTGCCACCACTTTTGCTTTTTACTTTTTTATCTTTCAATTCCAACTTGTTGTTTCCCTCATTCTTGTATCTCCACTCAGGTTTCCATGCTCCTGTCACTATAGTTTAGATCCTTCACAATGTGCTAGCAAACTTCTCTGTGAGGTTCTTGGGGCTGGCTCTATTGGGGTACAACCTGTCTATCTTGATTAGATCACATCTTCTCCAGAACTGGTCCCAATGCCTCGGGAACCTAAATCCCTCCCTCCTACACCAACCCTCCAGCCATACATTCATCCAGTCTATTCTCCCATTCCTGATCTTGTTAGCACATGGCACTGGGAACAATCCTGATGATAATTACCTTTCAAGGCCTGCGATTTTAACTTATTTCCTGTATCTCGATATTTTGCAGGATCTCATCCTTCTTTTTATCAGTGTCATTCATTCAAAGTGGACCACAAACTCTGGCTGTTCACCCTTTCCCTTCAGAATATCTTACAGCTACTTAGTGATGTCCTTGAAATTGGCACAAGGGAGGTCTCATATCACTTGGATGTCAGTTTGCAGCCTCAGAAATGTTTATGTTCCCTGTACAATAGAGTTCCTTATCACCAATGCTCTCATCCTCTTTTCTTTCTCCCTCTGCCCTGTGTATTTGAGCCACTCATTGTGCCGTGAAATTAGCTGTCACTGCATTCTGCTGAGAAACATTTCTCTCAACAATATCCAAAGTGGAAAATCTGTTAGAGAGGGAAATGTCCCCAGAGTTGTCCTTCACAACCCACCTGATGCTTTTAGTCACCCATTGTTTTTCTGCTTGGGCCTATTTACCTGTGCTGCGTCCACCTTAATCAGCACGCTGTCCATGAAGATCTTAGCCTTGTGGGTACTCCACAGTGACTCTTGTGTCTGCTCCAGAAGTAAAACACAAATTTCCAGTAGCTGCCGCTGTTTATACCCAGGGAAACTGGAAATGTTCCTGACTTCACACATCATACAAAAGGAGCCTTTCACCTGGCCGAGCTGTCCTGACACAACTTCACCTTTAATTGATCTCTTCATGTTTTCCTCCTGTAGTTTAAAGAATGTTAAATGTATACCAGGTACCTAACTTCATTTGTTACACTTTAAACACTCTTCATCTAAACTAAAGATCAATTGTCACTTTAATGACTGAACAGGAGAAATATTCACCACAACATACTTGCCAAAGCCACTGTTCTGCCTGTGTAAGTTCTTGATCCCTCTTTATATTTTCCCTGTGATGTCCCTCCTGGATGTTTTCAAAACTCATCCCTCCATGTAGCCACTTTGATTCTCTTTCGGCAAAAGAAAAAAGAAAAGATCAAGTCTCGCTCCTTCTTTCCAAACTCCTTTCTTACCCAACTCACAGGGTTTTCACTCCGAACTAGTGTAATTTGTGAATGTCAGGCTATAGAATTGTTTCAATTTAATAGAAGATTTCAAGATACCTGAAGAAATGATCCTTGAGGCTTTGAAGTCCAAATAAAAGTTTGAGCAGTGAGATTTGATGTGTGTGTGATATTGGTGTGGCTAATTTTCTAATGCTGGGAGAAAGTACTTTCGGCAACAAGCCAGATGTAAGTTTCAAAGCTTGGCTTGCCAATCAATTTCAAGATTGCACATCACTGTAGCTTGGGAGGTTTCATAAATTTTGTTTTAGTAAAGTGGAATTCTTCCAGAATTTTTTGGGATAAAATTTTTTGGTGTTTTCAAACTCTTTTTTAAATTAGCATATTGCAAATCATGATGAGGAATCTTCTGAACTCCTGAAATAAATTCATTCTTCACTAGTTTGAACTTTTAGTTCTTTTCCAAATGTTTCTTTCCTTGGAATAATGTTTTAGATACAGTATTTCAAATAGGTTTACTTTCTTTGATGTTGAAACAAAGTCTATTCATAGTCAATTTTTAAGGGTTAAAGATGTAAGTCCTTTCAGTTTTTGATATCGTTACTCAGTCTTTGGATGCTAAAGTTCCATTGTGTGGTCTTTCACTCCTCTGCCACCGTGGCATGAACGTCTTCTCCTGTCTCACTGATCATAACTAAACCTAAGTCCTCACAGATTTATGCAGGGTTTCCACAAGTTGTCAACTATATGCTCAGGTTGGGGATATTCCCCTGCAAATTCAGTTCTTATTCCACTGAGCTTCAGCTGTCTACTTTAGGAAATATGTCAACCACAGAGAGGGGATATGGAAGAGACTTCCTCGGATGAAGAATGGGAAGTTTAAGTTGGGAGGAGAAATTCTAGTAATTGAGCAAGTAAAGCTGGAAGAGAGACTTTGAGAAGATTTGCAGAGGTGATTAAACAATGAACAGTCAGACAGAACTGATATCTAGTAAACAATAATGTAAGCTCACTACCTGAAGAACAAAAAGGGAGAAGCTGGCAGAATTATTTTTATGCATAGATCCATTGGTGTCTGGATACAGGGAACAACGGTGGGTAACTTTTAAAAGAAAATTATTAATATTTAATAAGGAAGTGAGTATTTGATGAAAAGGAATGTATTAAATGTTGGAATAACTCAGAGAGTTGGCAAAATCTCAATGTATCTTACAACATCCTTCTGTGCTGCAGAGTGCATCAAGGGATTGACATTCTGACTATCCCTTTCAAAGCTCAAGTATATCTGGCAGAAATAGATGCACTTTTACTTGGCCAAAAACAGTTTTTCACATGATGTTGACAGACAGAAAACAGACAGAAAACAGAGAGTAGGAATATAGGGTTCTTTCTCACATTTGCAGGCTGTGACTAATGGGGTACCACAAGGATCAGTAACTTGGAACATAGCTGTTCACAATATGTATCAATGTTTTGGACTGGGGACTAAATATAATAATTCCAAATCTGTGGATGATACAAAGCTAACTGTGAACGTGTATTGTGAACAAGTTGTAAGACACCTTCAGGAGGATTCAGTGAATGGGTAAGTACAAGGCAGAATGAAAATAATGGAGGGAAATTGAGGTTATTCACTTTGATTGGAAGAATAGATGCACAGAGTACTTCTTAAACAGGAAGGGGCTGGAAAATGTTGATGTACAAAGGGACTAAGGTGTCCTTGCCAAAAAATCATTGAAGGCTAATGTTTAGGTGCAGCAGCCCATAGAATTTTAGTCTTAATTGCAAAAGGGTTTGATTATGGGAGTAGTGAAACCCTGCTTCAAATCTATAGGAGATTGGTTAGACTGCACCTGGACTACTATGTCCATTTTTTGATTGTTTACTTCAGGAAAGATGTTATTGCCATGGAGGGATTGCAATAAAGGGTCACCAGATCTGTTCCTGGATGGCAGGACTGTCCAATGAAAAACAAACTGGGGCATAAGAAATAGGAATAGAAGTAGGCCACTTGGCCCCTTGAGCCTGCTCTGTCATTCAATAGGATCATGGGTGATCCGACTTCTTTATGCCCACTTTCCTGTCTTCTCCCCATAACTCTTGATTTCCGCATTGGCCAAGAATCTATCTATCTCAGCCTTCAACATACACAAGGATTCTGCCCCGCAGCTCTCTGTGGCAAAGTGTTCCAAAGACCCACTACCCTCTGAGAAAAGAATTCCCTCCTCATCTCAGCCTTAAATTGGTGCCCCCGTTGCTCTGAGACTGTGACCTCTGGCCCTAGACTCTCCCACGAGGGAAAACATCTTCTCAGCATTTACCCTGCCAAGCCCCTGAGGAATCCAATATATTTTGTTGAAATCATCTCTCATTCTTCTAAACTCCAGTGAGTACAGTCTTGACCTGCTTAGCCTTTGCTCATAAGAAAATCCCTCCATACTAAGAATCATCCAAGTGAACCTTCACTGAACTGCCTCCAATGAAATATGCCAATAAATAAGGGCACCAAAACTGCTCACAGTACTCCAGATGTAGTCTCACCAGCACCTTGTATACGTGCAGTAAGATTTCCTTACTCTTCTACTCCAATCCCCTTGAAATAAGGGCCAACCTTCCATTAGCCTTCCTGGTTATCTGCTGCACTTGTGTGCTCGATTTTTGTGTTTCATGCACAACTAATGCTAGGTCCCTTTAAGTTGCAGCTTTCTACAGTTTAAATAATTTAAATAATATTCTGTTGTATTGTTCTCCCTTCCAAAATGAACAACTTTGCATGTTCCCACTTTATACTCTATTTGCCAATGTTTTGCCTACTTACTTAACCCATTATTATCTTTCTATTAACTGCGTGTATTCCCCTTAAAACCTGCCTTTTCATCTATTTTTGCATTGTTGGCCAATTTACTCACAGTACGTTCACTTCCTTCCTCCAAGTCATTCATACATATTGCGGTCCCAACATTGATCCCTGTGGAACTCTACTGGTCACAGGTTGCCAACCCGAAAAAGCATCCCTTTATCCACACTGCTGTTTCCTGCCCATTAGCTAAATTTCTATTTATGGCAATAGCACCAGCACCATGCATAAGAACATATCTTATGTTCTTAATGTTTAGTAATGGATCTTGTTGACAGCTTTGTGCATATTCCAGAATGAATTATTTTTAAAAGCTTGATCAATGCATCTAGAAAGATGTTTATCACAAAAAAAGTATTTTCATTCATAATTCAACCTACCACCTGTGAGTGAACTAATTTTAAATAGACGAAAATGACATTTTACAAAAATGGAAAACACTTTACTGGTTAAATTGGAGAAAACTTGTCGATGCTTTAGTAATTCTTTTTTAATTATTAGAAAACTATCAAAGTGTAGTAGTCAGTTCCCTTCTGCACAAATGTTCCAATTTGTTCTTATTTAAAACCTCTTCAAAGGCCTGAAAAAAAATGTCAATAGGAAACCTCAGTTAGAGACAAGAAAGTACTGCAGATGCTGGAATCCAAGGTAGACAGACAGGGTGCTGGAAGAACACAGCAGGCCAGGGAGCATCGGGAGGAAAGGAGCAGTCAATGTTTTAGGTATTACCCTTCTTCAGTCCTCCAGATGCTGCCTGGCCTGCTGTATTCTTCCAGTCTCCTGTAGGTCATAAGGAAACCTCATCTTTTTTGATTAACTTGACTCGAATGATACGACTAAGTTTGTGGGGCAGGGCTTGACTCTAGTAAAGTTAAACAGTTTAGAAACTGCCTGAATCATTCAATGCCACCAGAGAGAACAGAACCTTTGCCTGTTTTCTTAGAGGCATTGTCCCACTCCTGGCCAGAATTCCATTAATGGAATCAATGCTTTCACTATCTCCAAATCCCAGCTTCAAACAAACACAGAAGCTTGTTTTCAGAATCAATAACTTTGAAATTACATGATGCAAAGATAAATTGAGTATAGATTTCTGTTCTACTATATTAGCCTATGAGAATATTTAACGTGCCTTCATCAGATCCTTTAACATTGTGTCTATTGTTGGATTGCCTCCAGAATGTTATATCTGACATGGCATTGCTTATGTTACATCCCACCATAAAACTCTGTGGGTGTGGATTTCATGGTATTGAAGAATTTGACAGGCTTTTATTACAATTAACCATTAGATATGAGTATTACATTCATCAGGCACATTAGTGTCTAGGCTAGCATTAAGCTAGTACTTTCCAAATGGGGTGCTTCCAGTAGCATGTCATGCTTCATTTGATCCTGGAGTAAGATGGCGAAAGGGATCTTTATACCCTCAGGTCATGTACTATGGTGTGTATTTAAAGGTGCACTGAGACATTGATTCTTAGCCATAATAACAGTTTCAAGCAGATGGATTAAGATCAGATGCATTAATTAATATCGTCATTGACATCTTGGATAACAAAGCTTCATTCAATTATCTCTAACATTGCATAAATTCGATGCTACTAAAGATTGGAAGAAACATGAGGATGAAGACCTGATTTTTCCTGGAAGGGTGAAAATGTATCAGAAACCAACAGGAATGTTAGTATCCATTGGACCAATCCTGAGGTGGGGAGTGTTGATACTGTATCGTCTTTGCTGAGCATTTAACTCCAAAATTAGGCTTTGGAGAAAATACATAAGAGGAGTTTGTGGGAAAGGTCACCAACTTCAGTGGACAAAAATACTTCACTTTTAAAATAAAATGTTTTTTTTGCTGCCAGCAATAAGCTTCAATCTACTGACTGTGAAAATCCAAGATTTGGTGGCTTGCTGTGAGTGACCTATTGTCTTGAAACCTCACAGTCCCTGTGACATGCCTGAAAATAAGATAACCTAACAAAGGCACAGGAATGATTTTGGCTTGTTCTTAAGGGTGGTATAATGGATAAAATAAGATAAAAAGAGAAAAAGGGTCAAAACTGAAAATGAAAATTTAAAATACTAATTATGGCTTTGTTTCTCATTCTCTTCTTTTATTAGCATGTCAAAACAATGATTATGATTGATGCTGAGAGATCAGGAGAAAAATTACTTTTCAAACACAGGAGAACGCAGTTTTCAATTTGAAAGAGTCCTAGAGCAGAATCCTACAGGGCCTGAATGACATGGGCTATAGGGAGACTTATGGCAGAATCATACAACAGTGCCAGTGAGATCCATCCCAACATTGTGAGCAACTTACTGCGTCTTCTAACAAAGATCTGGGTGTTGAGGTGAGATTCTCGCTAGGCAGTGGTGAGTTGCCTACTGAGGGGGATTATTGTGAGTTTACAAGCAGATTAACTGCAGATTTTTTGCACATTTCAATCATAGCATCCAAGGTGGTTAAAATACACATTGAGAAATCTCAACATGGGTTCGTAGCGGGTACCTGACGACTACAGCTCACCACTTGCTTCAAAGAACCTACATTTTGGACACTAGTGCAAACATTTATGGGCATACTCCATGCGAATTGGATACATGCACCCCACACCCACATACATTGTCATCCAACATGTGCCAGCCCGTAAGAAACCTCATGGCACATCTCTAATCCGCTTACAGGACACTCTACCCTTCAAGGCTGCCCCTCAGGCTGCCCCGCTAACTCTCACTGTAACGCTGCAGCAAGGACACTGTGTGCTCAGGGACACACTCCCAGCTCAGGGACTACACCAGACTTTATCTCTGTGATCTTCCCTCAGTGTCAGAGCCCTCACTCACCCTGAGCCAACCCTGATTCTCACAGCATCCCTGCCTGGCCTTGTCTCTTTGTGCTGTGCCCCCTCAGCCAGAGATACCAGGCCCACAGTGCTGCTGCCCTTGTCCTGCTGTTTAGCACAGACACAAAGCCAGGAAGCTTGTCCTGGTTGTGAGCAGGCCCCAGTCAAGGGGAATAGCCATCGCTCAGGGGGTTCCTGCACTGTAAGTCAGGGGCAGCCTCAGGTACCAGTCCAGGGGCTTGGACACAGTCAGTCAGCTGCTCAGGACAGTTAGAGTCAGGATGCTCTCCTCGTAAGGAGTGAGGAGCTGAAAGTCAGGCAGGCCACCCCCGTCTGGACTCTTTCTGCCCCGTCCGGGGGCTGTTTTCCTCCTGGAATGAGAGAGAGGTGGGTATTAATGGAGATGGAAGTGGGTCATACAGCTGTTATTGTTAGTGCAGTGGGGGGATGTGTCCTGAGTGAGTGAGTGGGCAGCACAGAGGGCATGCAGGGTGAGTGGTGTTGGGGGTTGGGGTGGGTGAGAGTTGGGGAGGGAGGATGTTGTAGGTAATAGTGAGAGTGGCAGAGCATGAGCCTTGGTGGGAGGTGGGTACTGTATCAGAGACAGAGTGAGGGTGAGGTATCAGAGAGAAGATGGTGGCACTTACCCTGGGGGAGTGGAGAAGGTCATTGTCCTTCAGCTTACAGCGCTGGGCATTCCTCCAGACACTGAGACTGCACTGACACAGGGGGTAACCTCAGACCTGGCTGGGCAGGGTCTGGTGTCCGAGCCTCCTCTGCTGGTCCAAGGGGAAGAGGAAGTCCCAGCTCTGCACCCCCCCTCCCAGCAGGAGCTCCAGGTCCCTGCCCTCAAAGTGGGACAGTGATTTCCCCCTGTCTGCAATGTCTGGGGTAAACGTCAGGAACGGTGCAGGGCAGCTCCATACTGACAGAGCCTGTCCGAGGGGACAACAGTGTTTTTAAGAATGGTCTACAGGGACCTTTCCCTCCAGGCCACCCTCGTCCACTCCACCTCCCCAACAGTAACTGCAGAAGGAATAGCATCTGCCCATTTTACTTCCTCCCTCCTTAGTTTTCAAAGGCCCAAACATACCTTCTGGGTGAAGCAGCGCTTTATCTGCACCTCACTCAATGTAGTTTACTGCATTTGCTGCTTACAATGTGGTCCCCACACTGGGGAAGCGAAGCATAGTCTGGGCGAGAACTTTGCAGAAAACCTAAGTTTTGTCCCCAGAAAGGTCCTGAGCTTCCAGTTGCCCATCACTTTAACACACCACCCTGTTCCCTGGCCAACATCTCTGTCTCAGGCTTGCTGCAGTGCTTCAACAAAACTCAACGCAAGCTGGAAGTGTAGCACCTCATTTTCTGCTTGGGAACTCTATCGCCTTCTGGACTCAATATCGAGTCCAATGATGTTAGGGCTTGAAGCACCTTCTCCCATGTTCTTAGCCCAATCCCTGCACACCAGGCCTTATTATAAAATAGTCTGCTGTTACACACAACCCATTGTTAGCCACTGATTGTCCCCATTAACAGCTATTCATTCCCCCAGGCTGATCATTATCCACTCCCTTGTCTGTCCAACTGTTCTTCTTTCTCTTTGGGCTCTATCTCCATGTATTGTTTCCTTGTTACCCCCTACACCTCTACTCCCCCACCCCTATCTTCTGAATAAAAACCAACTGCTTCTTAGCTATCAACAGTTCTCAGGAAGGGTCACTGGATCCGGAACATTAACTCTGATTTCTCTCTGCAAATGCTGCCAGACTTGCTGAGCTTTTCCAGCAGTTTCTGTTTTTGTTTGGGCTTTTAAAGATGGTGTGGACACAGTGGATTGTTGGTTAAATCCAGGATATCTGCTGAATGGTGAGTTATTCTGGGAATGGTGCATGGTCAGATAGAGCCAGAATTGCACCTGAGAGGTGCCAAAGGGCCAGGAGAGGTTGTAAATGAGGTGAGTTAGTAACATGCTGCAAGAGAACTCATTAGGTCTCTTAGTGGCAAGCTCTCCCTAAAACGTGACACAACCAAACAGCCAAAAAAATGTAACATTTACCCTGTGTGTTTTATTCCCTTTCCTCTTTGCACCTGATGGTTCAAATCTGTCCTTCCAAAAGTTCATGCTGGGATCTGCTGCACCTCCTGTCTTACTGACTCATTCATCGTCTAAACACAGGAACATCCCTCTGATTAAAAACCCACTTTTGTCAGTTCATCCCTCATCAATGAGAAAGGTAAAACAGCCTTGATGACAGGGATCACCTTCAGAAGATTTTCAGAGGCATACAAATCCCAGCAAGAGAATGTCTGAGCCACCATAAGCAATGCAATGTCACCAAGGTTTATTTACTAAAAAAAATGAATCATCTTATATAGATGTAGTTGCAGAAAATTTATTGAGGATTGAGGAACTGAAACAGTTAGCTGCTAAAGGTGGCAGTCTAATTGAAATAATTGCTACGATATGTGGCACATGGAGTTTTAACGGCAAAGGGAATGAGGAATGTGACCTGCTCTCCTGTTCTTACAGGAGAAATTCTCTGTTATATTTTATGCACAGCAGAATAAAATCATTGGGAGCAGCCAGTGTTGATTTTTATACATGCAATGAATCACTTTTAATTGAAGCAATATGCCACTCCCTCAGTCCAATTCTTTGCAGTTGAATTCTTCACCTGGAACTCTTGCTAACGATAATATTTCTGTGATTACAGATTATCCTCACATGGACAATAATACCCAATGGTATATTTCGCTTCCTTCTTTACAGAGAAGGCAGTGCACAGCTGAGCAAATCATAGCTCATTGTGGATCCTTTAATAAACCACTTCAACATTGAGAGTAAAGAAAATATTTACCTGCTTAACATCAAGAGTATGCGGTCTGCTTGATACACTCGCATTTCATCCTCTTGAATCTAGTTTCATATCTAATTTGATGAGGGAAGGTTGTTTATTTTTTCGTTGAGTGCAAGCCACCGCTTGGGAGCATAAATCAATGTCACACTTGGAACTAAGAAAAATATAATTTTATGTTGTGTTCATGGACCATTCAGCCCATCAGGACAATGCTAGTGCCTACCTTCTGCATGTGTGTCCTCCCACATGACTTCATGTGAGCCCATCAACGTATCATTCTTTTCTGTTCTCCCACTTATGTTTAACAAGCTTCTACTTCCATTGATTTACACAATTCACCTCCATCACTTCTTTCTGGTAGCAATTTGTATTTTCATATCCTTCTCTGAGTCATGGGGATTCTCCTAAATTAACTATTGGATATATCAGCGGTTATTTCAAATTTATTGCCCTTGTTCTGATCTCACCTGTAAGTTGAATCATTGTTAATATGAACTTCTAAACCCTTTCATCAGCTTAAACATCTATATTAGGAGAAACCAGAGAATTGCAGATGCTGAAGATCTGAAACAAAAATGGAAGATGCTGGAGAAACTTCTTCAGAAGAGTTACTAGGCTCGAAACATTAAGTATACTTTCTCTCCACAGATGCTGCCAGACCTGCTGACTTTCTCTCACAATTTCTGTATCTATATTAGGATGTTTCTCTTGACTAGAACAGAAAGTCCCATTTTGTTCAAGTTTTCTGAATTGGAATAGTCTCCCATTTCTGATATCACACTGGTAAATCTTTTTGGTGCACCTTAATCTCCATCATTTTCATAACATGGATATTGAGACCTATTCACAGCCCCGCAAGTGGGGTCTAACCAATTTGTACATATCTTCTCTGTTATTGGAACCAATCCCTAGAAATGACTCAGAGAGTTTTGTTGCTTGTTGACAGTTATACCCTGATATCAATGCTTTTCGTGATTTTTATATCAAAACTCCAAGCTCCAAACATTGCTCCCGGCTTTTGGGACAATAAAAAATTACAACATTTTTAAGTGGATGGACAGGAGGATCTCAGAAAGGATTTTCACCTTGATTGGGGAATTTACAACTGGGGACTAAGGGACAAACCATTTAGGACTGAAATGAAGAGGATTTTCTTCACTCAGAAGGTGGTGAACCTTTGGAATTCTTTACCCTGGGAAGCTGTAGAAACTTCATCATTGCATACATTCAAACTGGAATCATTAGATTTCAAGTTACCAATGACATGAAGATATGTAGGTTAAGAGCAGGAATATGATTTAGAATGGCTGAGCAATCTTGAGGGGCTGAATGGCCTCCTCCTGCTCCTATCTATGATCTATATTGAAGTTCCATATGCTAATTACTTCCCTTCAAATAGTCCATCAGACACAGTATCAAATACAATACATGCCATAAAGGTGGAGATGGCTGAATTCAGCCATGAGCTTACAAACTGTAAAGCACTGGATAGTGACAGTAACTCACTGAAAAGGGAAACGTTCCATAACTACGATGTGTACAGAACTTACTCAGAAGCTGACAATACAATTAAAAACACTACAGCCAAATTCTCTGACTAAATGCCAAGAATTGAACCATTTATTTTTAAGTTGAGGTGGATTTATTTACAATCAAGTGGGATGTCCCAAATAAATTATTTTGTATTATTTAAGTTTAATTAATGGAATATGAGTGCTGCTGGCAAAGCCAACATTTGTTGCTCATCAGTAATTGCCCTTGACCAGCTGATGTGGATCAGCCTTATTGTACCGTTTATAACTATGCAGCTGTTATTCTTGTTCTTCTGCATGGTAGAGGTCTTGGGTTTGGAAGGTGTGTATGCACTGTTACTACTGCGCATCTGTGATGGAGTGTGTGAATGTTAAAAGTGGTGGATGGGGCACCAAATAAATGAGTTGCTTTGTTCTGGATGGTGTCAAGCTTCTTGAACATTCTGCAGCTGCACTCATCCAGGAAATTTAGGAGCATTCCATCAGAGTCATGAATTGTTCTTTGTAAATGGTGGGCAGGTTTTGGGGATCCAGTTGTTCACTGGAGAATTCTCAGGCACAACATTTATATGGCTGGTCCAATTCAGTTTCAGGTCACTGGTAAGACATAGGATGTTGATACAGGGGGGAATTCAGCATCTATAATGCTGTTGAATGTCAAGGTGAGATGGTTAGATTTTCTCTTGTTTGAGATGGTCATTGTCTGGCCTTGTGTGGCATGAATGTTATTTGCCACTCATAAACCTATGATGTTGTCCAGGTCCTGTTGCATTTGAACATGGACTGCTTCAGTATATGAGGATTTGAAGATGGAACTGAACTTTGTACAATCATCAGCGAACATCCCCACTTCTGACTTTATGATGGAGGGAAGGTCATAGATGAAGCAGCTGAAGATGGTTGGGCCTAAGACACTACCCTGAGGAACTCCTGCAGAGATGTCCTGGAGCTGAGATGGCTGACCTCCAACAAACTGACCATCTTCCTATGTGTCAGGTATGACTCCAACCAGCAGAGTGTTTGCTCCCTGATACCCATAGATCTGCTAGGGATCCTTGTTGCCACACTTGGTTGAATGTAGCCTTCAAACGAAGGTCAGTCACCCTCACCTGACATCTTTATAGTGTTTTATAGCATTTGGAGCAGCCATTGATTTCATTATTTGAACAAAATTTAAATAGAATCTAATCTAAAAACATCAGCAGCATTTTGCTATAATAAGGAAGATCAATCATTTTAATATAAAATTATGAAAATTAGGCTTGTCTTAATTGATGACTCTTGTAGGAAAAGATCCTAAAACTCTGCTTGATGTTCGCTTTTGGTAAAATATTAACTTTTGACTTTCAGCTGCACATTTTGTTCCCTATTATTATAAACAAAGGACCAGGGTTCTTGAGGTGCGCAGTAATGTCCCTGCCTCTGGCCTAGGTGGCACAGGTTCATGTTCCACCTGCTTCAGAGGTTTTCAATGACATCTCTGAACAGGTGGATTACAAAATATTCAATCAAAAGATCCGAAGCATTCTCATCAGCTGTGTTTCATTAAACACCACGCTATCCCCTTACATCTCAATCAGAAGATTGTGGGGTGAGGTCCCCTTTCACAGTCTGCACACTCAATCCAGCTAAACACCTCATGCAGCGCAGAGCGAGCGCTTATTAATCGGCCAAACAAGAGGGGAGTTCCCTGTCTTCCCATAGGTTTACTCACAATATCCAGGACCGCATCTGTGCAAACTGCTAATGCCTTCCACAGAACAGCCCCATTCCAGATGAAACATATTTCTGACATTTCTCCAATTTGTTCAGCTGCTGATATCCACAACTAGATCATGCACATATACACACAGGGTGGCTTGGTGGTTCAGTGGTTAGCATTGCTGTCTCACAGTTCCAGGGATCTGGGTTTGATTCCAGCTTCTGGTGACTATCTGTGTGGAGTTTGTGCATTTTCCCCGTGTCTGTGTCGGTTTCCTCTGGGTGCTCTGGTTTCCTCCTACAGTATAAATGTCTGCAGGTTAGGTGGATTGGCCATGATAAATTGCCCATGGTGGACTAGCCTTGGGAAATGCATGGATGGGGTGGGTCTGTGTCAGCTGCATTTTGTAGAGAAAATGTGCATCTGAATGGCCTGCATCCACACTGTAGGGATTCTATGAGTTCAGACAGTAATTACAACAGTAGCAACACTGCTGTCAGAGTGAAATCTTAAAGATATGGTGGTGAACTGTCAAACCCCTTTCCTTGCTTGATGTAAAAAAATAAATCCCCTGGTACTATTTTGAGTAAAAGGAGAAAAATCATCTCTGGTGAACAGGTCAATAGTTATTCTTCAAACAACATCCCACAACCATATAATCTCATCAATTTCACAGTTTTGTTTGGAGTTGGCTGCACATAAATTGGTTACTATATTTCCTAAACGATATTATTCTGAACACTTCAAAAGTACTTTATTAGCCTCAAAATGCTTCAGAGAATCCCAAAGTCATGGAAGATCACCAAAGTCATGGTGGCATAGTGGTTAGCACTGTTGCCTCACAGCACCAGGGACCCAGATTCAATTCCACCCTCGGGTGACTGTCTACATGGCATTTTCACATTCTCCCCGTGTCTGCGTGGGTTTCGTCTTGGTGCTGTGGTTTCCTCCCACAGCCCAAAAATGTGCAGGCGAGGTTGATTGGTCATGCTAAATTGCCTCTAGTATTCAGAGATGTGTGGGTTATAGGGGGATGGGTCTGGGTGGGATGCTTCAATGGTTGGTGTGGACTTGTTGGGCCAAAGGGCCTGTTTCCACACTTTTGAGATTCTGTGATCAATGTCAGAGAAATGCAGACCTTCCAATTTCCTATGGATAACTATAGTTACTGATCCTACATTATGTTTTGTTAGTTAAGCACATAAATTCATAAAAGTTTTGAAGCTCAGTATCTTCAGAATATACCACTTTACAAAACAAGCAATTGTATGCCTCTTGAAAAAGAACTTCTCTATTTTATAAAATTAATGAAGGCACTTAAGAAAGAGTAGACCTTCTATTTAAATGGCTCTTAAAATGTAGAATTAAAAGTTATTGCTAAGTCTGAGTATCCTGAATCAAAGCTCACCAATGTCATATTGTTGTTTCAGCGGCGGGAGTCCAGGAGGAAGCGTGAGGGCAACCTGGGAAGGTAAGCTTTTCGATTATAAAAGTCTTACCTCGCGTGACTCCATTTTTGGAGTAAGTGAGGTAATATATTTGGGCGGTTGCTTTACCCAAAACACGACCTAGGTAGTGTCTCCCACCCATCCTCCTCCTCTAACCAAAAAAAAAGGTTCTGAGCTCTGATTTGGTAAGGTTACTAGTTTTTTTTTTGTCTGTTTGGGAATTCAGAATGGTGGGAATGGATGTTAGGGCAGTTGTATGCTCCTCCTGCAGAATGTGGGAGGTAAGGGTCACCATTAGTGTCCCCATTGACTTCATCTGCGGGAAGTGCACCCAACTCCAGCTCCTCGGAAACCGTGTTAGGGAACTGGAGCTGGAGCTGGATGAACTTCGGATCATTCGGGAGGCTGAGGGGGTAATTGAGAGGAGTTACAGGGAGGTAGTCACACCTCAAGTACAGGAAAAAAGTAGATGGGTTACAGTCAGGGGACGGAAAGGGAACAGACAGACAGTGCAGGGATCCCCTGTGGCCGTTCCCCTCAAAAACAAGTGTACTGTTTTGGATACTGTTGCGGGGGATGACTTACCAGGGGTAAGCCATGGGGTACAGGTCTCTGGCACAGAGTCTATCCCTGTTGCTCAGAAGGGAAGGGGGGAGAGGAGGAGAGCATTAGTCATTGGGGACTCCATAGTTAGGGGGACAGATAGGAGATTCTGTGGGAACGAGAGAGACTCACGGTTGGTGTGTTGCCTCCCAGGTGCCAGGGTCTATGATGTCTCGGATCGTGTTTTCGGGATCCTTAAGGGGGAGGGGGAGCAGCCCCAAGTTGTGGTCCACATAGGCACATAGGTGGGAAAAGGGATGGGGACGTAAGGCAGAAATTCAAGGAGCTAGGGTGGAAGCGTAGAGCTAGAACAAACAGAGTTGTTATCTCTGGTTTGTTACCCGTGCCACGTGCTAATGAGGCGAGGAATAGGGAGAGAGAGCAGTTGAACACGTGGCTACAGGGATGGTGCAGGAGGGATAGATTCAGATACCTGGGTAATTGGGGCTCATTCTGGGGTAGGTGGGACCTCTACAAACGGGTGGTCTACACCTGAACCAGAGGGGTACCAATATCCTGGGGGGGATATTTGCTAATGCTCTTCGGGAGGGTTTAAACTAATTCAGCAGGGGGATGGGAACCTGAATTGTAGCTCCAGTGTACAGGAGGTTGAGAGTAGTGAGGTCATAAATAAGGTTTCAAGGTTGCAGGAGTGTACCGGCAGGCAGGAAGGTGGTTTGAAGTGTGTCTAATTCAACGCCAGGAGCATCTGGAATAAGGTGGGTGAACTTGCAGCATGGGTTGGTACCTGGGACTTCGATGTTGTGGCCATTTCGGAGACATGGATAGAGCAGGGACAGGAATGGTTGTTGCAGGTTCCGGGGTTTAGATGTTTCAGTAAGATCAGAGAAGGTGGTCAAAGAGGGGGAGGTCTGGCATTGTTAGTCAAAGACAGTATTACGGTGGCAGAAAGGACGCTTGATGAGGACTTGTCTACTGTGTAGTATGGACTGAGGTTAGAACCAGGAAAGGAGAGGTCACCCTGTTGGGAGTTTTCTATAGGCCTCCGAAAAGTTCCAGAGATGTAGAGGAAAGGATTGCAAAGATGATTCTGGATAGGAGTGAAAGTAACAGGGTAGTTGTTATGGGGGACTTTAACTTTCCAAATATTGACTGGAAACACTATAGTTCGAGTACTTTAGATGGGTCAGTTTTTGTCCAATGTGTGCAGGAGGGTTTCCTGACACAGTATGTAGATAGGCCAACAAGAGGCGAGGCCACATTGGATTTGGTACTGGGTAATGAACCAGGCCAGGTGTTAGATTTGGAGGTAGGTGAGCACTTTGGTGATAGTGACCACAATTCGGTTACGTTTACTTTAGCGATGGAAAGGGATAGGTGTATACCGCAGGGCAAGAGTTTTAGCTGGGGGAAAGGCAATTATGAGGCGATTAGGCAAGATTTAGGATGCATAGGATGGAGAAGGAAACTGCAGGGGCTGGGCACAATTGAAATGTGGAGCTTGTTCAAGGAACAGCTA